>NW_010972592.1:1481002-1677762 GCF_000737465.1 Haliaeetus leucocephalus
TAACTGTGGGGGGGGGGGGGGTGCTGGTTACGTAACATTTTGATGTGGCTTTTTCATTACTCCTGCAGGAATGGGAAAGTTTGATTTCATATTTTTATTTTGTACCAGTTCTTGAAGTAGTTATTCCTTAGAAACTGGCGGTAGTTCATTAATTTTTGACTGGGTACTGACCCACGTAGAAAGTTCTAAGAGCATCAACTAGTAATCAGAACCACCTCCAAAATTCAAGATATATTAGGAGAAAAAATATACAGGCACATTCACTGCCTGTATGCCTGATCCCAGATCTCAGATACTTAAAAGAGGGCTGTAAGATTCTTACATGCAAGAGAAAAGATCTTAAGGAATCATCACTAAAGGAGAAACGAAAGGGACATTGCATTCAAGTCCACTGCCTCTCTGTTAAGGACAACAGTTTTTATTAATAGCTTTTTGTATATGGAAACCTATCCATTAGTACCCAGGCAATGGTCACCAAACCTGTTCATAGCAATCATTAGAAAAGCAATCAGATGGAAATCCATTCAACCTTTCTTAGATTTGACCCAAGGTGACTGAAAACAGCATGAAGATCAGTGTATGGGAAGATTTTGGCAGGATGCAAGCAGCTGCTGCTACCTTCTAAGTCCTTGAATTTCAGTCGGAGATGAGTTGATTTCTACCATGCCAGATTTGGTGCTGTCCGTCTTATAGCACCAGATTCGAGAAAAGATGAGAAACTTTCCCTTGAGTGACACTGCTCTGATGCTTGTTTCCCAGAAACGATTCACGCCTTGCAATTTGCAAATTGAAGCTGCAGTGAACAAGGGTAGACATGTATCCGTCCAAAGTAGTGGCTTAAATTTGCCTCATTAAATTCAATGTTAAATCTCCATTTGACTTCTGTGAAGTCTGAAACTGAAATTAAGGTGTGGCTGCCTAATTTGGTGAAACCTTGGAAATTGTTGACCTGTTTCCAAGTAACAGATAAAGGAGTATTTTAGTAAGCTTGGAGTAAATTACAAGGAGGGAAGTAAACATAACTCCTACTGTCAGAAATCCCACATTTTGTTCTTATTCAGAAGCTTTTGTGTAGGAGATTCAATTGAAGGACACTTTTATTAAGACTGAAGTGTCTTCTCCTCAGAATACTTTCACATATGACTTGCAGAAATGGCAAAGTGTATTGAAATGCTCTCTTCCATTATAGCGCTTGCTATCTCATTTCTCACCTTCTGAGTAAAATCTTGTGGTTGAAGCCCTAACTGACGGAGAGTAATTAAATTTGAGGAGGATCTTATCTGAAATGAGTGTTTTGTTGATGATGATCATTAAAATAGATAGATTATTTACAAACAGTATATTATTTTGAATATCTGGGCTTATTTCCCTCTGAAAGGTGAATCCACTACTGATGTACCTTTATTTCTGTCATTCTTGGCTCTGAAACACTGTCCTTATTCATTTTCATTAAGATGAGTATACTCCATTGTAGTCTAGCCTTCAGCTAGCTAATATTTGTGAATTGATAGTCGCTGGTGGATCTTTTTGCTAAAATTATGCATAATGAAGAGTAACAAGAATAAATGTGTCAGTAATTTGCAGAATTTCTGGTCCAGAAATTTCTCATTAAAAACATCTTTGTTCATGTCTGTCTTCAATTTAAGGTCTAATCCATAGCTCATTAAAAGCAACAGAAATGATTTCACTGAGTTTTTTGCTTAGTATTTACTGCTCTTTAAGTGGGAAACAGAGATACTCAGGAAGCAAGTAGTGACTCCAGAGAATACACCTCTGTTTATTTGTATTCATCAGCTGATCATTTTCACTTTTGCATTGCAATGCAGCTGATGTTCTTCCTGCAAATATCAAGAAGTTTGCTTCTGAAGAAGCAAATGTTGGAATATATTCTATAAACATCATGTAAGTTCTCATATAAAGTTACATCTTATAGCAAATTTTACTGGTCTTATATCCATTAGCCAAAAATCTCAGGTGCTTAAGTCTGTGGAAAAATAAGCTACTGTCTGTTGAAGTTTCAATAAAACAGTCAAAAAAGTTGATGTTAAAAAAAACTGACATGCAAAACTAATATTATTTTAAAGACTCAAAGGATTTTTTTTCTTTTTTGGTTTATATTAGGCACACTAGAATTCTTCAAGAGTTTATTTCTTTCAAAGATCCTAGATATTTTAAAATTAATTCTCACTTTGAAGTTGAAGTGGAACAACAACTTGGGTTCAGAAATTTACCCTTTTCATATTTGTTTTAAAGATAGGATTTTTTTCTTTGTTTGTTTCTTTTTTTCTAATATTTTCTCTGTAAATGTTTCTGATATAGAGGGTGGCACACACAAAAAATCTATTGAGGCATTAATAGTGGCAAAAAAGAATTAATGATATGACAAGTAACATAAATATAGCTCACTCTCTAATGTGACATAGATAAGACCAAGATAAAATCATGTACTTTCAGGGACTAAATAGGGAATATATTGCAAATCACTGCTTTGGTGTTTCTAGAATAGATAACTGCTAAATGTTGACATCTGATCACTGAGAACACCTAAAGTGTCTTTAAATCTGCTTGTTTTGTTTAATTACAGTTCAACTTACTTAAACCTAAGAATAGTTTTCACATAGATCACATAAACATTTCCACTGTGAACAATCAAATAAGCCTCTAAACTCTTGCTCTTTCTTATGAAAAATTGTAAATTTTTAAAATTTATTTGTAACAACATATACACCCAGTTAGTTTTATTCCTTACCTTAATGTAAGAAAAAAAACAAACAAATAAAAAAATTGAAGTATTCTTTACAAGGCTTGTTTACCTTACATGTCAATTTTGAGCCCTGTCTAAACTCTGTTAAATCAATGGGAAGACTGTCTATCACTGAGGTCCAAAGTAACATACCCATTTGGAGAATAAAGGCCAACATTTTAAAATTAACCATAATTAAATTTCCCTGTAACTGTTGCTTTGCTAACTGCAAAGGCTGAATGAAATGACAAATTTAAAACTGTTCCCCAAAGATTCATTTATGTACTTAATCCCTATTTTTGTGTAGCTTGTATGAATCATTGCCAATGATAATTGTCTGAGGGGCTGAAATTCTGGTTTTGCCAAGAAAGCTTCGCCATGGACATTCAAGAGACTATCAATGAAAAAAAAAAAAAATGTTGTGCTATGTCTTCTGGATTTGGATTGTTCAGTTGTAGTCAGTTTCTCTTTTTGATTTTCATTTAATGGTAGTCCTGCTATTGTCCTGCATTTCTGACACCAAGAAACTGTTCCAATTTTTAAAGTTAGCCACCTAACTTTGTGACTAAAAGCTTTCTGGTGTGCAAATTCAAAAGATTTGTCAGGAATTTTTCTTTCTACGAAGCAAAATTTATGATGATACCAGCAATTTTGGTATCATTCATGGGCTGTGGAGTCAGTTTTCAGGACATTATAAAGAGCCATTGCTTGCAAAAGGCAGTCTAGCAAAACAACTGTAAAATGGCAGGTACATAAGCATGCTGTGCTATCATTCAGCTCTCTTACACTGAAATTAGTAGAAAAAATAAGAAGTTTGGCAACCTCCTGTCTCTTGTAGCAGGAAAGCCTTGGTTTCTGCCAGTGCCCTTGGCAAAAACCAGAAATCAAACTGTACTGCAGGTTCCCTTCCCAAGAAGCACATTCCTGCTGTGGCAGCTCTGAAGGAGAAGGAGGGACAAAACTCAGTAAAAAATCCATTTTTACGTCATTCCCTTCTCATGACTTCACATAAGGTTGTCAACACTCAGGGTGCAATAGCCCCTGTCACCATTTTACAGTCAAGATCTCCATCCTTGCCATGTATGAAGGCCACTTACTGGCTTTTACATATTGTACTAGTAGTTGTCTCAAGCTGTTAGACCATGGCAGAAAAACCCATTTTCTGTGTTCCACAAAAATATTACCCATAAGGCTGAGCATCTTTCCTCTTGCATGGTAGCAGGCATCTTTTGCACAAGGGTTTTGGACACATATAGCTATGCCATGAGCTAAGGCTGGGATGTTGGGAAGTTTTGGGTTATTCAGGTAAAAACACTTCGGATACCTTTAACCTACTTTCCCCAGCGGATCTTGCTGAACCACTTTTTTACTAAATCATATTTATGACGTGTATCTAAAAGGTGATGATCACATTTGTGCTGTTGAAAAAGAGTGTAAGAGCTAACATATGCCTTTATCTTTTGTTATTGCAAATAATGCAGGTTTTTTAAAAGCTAATAGAACAATATTTATTTGTACCAGCAAATGTTTTTCTCCTGGTTCCTGTATCACTAGAACTTCCCTATCTTTATGTAACTTATAATAAAATATTTTCATAGGGAATTATAAAATATAAAATCATTTAAATTACACATGTAAAATAAAGGAAATGTATTTTAATGAGTTCCATCTTTGGGACTCATAAATGTGTTTCTTCATGTAAGGCCTGATCAAAAAACCACTCAAATTAATAGAAAGAGTCCCAGAGATTTCTATAGATTTCAGATTGGTCCCTTGTTAAGATTTAATTCCACACAGTTTAACTCAAATAAGTCACATGTGGAGCTGGTTGGGAGTGGGTTTTATTTCTTGTGAAAAATTTCAAGGAAAAATAATACATTAAAGAAATGTTTTTCCATTTGCAGTAAAAGCACCTACTAACCCCAAACTTAATGTTTTGGCTGTGTCTTTGGCAACAAGGAAAATAGTTCTGGCGTTTCTATATATGCTATCTAGCATATGTTAGATAATAAAGCTATTTTAGAAATTCCTAAATTGTTCATGGTCAACTTGTTAACATACCTAGATGAAAATAGTCAAATATACCATTTGCTCTTAAAATTATTATCTCAGTTTGAGTGCTCCCAGATATTTACTTAAATTCTAGATAGAGGTTTTTCATGCTTTTCCTTCTGGCTTGCATGATTTCCATACTGACTAATTCTGTCTTAATTCCCCCAGTTTTTCAGTTCAGTATGTATGTTCCCTTATGCCTTCACAAGGCCTACAGTGTTGAGAATTACTTTCAAATCTCACTTGTGTGCCTTATGTTTTGTTACAAAATCAGAATAAACCCACGAATCTCTACTTTCAAAGCTCCTTGTCTTTCTGCAGACATCAGAGAATTATGACTTTGTTCCCAAGACCAAACACTATGCACAGATACAGAGAATTGTTGTAGGAAAGCAATGCAGAAAAGCTAGGCGATTCTTTGGGGCTTTCTGATTTTGGAACTAAATAATGAAAAGTCCTATCAGCAACAGGACAGAGTTCAAGAACTGTTCACCTTTCTAAAGTATATATGTAAAAGTCATTGTTAGGTTACTTCTCCACACAGTATGTCTCATTTACAAACACATAGGTGTTTTTGTCATTGCCAACCGTTTCAACTCAGCCGGGTCTGGATATTAAGCCGGGTTCTTTCCTCGTTATCTTTCAAAATACGGAAAGTCGGACCAAAGAAGTCTTTCAGCTATGCCTGTGCTAACCCATATTGTCAAGTGATGCCATCAATGACAGTTATTCAGTGGCCGAGATGTAGCTATACCTCAGATGTACAATGGTATAGTAGACAAGGTGAAAGGATCTGGAATGTAAAAAGCAATAATACCTCTGCTACGCAACATAATATAATCTAGCCCACTGCTTCAGCTCTGAAAATAAAAATAAGGAACATGTAGAAAACATTTCTTTATCGATGCTTAGTCTCAGGGACTGATAATATTATTACTAATGGTAATGGAAGCAAGGGAGCTATTTTCTGGTAATTGCTGGTCAAGTGCTGCGAGCCTTTAACAGAGAAGAAATATCTGAGCTCCTGGTCATTTATTGATATCTCACACTAGAAAAATGAAAGACACAAAATTAAATCCTGACTTTTAATGTAGGCACCAGTAGTGCTTACCGGCATTTTCTTAGAGGAAATGCCTGTGCAGTAACTAAGTGTGATACTTAGTATTTTGGTAATTTCCATCTTGCTTATGTGCCCACTATTGCACTCCAATAAACAGGACTTCTGGTGGCTGCAGGAATGGACTCCATAATCTTAATGACAAGATTTCGAATGCTCAGAGACATTTATGACTAAGTTTATGCTTAGTTTCTAGTCTACTCTTACATTACCACAAAACTGGCTGCTCTGAAGTCATGGGGGAGGGAAGGCTCAGAGAGCACAATGTGAGTGTCTGAGCAGCCTGGAGTGTTGAGAGGCTCATCCAATTAGTTGAGCCATTTGAAGACTGACCAATTTGTACCAAAACTAGGCTGTTCAAAGTTTTTGCTTGCATTTGCAAAGGGATGTGTATGTTTCCATTGACTCATGAAGAAGTCTGACTTTGGAAAACTATTTTAAATTAAGAAGAAGCATTCCAAACTACCAAGAACATTCAAAATCAAACTCGACTACCTTCTGTAATAGCCATATTTTCCACCTCTAGAGAAGACTTGCTTCAGCTTCAAAGAAGGAGAAATAATGACATCCAGTGGCCTCTTACATCCCCAAACAGTACCCACGTTTGTAATGTTCTTCAGCTTACCTGCCCAGGCACCAAAGTAGAAAATACTCAGAGAATAGACTATACCCCACCACTCAGTATAGTCCAAACTGCAGATGTGGTCCAATTACAAGTGGTCGAATTTGCATGTAAACCACCCCATTTGTATATTCTGCTCGCTAGGTTTCCTAACAGAAGGATAGAGATTCCAATTTTCTATTAAGAAGCTCAGAGTAATTATTTGGGATTTTGGTCAAAATATTTATTAGAACATTTAATAAGAATATCAGTAAAAACCACTCTTACTTTCCAAACAGTAGAAGTAAATACTATATATTTATATAGCATAGTTGGGTTTTGGTTTGTTTGTTTGTTTTTTTTAAATGGGGTCAGAAATCCTTCAAGTCCTATACACTGTCTCTAAATGCATAGCTGTATGGTGTAAATAGGAATGTATACCTGTATCGTGACTTACTAGTCAAATCCTCACACTTGACTTATTCACCTTTTTTAGAAATACTTTTTGTTCATGACAGAATAGACTTAATCAAAAATAGGCTCTGATTAATGGGGTGTGTCTTTTAGGTCAGACCTCAAAATCTACAGCGCCTTCTTAGCTTGGATTGTGGTTACTTTCTGTAACTCCTTATTTCAAAATTAAGTTTTGCCTCATTCATTCTTTGTCTAATATTTTCTGACCCAGAAATGTCAGTATTTCCATTCTACTGTTCATATTATTCGTGGTATTGCTATTGTAGCAACACATGGGAACCTGACTTAGGGACTGACTCCCATTGTGCCAGGTGCCGTCCGCACACAGAACAAAAGCTGGTTCCCACTCCAGGTCTTTAAGCTTGTTAAGTGCTTTGGGCTGAAAAGCTTTGAGTGGATATAAAATATTACAGCTCATTTACAAAATTTGTTTAAAAAGATAATCATGTTCTAAAGGGAGCTGATTCAACAAATGTGTGTAGTAATATATCAAATTTCACTGTGGTCCCCTGTGATTTCATAATGATATGTGCAACACTTAATTCTCACTTATTCTAAAGCCAGTTTGCATTGCTTTTACAATGAAAAGCTTAAAGTAAATGCAAAAATGGGCCCAGGGGATGCATTCTTTTCCTGCTGCTATGGCCAACGATAGGGTTGAAAAGGGACGGATACTTGGAGCAATTAATTCTCCTTGGGCGTAGGAAAGGGCCTAAAGAGACCAAAGAATCCATCTCCTGCTGATGATCCCTGCAAGGGTTGCCACCCTCTCTCTTCTCCTCACCATCTTTTCCTGTCTGCTGTGATGCTCTCTAGCTGTCCTTCTGTGCCTGTGTTAGAGTTTCCGTGCAGAAATCAGACATATTCATCTGTCTGAACTGAACTATATAGAATTATCCAATTTTAAGAACATCTGGTGACTCCAGGAGATTTTCTGGAATTCTTTTCTTTAACAACGCTTTAATAGTTGTGCATGAAGTCATAGCCGTCCAAGGACTTTCAGATTGGATTGTGCTCAGCTCAGTTGTTAATACCTAGGAGATAATAATGTAATAATGGATGAGCCCAGTGGTCCATCTACTCTGCTCCTCTGTCTCCTGCAGAAGCTTGTGGTTACATAGAGAAGATACCATGGTGCTTCTCCAGTATATCCTGCTAGCTTCCGTCAGCCTGGGGTTTGTGAATTTTTGAGCCTGAGGCTGTATGCTGGTGTTTTTCATTGTCTTCAATGGCTTTTTCTCCCTCAATAATCTGTCTAATGACTTGTGAACTCATGTAAAATTTTGGTAGCTACAGCATTCTATTATAAAGAGTTTTACTGTTTAATAGCTGCATGCAGAGCTAACAAATAATCATAGTTTTTTACTTATTTTAGAACCTTCCATCTGACCAGGTTTTGGGGTTCCTTTAGATCCTGTGTTATGAGAGGCGGTGGACTACTGGCCCCTTCTCACTGTCTCACTGCCACTTTGGAGATCTCCCCCATACACCCCCTCCCCATCAAACACCCACTGCTGCAGCTCAGCTTTCGGGCTGACAGTGAAGCCACTGAAACCAAAGCCGCTCATGGAGACATGTCAGCTCATGTTAGGACTGCTTCACTTAGGCAGGAACAAGATACATAAATGAGACAACTTTTGGTAATAAAGTTATAACTTTTCATGTATTTTAGATTGAAAGAAAACTTTGTCTACCAAAGCTGTCAATTACATTAACTTAAATAGGTAACTGACATTAAAAAAAAAAACCAAACAACACCAACTACCTAACTATTAGATTTACCAATGTTTTAAAGAGCAATTACAGCATCAGCAAGGATTTGAGAAAATTGCTCCTTAGGTTGAATCTCTGTTGCTGTTCCAAAGCAGTGAAGCAGCCATGGGTAATGCCATGGCTTTCACAAGGAGGATCACAAGGCACAGGAGGAACCTGACTGCATAACCACCCAAAATATTATCTGTTTGGGACTCCCCATCCCACCCCTAAGTGCAGAATAGCTTGAGCATTAGGTATTTTTAATTTGTTATAACTTGCGAGCAACTCGCTACATTGGCAACAGCAAAGAGGCTGGGACTGTATCACAGTCTAATAAAAGCCCCAATAAAAGTTTTAAACTAGTTCACACATCTGCAGTCTGATGGGGGGCATTACCTAATGTGTCCTGTTTCTGCCGTGCTCCCCACTATCCCCTCGGTTGTCACAGAGGGGAAAAGTGTTACTATGATGTCCCCCAGGCATTTTTATGGCCTCCTCTGAACCACCACCATCTTCAGACAAATCTCATGAGAATTTATTAGAGGGATATAGGTAATTCTCTGAAGTGCCTATAATTCTCACTTCTCAGGATTCTTTGAAAGCATTATAACCTACCTCCGGTCCACAGATTCCTTCAAAGTGAGATAAAAATACATGTCTGGTATTTTTATATCTTGGATAAAAATAATCAAGGTGGTCCTTTGGGTCTAACAAGTGTTTTAAAATGTTTGTTCCTCCAAGTGCTATGATTTCACCACACAGTCCACAAGAATAAAGTCCATAATTAATTTCCAAGATTTCAAAATGAATGGAGACATTTAAACCTGTTCACATCCAGGAGGGTGGGGAGCTCTTAGTAGCTCTGAATATCATTAGAAGATGAAGTAGATTCAGCTAACAGTGTTGGCCATCCTTGCTTCTTGTATGTATAGGTGTGCTATGTCCAGTGGGAATTACAGTGGGACTGTACAGCATTTTATTAGGTGATAAGGTGGGTCTTCAGACTTTGCCCAACTGAGGCAGATTTCCAACCATCAAAGACTATAATAGACAATACAAAGGTACAATCTTTGCTTTAAATATAGAGATATAGCTTCTTTACGTGCCCTCAGGCTCACACCTCGCCATGTTCCCTGTGCTTCCCAAGCACTGTGCTTCCAGCATGGCAAAAAAGCCTGAAAAGCTCCACTACAAAACCATCTGAATGCCCTTCGTTTACAGAACTTGCAATATTTCAAGACACATTTTAAAGATGTGCAATCTGCCTTCCTTTCTATATTCTTTCCATTCAAAGGAAGTCATTACAGTAAAATGCTGAGGGGCCAGGGGGAAGCAACGTCTGGCAGGGGCTTGTAGAAATTTACTTTGAACTCTGATGAAGAACATTTCCACTCTGTTTATTACTAAATCCACTGGCCATAGATGATCCAAGGCTCATAAACTCAGGTATGATGGAACTCCCCAGGGAACTATCAGAGAGAGAGAGAGGCTCTGCATGTGTGTGCACGTGTGACTCTGTGTGTGTGTGTGTATTGTTATTTCTCTTTCATTCTGGCTGTGAGAAAATAGTGATCGAATGACAAAAATTGGTCTGTGCTCTCAGAAAAGTAATGGTACACGGCAGCTATTCTCAGAATGAAGAGAAAAATGCTCATTAAAATATCAGCATCACCTCTTTTTTTTCCCGGTTTCTCTGAGCTCTCTGGAAGTACCTCCTTTATACTTTAGAACTGTTTTGCAGATTATGACAGACTTTTCAGCAAATTTATTTCAGAAAGGAAAATCTGTCTTATATCACAAAGTAAGCACAACCTGCCAAAATGAGGATGAGGGAGAAGCCCTGATGCTTTTCTTTTTTCTTTTTTTTTTTTTTCCTCCCTTCAGCTACTTTAATTCATTACCTCACATTATGAATTGTCTTTGTTATCTTCTCCTGACATTCCTGGGCCATATAAGTTACAATCCTATATGAGAATGATTATCTTCACTTCATCTTTATGTTAAGGGGAGCTGAAAGATCCAATTGAGCAGGACCAAAAGAGAAGTGGCTAAAGCTGCTGTTAGATGGTAATCCAAACCTCTGATCCTGAAAACCCCTGCTCAGTTGCCACTTCTCTGTAGAGATATTTAAGTTTCATTAGCACGTTATTTCAAAATTCCTCAGACATCAGTCCAAAGAGGCAAACAGTAATGCTGCTCCTTGGGGTAGGAGAGGAACCACAGTTCCCAAGGGGTTTTTGAGGACATTTTGTCCACCGGCTGCTAAATGTAGAACAAGCTACGACTCAGGAATTGGCACCTAGGTCTCTCTTCCCTGCTGAGTACCCCAGCAAGACAGCTACAGGAGCGAGTCCCTCTCCCCGCTGTAGCAGGAGGAGAAGTCCAGTGGCCCCAAGGCGGTGATAGATGCCGACTGCAGCAACTTCAGACAAAAGTGGGAGCAGAGCCCAGGTCTCCTGCATTCTTGGGAATACTGTAGCCCCTGGCTGTTATTTTAAGAGCAAAGCATGACTCTGCTTTGGCTCAGAAAGGACAGACAACGGCGCTCCTTTCAGGCAAGGACACAGTGAATTCCCCTTTGGCACCAAAGCTTCAGAGAAAAGCTGAGTAAAGACAAAGTCCTGTCCTCAGAGTTTCTTATTTGTACAAATAGGCTAGGAAATGCCCTGGTCAACATGCAGGTTATTTTGGAGTGCTGCTCTGGAATGGTCACCAAAGAGCAAGGCACAGGCACAGCCTCCTCAAAGCTACTCACCGATGTGGATTTGAAGCTGATGCCTCCAGGAAAGGTTTGCTAGATCTGCTTGGTAAAAATAGGTTAATTTTAAAGAGACTTAAATACATGCCCTTGCTTAAAATCCAGCAAAGGACTGCTGAATCAAAACCCAAGCTCTCTTGTCATCTAAAGTTCATACTTGGTGTGACTGAAAAATAAAAACGCCTGTCAGATTGCTTCATTTGTAAGTCTCAACCACCACACAGGGGAAAAAGCAATAAACATTAACAAAAGTTTTACAAGCTTTTTTGTGAGCTTTGACTTAGGTTTGTAAAAGCAGGGCTAATACCTGAAAAATAAAAGATGAACTCTTATCTTCCTTGTCAAGTTTTTATAATCCCCTGTTTGTGCTTGCATGGTCTCATGACAACAGAAGAACCATTTAGAAAAGTGGTTTACTCAAACAGCTCTTTCCAGGCATAAAGAAATAATGAGTTAACGCAAAACAAATAATTTTAGCACTTGCAGTTACTCTCAACAGCAAAACAGGTTACAATAAAATAGGGAGGGTGTATGCACACCAGTGCTTTTGCTTAGGTCTATGTTTCCCTGGTGTATGTTAGATCCTTTTCTTTGTTGATTGTGGAATAAAATAGTCTATTACATGGCTGAACACAGTATTTTATTATTACTGTAATTATGTCATCTATTACCATCATCTTAGCATTCAGTTAGGATCGGGACGTGCTTGGCATGCTTCAAACATAAACTAATGAACAAGTCTCTCATTTAAACAACATATGCCGTCCACACAGTGGTAAGATACAGGAGATGGGGCTGGAACTCAGCTGAGATGACAGAGAGGGAAAGAGCGACGGCTGAAGGAATAGCCAAATATAATAAATACCTATTAAAATCAATAACAGCTTTTCCATCGGCTTAAGTAACTTTTGGACCAAATCCTAAATGTACCATTTGGAGGATTTATAGGTTTCTTTTAATAGACACGAACAAAAGTCTTTTTTATTAAATTATGCATTTGCTGCTGTGGCTTATGGAAACGGCATGCATATCTACTACTAGTGTGACGGACCTCAGTTCTGACAACACTTACGCATTTGTTCAGCTCTACATGGTGAATAGGCTTAGTGTATAAAATTAAGCATGTGTACAGGGCTGAGGCTTTTCTTAATTGTGTAATAATTTTATCTGGAGATGTACCAAATCCAGACCTACTTTTCTCTGACATTTGTTTTTGTTTTTAATCTTGACTCTCTCTTTCTGGTTCCTTGAACCTGCATTTCTGTGCAGAGAGCACCGCGGGGAGCTGTACCCGTGCAGAACAGCCTGATGGACCCTCACAGCGAGGCAGCACAGAGTGTGGGCCTCTTGCTCTCAGGCCTCACGGCTGCACAGATGACGTGGTAACACCAAAAAAAGAAAGCCAGGCTTGCTGAGTGCTTTGAAAGCGTGGCTCTACTCGGGAGATGATAGTTTTCTCAGCCTTGAATCTCAAGTAATCAAAGATACATCCCTCGAGAGGCTTAAACTTGGGAGAAAGATCATATTTCAAAACCAGTGTGCTTAGATTGTCCTGTTGGATGGGTTTAGGTCACTGTACACTCATCAGATAGGTTTTCCAACTTTCTTTTTCAGGCATCAAACATACGCAACGGACTGAAGAGATAGCCTATGTGCGGGGTCATGCACATAAAACGTAGGCGTTGAAGCACCTCAAAGTACAGTTTCATGACAGTCAAGCTCATCTGTCGCTGCTGTCTCAAAGGGCTGGTGGTCCCCCAGCACCACCTCCTGCTCCAGCCATGGCACCTGCTGTCTTGTTGGGCCAACTCCTACAATCACTACAGTGATTCAACTCACTGAGAACTGGCAAAGTAACTGAAAACCCAAACAAAACAAAACAAAACAAACAGAAAGAAGTGTAACATGAGCTAAACTGAATCAGGGAGGAGGCCAGGCAGCTTGTGAGCCTCCACGCATGCTGGCAGCAGGGACAGGAGGATGAGTGAGAGAGGAAAGGGAATCCCAGAGTGTTATCCTAACATAGAGCTGGAGAGATAACAGCACTGAATGCTCAGCTGCTGGGAAGAAGCAAGCCACTTCTTTCCAAAACGAGTTTCCAACAGTGGTGGTTTCAACCATGAAGGCGGCTGTGAAATGATGAGTTCACTGTTCATCATGAGCTCCTATAGCCGGGTGTGGACTCACTGATAACATTATAACAACATTTTTATAAGGTGGAAAGGCGGCAGATATTTAACTTAACTGTAAAGAAATATATCATGTATCACATGGTCTCATTTAGGCAGCTCTGCAAAGGACTTAGTTCCATGCTTAATCACATGCTTATTTCACCAGTGATGCTAAGGTGTTTATGCTGCTGGCAGCATGAGGATGGATAGATATGTGTTCAAAAAGGAAGAGCAGATTCAACTGCTTTTAAGAATTTTAACCTTAAAATGGTGCTGATGATAGATGAAGACCTTTGGAAAACATTAGTTGTAGAAATCTACACTTCTATAGACAAAAAAATTGCTTACTTTGGAGATTTTGTCTTTCATGTTCTTCTCTTATAAGAATTTGCTTTAAAAGAGAATCTATTCTATTCTATAAAAAATAGTTGTAGAAAAAAAATGTTGTTGTATTACAACGTTTGTTCCTCAAACTCCGAGCACTTTGCTCTTAAAAACTGAAACCAGTGATTTAGCTGAAAAGGTTCCTGAAACTGCTGAGAGAAAGACCCAGTTCTTCTATCTTCACTACAATGCTTGAATCACCAGATCCTACTGCTGCTTTATTTCAGTTTGTCACTTTAGTGCCAGGAGTATCTGCAAGCTTCACGAAGTAATGCTTCTTCCACATTAAGCTAAAAGATATACCCAGCAGATATTTCAGACTCACTCAAAATCAGAATATTCAGAGATTTTAATTCATCCATGCTATGCTGTCCTTTGCTTTCACACAGATACTTCATTTAAATTATTCACGTCTTTAAATTTAAGGGCTGCCTGTAAAAAGAAGGAATTGTTCCAGATGGATTTAAATTAATAGAAGGAAGTAGGATAACAGGACAGAGAAGGACAATGTGCTTTTGGGGGTAGGGGAGAACAGAGAAGAAGGGAAAACAAAGGAACCAGTAAGGAGTGTCCTTGGTAACCTCTTCCAGAAAACTGAAGACACTACCATTTAGAAGAAGGCTAGAAAAGAAATCACTAGTGAAAGTCTTTCAAGGTTCAGAAGCATGTAGTTATGTCCTTATTTTCTCAAATTCCAGTATTATACATTTCTAAAGTCCGGCCAGGAGTAAAAGTAGATGTGCTGTGCCAAAATACTGTGAGAAAGATTCATTTCAAATGTTGCTGGACCTAACAGAAGCTGGACATGGAAAGAAAATCATGAGAAATCCATATTGCTTGAGATTTATTGACGATTTTGTAGATCCCAGATGTTTTAATGATTTATGTAAGCTACAGATATTTGAGGGCTTATCCAGAATCAAGTCCAAGATTTTCAAAATTTGTCTATCACTTGTCTTAATGGCCCACTGAACCTGAAATGATGAAGTAAGCCTGTTTTCCCTAAAATACAGAACAGCTGATGAGGCCAATGGGAGAGCCAAACGGGCATGGGATGCTTGCTCGGATCTGCTTTTCAACCAGAAACCCAGGCAAACCATTGCTTCTCTATAGGGACAACCCATGCACAACAGAAATACAAATCTGGGCATAGGTGGGATACCTATGTCCCCAGCTTCCATTGATTTTATTTTCAAGGTGGGAACTTGCTGTGAAGTTGAGATCCAAAGCAGGATTCGGATCTGTAACCTTCCTGCTCTCTTATTCTTTGTATATAATCAGCAGTCATGGAATTGATTCTGCAAATACAGTAGCTGTTCTCTGGGTGATTTTCTCAAAGCGGTAGCACAGCAGGGGAGAAAATCAAATATGCTATAAAAGTTATTATCAAAGTTACTTTACCTCTTTAAAATGTGGAAATCCTTATTCTTCTGGCATTACTATGGAAAGATTTAAAGAACAAAATGTATTCAATATTTTGCATGGAGTGACTTCCATCACACTTGGAGGGAAGTTAATAAATCAACAGAAACCACTTAACTGCAGCATTTTCATGGGTCCAGTGGAATTCTACGCAAATAACAGGTTTGTAAGAATGAAAAGTCACTTATATTATACACACAATCTAATGTTCAAAGGAGTGTAAAAGATGCTTAAGTGTTAATATTTTATGTAGCCTTCACTCTCAGTAGTAATTGCAAGCCATTAAAAAGAATGTTAAACCATAGCTGTTAGCACTGGCACAGCCCCAAGTAAACACTGAACCCTCACGGAAGGGGGTTAATTGGTACAAGAAGAGGTAATTTATTAAGGAACACTGAAACCCTGTATACACCCAAAGATCAGACTGAACTGCAAAAATCCTGTGTGAATACTACATCTGATAATCAAATTTTTTCCTACACTGCACTTTAGCGTCTCAACCTATTCAGAAAACTGAAAAACCAACCAGGTTTTTCTAGGTGGCTCCAATAAACCTTTACCTGGTGCCCTTCAGTCTGCCACTTCCCCCCCGCCCCCGGAAAGTGTTTTGCTCACTAAAACACAAGCTTACTGGCAAGAAAAGCCAACATGACAATCAGACCAAGCGCGTGGCACTCCTGTTGCTTTCTTTGGCTAAGTTTGTCACACTGTGCTAGAGCCTTACTAGTCTTGCACAGGTCCAATTACCTTTTTCTGGATTGATACACTTGTATTTTTATCAACCTTCTTAAAAGGCCATCTTCTACAAGGTTTCTGATCCCCTAAGGCATGGCAAGGCAAGTGGAAGTGGGTAGCAGGCAGTTCTTCTCACCTCACTGTCTCATGAACGACTGGTTTTTTAATGACCACTCAGAAAAACACAGTTTAGTCATTTAGACATTAGGTCTGGAGTTCTGCCTTCAAATCTGCACATGCCACTGTAAGTGTGGGACGCATCCTCCTTCCAACAAGCCTTAGGAGCACTATGCAAGTTAGCAGCGCTCCGGTAAGGAAAGCCACCTGGAAAATCTGCAGACCCAAGAGCCAGATCCAGACTCCAAGCTGAAAGAAAGGGTATCAACTTTTTATGTTTCTCTCTCCCTGGCATAATCTCTTTCTTGGTCTGTCATGCAGATGCCTCCTGCATATCCGGTGTTTAAGTTTTACATGGAAGGTGCACAGAGTACATGGCTGGCGTGCAGTTTGGAAAGGCCAAATTTTATGATTTGGTTTTTAGAAATTTTGTACATAAAGTCAAATTCAAAGCCCATTGAGGTCACTGGGAATTATCCCACTGTGCTCAGCAGGATTTGGATCAGGATCATGAACTAGAATATCTTGAAATCAGTGTTTAAAAGCCTAGACAAACTAAAAGCAGACTTGTGAACCACCACCCCACCCCCCATTCTATGTTTTGCCTCCCGTGGAAAGGTAGCACAATAGCAGGAAATGAGGAATCTGATAGCTGAAAGGTTTTCTAGCTGTGATCCCCAAATTATTTTATTAATTTCAATTCTCAATGTTCAAGTTATTTTATTAATCTAAACTAAAAGGGAAGCCTAATACACTAAAGTTATTTGCGATTTTATCTGGTTTGACATAATTTATTTTACATTACTAAATGCCATTATTGAGGGAGGGGCCATTATTTCTCATACAGGAAATTATTTACCTCTAAAACTAAATGCACTGATAGCTATACCTTATATTTTCATAGGTTTGATTTAAAGAAGTATTTAATTTCTCAGTGTAGCTCCCACTCCTGTAGTTTGTTTTACTATCATCATGTACTTTTGATAGCAAATGACACTAGTATAGAATTGGTGTCAATGAAAGAAAAGAAATAATCATACTTTAGTGATTATAAGGACTTCAAACTTTCTGATTTTGGATTCTCATATAAAAAGCCCAAACCAAGACTTAATCTTGAGAAAATGGACCAGACAAAAAAATTATGAATTTATACATGGTACTTTTTTCCCTTCCAATTACTGATTCATAGGACTTAACAAGGATTTTGTATGTAAAACTGAAGCAGTTTAAAATTATGTTCCGATTAAAATACAATTTTGAATAACAGTCCTAATCATTTTTTTATTTCTTTTGCTAGGTCAGCTATTCTCTTCAATTTATTTTCTAAGCTTTCTTATTTATTTATCATTTTTATTGTACGACTATAAGCCCTTGAGGCTTTCAAAGCAATGTTCAAGTATTTGTCACCCAACTGTATTAAAAATATTATTCTAATTCTTTATTTTCCATTAAAATGTCATCCAAGAACCTATTACATAATTCCAGCTTTCATTTTTGCACTACTCACATGAGCAGAGCTGCTTAATTCTGAATGAACTGGAAGTAAAACCAAGCAGTTTATTTAAAAAAAAACTGTTAGGCTGCAAGGTAGTGTCTGGAGTACCCCTACACGCACTGACTCAGTAAGTCAGAAAAGTGCTAAGAATAGTTGTAATAACACTACATATGTTAAAAATGTTAACCTTTCAAAGAAAACTATTCTACATGAATTCAAGGGCATTAATAGCAATTGTAATGCTTTCAAAGTCTCTCTGAATTTTTTTCCAAAATACTAAAAAAAAAAAAAAGTCTTGAGTGTGGTGGTTTGGGGTTTTTTTTGTTTGCTTGCTCGTTTGGGGGTTTGGTTGGGGGGGGTTTTTGGGGGGGTGGGGGAGGTGGCGCAGGGCATACAACATAGTGTTTCTGTAATACAAGGCAGCACTAGTAAGGGTTACTCTGTCCCGTCTGGTCCCTGCTAGGCAGGTTTTCTGCTTGGACATCTCTCATAACATGCTGTTGTGTGCAATGCCCAGGATGCACTGTATAGTTTGCAAGGATTGGAGACCGAAGTGCATTGTGGAAGATGTAATCCACCAAAGCAGGAGCTCAACTACAAAATCTTTGCTTCTTTTGTAGCTATGCAACTCAGCTGGCAGGTATTGGTTAACAAATAAATTACACAGAACGTTTCAGTTCAGCACAACAAATTCTTAACATTCCCATTAAGTGTGAGCGAATCTGAAAGGAATCTTTCACAAAATATTATGACATTTCTACAAAATAATCATTTATTATGGCAGATTCCGATTTTATACAAAACCATTCTGGACCTCAACACTTCCCTAGGTGTCAATAAGTTCTTGTTTGAGTTGCCCATCACTTCATTCCGCACAGGTGTCTAATCTAAGTTGTGTGCATGTCAGTGTTTCTCAAAGCACACTTAAAACAGCAATGAAGTGGTGAACGAGTACTCCAGAAATGTCACGGTACTGTCCTAAACGTTGCTTTTTAGCAGTCCCATAGCCATGCAGCTGGGAGCATGGTCCCCAGATGATTACATTGCCATGACATGGAAGCTACCTCAAAATCTACCGCTACAATGCTCTACAGAGAATTCCCATGTCTTGTAATGGCTTTTAGGACCCAAATGCACCAAGGTGGTATAGAGCAGGTATATGCAACAAAGGTTTGCACATGTTACTTGTATAGCACTGCAGGATACTAGATACTTTGCAGGTAAGTACAAAGCCGAGGTGCAAAAATGCAACATACTGCCCATACAAGATCTACAGAACGGGAAACAAGAAGCAACTTTACTGATGCAAAGAGTTTTTACTATGAACTTGAACTTCTGTTGAAGGAGTTGTTCAGAGCTGCAGTTTGATTTATGTCCATCTCTGATACGTTTGCAAAATGTGATGAACCTCGCATGACAGCTCACTTTTGCCTTGTACACCTGTTGCTAATAAACATACTTACATACATATATAAATATATATATATATATATTAGTGTGATAGTACCATCCCTAGGACTAGAAACTGAACCTCACATGAACCATCAGCACACAGTAAGATACTTTTTATTAAGACAAATATTTTGAGCATAAAAGGTATACTACTGCAGAAAATTTCCTAATGATATTAAGAGTGATTGCTTTAACAGCCCACAAAAATATGTTTTCATCGGCACTATTCTTCACTACATTCCTTAGTTTTGTTTATATTTCAGCTCTTTTGTAGGCTGAAGTGAAGCAATATTTTAGCTAAGAACATTATATTATGATATACAATGTTATCAAGAGCAGTATATGCCTTTCAAAGCAGATATAATGCTCCATTTGCATTCACCATATGAGTTCACTTTTAAAAATAAATCTTCAGATAACCCACAAAACAGGGAGGCAAAACCAGAGAGAAACCAGAGGCAGTGCAGTTAGTGGATAAAAAGGGGGCTCTGGGGAAACTCCTTCTAATGTTACTTACACATGAATATATCATGCACTTCTGCTGAAACATAAGGATTTACATTTTTATATGCACATATGCCATAAACCATATGAATGAAAATATGGTATTATTTTATACAGAAGAAAGAAATAAAACAAGATTCTTAAATTTCTAAAAGTCAGATGTTCAGAGGTAAGAGATGCTCCTAACAACCTAGCTTGCTCTGCTTTTGTTCGCTTCTCCTTTCCCTCCTGGAATTCCCTATATACGGCTGGGTCTTTAATTGCATGATCACATGCTATCCTACACAAGATCCTTGTCTCAGTCTATCTACATTCAAGGGAGCAATGATGGTTAAAACGCAAGTGAACAACCCTTTGGGTCATCCATTTTAGATAAATCTAGAATTTTCAAAAAATTAATCAAAATCAAATTCTGTTCAAAACTGATCCAAAAAAAGGATCTGCATTTACTTAAAAAATTTACTTCAGTATGTTCACCCAGCTATGCAACATGAATGCATGATGAGAGACAGAAAAGAGAGAAAAGATTTATTGGCACTCATTTAGGATGATGTATATAATTCTCTCATGTCTTCACCGCTAATAATGCAGTCATGCCAAAGTGATGCCACTAAAATCTGCATTTCAGATCACATCATCATGTGCTTAGACTGTCTATGATGCGCGCAGTAATTTAAAGAAAATACAACTTAGGAACTCCATCATACAAAATATGTTCAGATTTTACAAATTTCAGACCTTTTTCTCAGGTATATGCTGTGCTTAAGAGACCAGGTGCTTTAGCTACTGGCTCCAGCTGACTGGGACTCAGCAAAAGCCATTAAAACTTCATATAGTGATCTCAAATCACTTTCCTATACATAAAAATGCCATGATTTTAAGGCTTTCTCTCCCCTGGCTCTTCTGAACTAGGAGCAGGTCAGGTGGGAAACCTGGGAAAGATTGTTTTCCAAGTCTTCCATTTTTAGGCTGACAAGCCGTGAGATAAGTATCTGAAACACATCATTTATCTAAACTGAAATATTGTCCATTTTGGCCATAATACTGCGATAAGAAATTCCAGATTCAGAAAAGATGGGAAGCAGCGATATATAGGATGCTTCGGATTCCTTAATGACATATGTTCAAAAAAGGGTAATAGCGCAGGATATTAGGTATAGTTTCAGTAGATATTAATTCGTAAGCACCTTTTAATGGAGAAAAGTGAATGTGATTTTTTTATCCCATGACTTATTCTCATCGATGAAGTGGGAGACTTTCACTGTTATGGCTCTGGACAGGAATCCAAGATCTCAGTTTTTGCCCTCATCACCATTTCAGGTTTTTTTCTTGTTACCTTGCTGAGGGAAGTGTCTTAGAAGTAGATCTTGTTCTTGCTTGGATCAGTGAGAATCCTTCAGCAGGGACAGAATTTCCCCTTTAATCATCTTATGCCATCTCTAAAATAAGCACTTGAGGAAAATGTATTCAAAGCACTTGTAATGTCTTTCCTTTAAGTAACAAAGGTCCTGCTGGGATCATACTTGCAGTTTGGGGTGAAAGAAAAGAATTTACAGCCACTAAGAAAACATGGCTCCCCCACCTCCTTATGATCCCACTTGTTGAGCTAGGTTGCATGGCCAGAATACCTCAAATGAATTTTCTAAAATTACAGACTATATTAAGTATATGAAGAATTAAAAGTACAACTTCTGCAAGGCATCATAATTTTCACCCAGTAAAAAAATTGAATGGCATTTTCAGATTAGCAGAAATTTATTTTGCTTCAATTCTTTGTCTGTATCTACTTAAACCGAGATATACAACTCTACCTCCTGATCTCTATATCCATTATACTCCTTGATAGTTATAGCAAGAGTAAGGACACACACTCTAATAGAAAGGAAAGACAACACCGCTTCCTAAAAAGCTTTAATCTGGTTAATGCTGTAAGGAGCGGAAGGCTATACTCTGTAACTACCTGGATTAGAACATAGCTGATGTTCTAAGAAAAAAGATGCACTGGGTTTGCATAAAACCACTTTTTCTTTAACATGCTAAAATCTGACCTTCTTGTTTGGACAGTCTTTGATACCCATCATAAAGTCTTCTGGGAAGAGCTTGAGTCTATTTGGTTTTAAATAGCAGTTAAATTACAGAGTCTGCACTAGACAGTAAAACCTATTTGCCTGAGTATCTTTAGGGTGTGCTTCAGCCCAGTGGAAAGACTGGTCTGGAAAGATTTTGCAAGAGCAGAGGTCTTGAAGGTGCAGTATTATCTTAGTCAGACCTAATCCAGCCTGTTAGCTGAAAACGTACGAACACTACCGGGTTAATATACCTTCGGTAAGAAGACATATGCCTATCCCTGCCCCGTTGGACACTGCTTTAGACGGGAAACACACTGTGCTCATTGTAGAAACATTTTCTTATGGCTCTTTTTTCCAGCTTCTGTGAGAAATTATTGGACAGTCAGGATCAGGATGGGATTGATACCATGGAAAATTTCCCATTTTAAGAACTGAGGTGCAGTGCTCTTTATTTTTGGTGACATTTTCTCAACTGAACCAGGAAAAATAAAATACTTGATTCTTCCTTCTTCACCAGATGTGCAAGAAAGACCCAGAATTTCTGTATATAAAGGTATCATATGAACTCCGGATCAGTGAAGCATGCCTGTGTATGAACTCAGAATTCCCAGCAGGCTTCAGGAAGAGTTATTTTTCTTTCAGGGATACCATTTGTTTTCCATTATAGCCACCTTCTGTTAACATTTTTCTGAGATGAGACCTTGTATCTAATTGTATTCATCCACAGCTTAGCCTATGACTGACTTTCCTGGCACCACATGTCTGTGTTTGTCCTGAATCCAAGATACTCCAGGAACAGTGTGACTATCTATGATCGTTTCTTCGTCCCCCATCCAAAAAAAAGAGCTAACTGGGAAGAGATAATTGTCTTCCCTCCTACCTGAAAACCAGTAATAATGTTATCGTGATCCCGCAGAAAGATCGTGGGCGCTTGTAGAGTGAAATGTCTTCAAAATTAAGTGGGACATCTCTCAGTTGCCTGTGCAATCCTCCTTCTTAAAATGAATTGTTTCGTGCGTCTAAATTTACCCTTTCTGAGGGAAGACTGCAGACAGGAAAGCATGGTCTAGTTTAGTCCTTTCAGCTTTATTCATTGCTGGCGTTCCTTTCTCATTTTGCGATGGAACTGTACTTCTGTCTTCTGACTTCTCATGTATTTTCTGTTGACTTTTAAACTTCTGTCTGAAAATCCTTTTCTATCTATCTCCTCTGTTTTGTTCCTAGTAGACAATCCTTTAATCTGAGCATAAATTATGTACCTGACTTCTGCTTTTGAGACTTTCAGCTCATCAAAAAGTTTTCCCTAATAGTTTCTTACCAGATTTCTCCCTTTTCCTTTGCATCAGTATAGTTTGCAAGTGTCTTTTTAGAATAACTGCTTGAATTAATTTCCACCTCTCCTGCAGCTTCTCTATCCCTGTTTGTTTTTCTTTTCTTGCTCACTCACCATTCTTAGAATATGAAACTCAAATATTTAATAATCACTTTCATTCAAATCACATTTCTCTTCTAAGCACTCACTCTGTTTTTCCCTACCAGTCAGTATTGTATGTAAAATAGCTACTGCTATAGTAGGTCCCTTCTGCTTTTGAGACAAAATGTCTTCAGTGCATTTGTCCAAAAGGTTTCAGCTACCACTTCACCTTGTAGCTTTCAGTAGGGTTATGATATTTCTCTTGTTCTTCTTAAATCTGTCTACACTTAGAGTCATACAGAAAATGAATTTCTTACATTTTCCCAAAACCACAGTTTGGTTTGTCCAGTCCAGTCCTCACAGTCACAGGCAACCACACAAAAGATGCACCTCTTCTAGCAGTCCACAAAACATACTGCATGCATCACAGTATACCACAGGTAATGTGGATGTGCCTGTGTGTGTGTGTATATATATATATATATATATATGCTAGAAGAAATACCTCTAGTAAAAGACATAAAGACTCAACTGTGTTTTGTAGAAAGTGAGCACAAGAGTTAAAAGGCATCACGAGTTACCTCTGCAATAGCAGCTCCTAGATAATCATAGCAAATACACACATCCTTGAACTACAAGACAAAAAAAAATCTTTTTTTTCTCCATCCTTCCACAACAAGCTAATCCTTTCGTTAGATACTGGTTTCCTATGATTTGTCTCTGAGCTTTGGTTACATGATAAAATTCTTTCTCCTTTTTGTTTCCCTGCTCATCTGTATTTTTTTTAAGTTGATGTTCAGATATGTTCTTTCCCTTGTAAGATCGCACCACAGTTATCTAATTTGTGGCATTTCTGAAATATTGAAAAGGGAATGATTTGAAGATAAGTATTCACTGGGAAGGTATAGAGCGAGTTCAAGCAGGAGCAACGCTAGATCTTGACAAACTCTGTGTCTAGAAATAGGATGGGCATCTGAAATGAATGGCGGTTTCTTTCCTGTGTTATCTTTCCATGTGGAGGTTGAATTAAGATACTCATACTTGAAAAGCTTGAAAGTTCCTATTCTGAACAAGATGCCAAAACTTCAGCTGATCAAAGCAGTATGTAGGCCATTTTCCTGGGAACACAAAGAGAATGATGCAGATCAGAGGTCTAACTCTAGACAGCTCCATCTGCCAGACCTGCAGATAGTGCTGAGGAGGTAGAGCCAAGACCGATACAAGCCCTGCTCATTTTGAAAGGGATAGTTCTTCTCCTGGTGGACTTCAAAAATTGCTCCAGTTTACCCTGCAATATATATACATTTTTTGATGCTTGCCACAAGCTAGGAGATGTTGTTATCTTTTTAAGTTGACTGTATATCTTCAGCTTTCCGTAAAGTTTTCCCTTGCATCAGTAAGGGAGAAGAGAATTGACTTGCCTGAGGGGTAAATCTAAAGGCTCAGAGACCATCCAGCTGCCTGAAGAAATCAGCACCTTTTTCCCCTCTCATGGGACACGGCCCTAAAACTCTACAGTGTTTGGGCTGAGCAGAACCACACCTGAGATACTGACCCTTGCTATCTGTATGTGTGTGTCAGATGACAACTCAATGTGTTTGCCTACTTCTGCAGCGAAAAGCACTTCCCGAAGTTTGGAGTTCCCTCCTAAGATGGGAGGATCCTGTGTCCATAAAATGCAAATAGCTGGACATTCATTTTAACTTATCTGTGCACCCTGATATCTTAAAAAGGAAATATTTTTCTTCCCAAAGAGTTTCCAGGGTAATTCATCAGTGTTTGCTTGGTGTTCAGATTTTGCAGTAATATGCACTACATAAATATGTAGACAGCTTAGTTTCATTACACAGATATCACTACCCATATGTTATTAAAAAATAGATTGAAGGAGAGGCCATATTCTTTGAAATACACTGTAGCTTCATCTGTCATTTCCTGAAGAAAGGTAAATTTACCTTCTATTGATCATTTCCTACTGACTTAGTAAAAATATTGAAAAAAGGGATGAGACATATTAGAAGCATTTACCAAATTTGACCCTGGTTTGCAAAATCAATGGAAGCCTGCCACACTTTAAAAGGTAAGCAAAAAAAAAAAAGAAGAAAAAAGAAAAAATAAAGATGCTAAAAATAAACTGGTAAAAGAGAAAAGTTCCTGTAATTTTAGGTTCAAAATATGAGCCTGAGTAATCAAGGAAAGTATTTTTACTGCCCTGTCAATATTTTTCCTGGAAGCTCTGGTAAATAGACTTTCTTTAGATCTGTAGTGTGCGTGCCTAATGGTCTTAGGTGTCTCTTACCACAGAAAACTTTATCCTTAAGAAATACAGTAAACAGGAACTCTGTGGTTACGTAGTTCCTGAAGGAAAAAAAAAAAAAGAAATATGTTCACTGCCATGACACACAGACAATTTATACTGATTTAAGTAGAAGCTGTTCTCTTCTATTTTGAATCTTTCATGTCAGCCTTTGTTTCCACTGCATTAAAAAAATCTGTTTTTAAAACCTATCAGTGAACTGGATCATGTTTTCTCAGTCATTTGAATTAACATCCCCATAACCCCAGGAGCCCCGCAGAAGTGCTGGAAAGCAGAAGGGAGCTTTCTTTGCCTTTCTAAAGCTCTATTTATTTACTTTGCTGGAGAAAAAGATCAGCCATCTTCACTTCTGAATCAGCAGCTTGTAGAAGCTGTGATCCATCCAAGACTGAACTAAGCTAGAAAAATTATCTCAAGATCACTTAGAAACATAATTCTCTCAGGTTCAGTGTCACCTCAGACACTTCTCTTTTACTACACTCTTTGCTTCAAAAGCTGCCACTTGTGCAAATGAAACTTGTGCACAACATCTTGTTGGCTCTGAGCGTCTCCCCATCAGCTGCAGCTCATCCCCATAACCTGGTTCCTTGAGTAACGCTGATCCCACATCCACAATGAAGTTCATCTTTCCAGTCTCCCAATGGATGCACACTTCAATTGTCTGATGTAGGGGAAGGTTGGCATTACTAAGCGGTATGTTAGCAGGGGAATAAACCTCAGTACTTGGTGTTACTCCACTGCCATGCAGACCAGGTGCTCTGTCATCCTGCCTCACTGGTACGAGGTCAGTCCATTCTTCACCACAGCACTGATCAGAAATAATAGGTAGGAAGATTATCTTCTTCTCTTAACTGCTCTTGAAAGCAACTGTAATGTTAGGTAGAACCATAAAAGATGTGACCTATAGCATTGCGCAGAGATGCAGATACATTATGGTAATACAATCTGAAAACCAAACAAGACCAAGACAATAACCAAAAGAGCAACTTTACATTTAGATTCTAAATAGTTTATTTTCTTAAATCATAAATTCCCTTCATGTTAAACTCACCAGTTAAAAAAAAATACATTATTTGACTCCACTTATTTGATAATCAATTATTTTGGTATCCCCCCATCTGTGCAAGGTCACTCCTAGCAAATAGGAGGCATGCCGAATGCACTGTAGGCTTGGCCTCAGCCCTTCCAGGTTGCAGTCCAGTGAGGAAGCTGAAATTTGGGCGAATATCCCATTTTCTGTTATCCAGTTGTGCTGACTGCTGTGTTCATGGGATGGATAGGATAGATTGGTGAGAGCTATAAGATGTTAAAGCATGCATCAGCATGTCCTGCTACTCACCTCATCCCTCTGCCAAGGTTGCTTTTCCAGGAGAGAGAAGTGGCCACCATATATTCAGATAAGCCTAAACTTATGTTCTTACTGTCTCTGCTCTTACAGTAACATCAACGCTGGCAGAGGCTGGGGCATGCGATACAGCCTCGAGTCACTGAAGTCTTTTTTTTAAAAGGACAACTTCTATCTACCTGAGAAGTTGAAAAAAAAGATTTACATTTTGTGTCAAAAGCACTGCAAAGCCTGGACTTACACTGCTGCAGCCTTGTGCCATCAGTACTACTGGCAATGCAAAGCAAGAAATGGCTGAGAAGACCTAGCTAAATCAAACCAACTCTTTGTCATCACAATGAAAGTAGGGCAATAACAGGATGGAGTTTGCAGGTATCCTGTGTTTTGGTCCGTTCTTTCATTCCAATGATCTTTGTACTCTTATTTTTCCCAAGAGCCCTCTATTTTTTTAGTTAATTTTCTGCTTTGGCTCAAGTACTCCATTTTTGTCACTGTAATTTATCTCTGTGACTCTCATTCAGGTGATTTAGGTGTTGTGCACAGCAGCAGCTGAAGATGTTGAAGGATGTCTGTTTTCTATTGGACTGATGTCTACTGCTTTGTAGCCTCTTCTTAGTTGACATCATTTTTCCCAGGGAGCAGAGCTCACACTTTTCTCGATCTGTTTCCTTGGTGTCATGGTTTAACCCCAGCCAGCAACTAAGCACCACGCAGCCGCTCGCTCACTCCCTCCCACACCCAGTGGGATGGGGGAGAGCATCAGAGGGAAAAAAAAGTAAAACTCGTGGGTTGAGATAAAGACAGTTTACTAGAACAGAAAATAAAAAAAATGATAATAATAATAATAAAAGTATTGGAATATACAAAACAAGTGATGCACAACACAATTGCTCACCACTTGCTGACCAATGCCCAGTCAGTTCCCAAGCAGCGATCCATGCCCCCCGTCCAACTCCCGCCAGTTTATATACTGGGCATGACATCACATGGTATGGAATACCCCTTTGGCCAGTTTGGGTCAGCTGTCCTGGCTGTGTCCCCTCCCAACTTCTTGTGCCCCTCCAGCCTTCTCACTGGCTGGGCATGAGAAGCTGAAAAATCCTTGACTTGGTATAAACACTACTTAGCAACAATTGAAAACTTCAGTGTGTTATCAACATTCTTCCCATACTGAACCCAAAACATAACACTATACCAGCTACTAGAAAGAAAATTAACTCTATCACAGCCAAAACCAGGACACCTGAACACTGCAAGAAACAAGCTTACCAGCCTGTATTGTCAGCAGTATTGTCTACAAAAAAACCTGATTTTTTTTTTTGCACCAGATGTTAAATGAAATGCTGAAGGAATTTTTTCATTAAAAATTTCCAAGCTGCCAAAATTGGAGTTGAAACAAGGCGAGGAGTCAGGTTTGATGAATTTCCTGATATGAAAAAAAGTTGAGGTGAAAAAACTTTTCAAAAACTTTTCTAAAACTTTTCAAAATCTCCTATCACTTTCAAAATAAAAATTTTTATTGTACTTTGAAACAATCTAATTCAAACACCAAGACCAAACACTGGGAAAATGGAAAGAAAAAATGAAAAAGAAAAAAGAAACAAAGCACACAAGAAGTGACAATCATTTTTTAAAAGAATTTTCAAAATTTCAAATATTTAGCCAGATTTTTTGAGTGAGATACAAAATCTAAAAAACTCTTCTGAAACCAAAACAAAAGCACCTTCTACCACTTGTAATCCAGTGTGATACTTAGATTACTGAAGTAAATCTCATGATTGCTTTCAGTGACCTAAGATAAATGATACTCTGCTTAATAAAGTTTTCTCTAGAAAAAAAATCTTGACTTTTTTGTTAGCCTGTCCAATGAAACAAGGGCAGAATTTTTGTGGAATTTACTCCTCAGAGAGTGTCTTACAACATGCATTGTTTTTTCTGAGCTTCCTAGGGGTCCTGTAGAGTTCAGATCCCTTCAGAGAGAAGAAAAAAGGAATCCACAACTCCAGCATCTTCAAGGGATAGTGTACCAGTAATTAATGTGCCTCCTATTTTCAGTGTAATTCTCCCTAAATAATGAATAACTCCCTTTCAGTTCAAATGTAATTAATTCTCATTCTGGACTGACAAGAATCCTGGGTTGGTGAAAACAGTCAGTTTTATCATAAACAAGTAAGTTTTAGAGCAATTATGAATGAACAATAAAGTTGATTTCTCATAAATTATTTCTGGCACAGTTAATGTTGTCTATTACAGCACCATGGTATCCTTCATGTGAGTAATTGATACACATTGAACTTCACAGAGAACCGAAGCACAATGCTCTAAGTCTAGAATAACACTTCTGAGGTCAGCAATGGTTCTCGTTGAACTGGAGTTAGAATCAGTGGCAAGATCAGCCTCAGCACTGGAAGAGCCCAGTTTTGGGGACACCTTTTGGGGAGTGATAGGAAGGCAGTTCAGATCTCTCCAGAAGATGCACCTTGTCCTGAAAAATTTGGGGAACCTTCTAAACCCCAGTTAAGATGTCAGGAGGGATATCACAGTGTCTCTTTCCAGCTTTCCTTTAAAAGTTTCACAGGTGATGAAGAGAGGAGTTTATGGAAGTGAAGCTGTGGTGGAGGGGTGAGCGATGGAAATACACCTCCGAAGTTCAAAATACAACACGAACGCCCAGGTGCTGGAGCTGTTCTGGTCTTCATCTTTCCCCACAAGCCAGCCAGCATAGGAGCCCTCCAGCCGACGTGCTGCCTCTGGTGACCCTGGTCTGCCTTTCGGAGGGCTCTCGTTGGCAGTACGGATCCCTTCCCTGGGTACGGTGAATCGCACACAGCGATCGCACGGGCGCTGAAATGCTCGCCGTTGCTGTGCTTCCACAAATCTCGCTCCTACCTCTTCATGAATCTAGCCCTGAGAACTGGCACGGCCCCTCAGCGATAGCCATGCACTTACAGCACAGAGCAGCGATGCTCTGATCCACCCACCAGCACGAGATCAGCTCGTATGAACAGGGTTGTGCAATAAACAAAACATTAACTGTATCCGAAAAGCTTTTCTCTGCTCAGCTTTCAGCTTTGTACTGTTTATTTTTGTTCAACAACAAAAACAGATGTTTTCTGGTGTTTTTTTCCTCTCCAGATGTACCATTTAAAATGTTGTCATCTGTTCAAAGACACTGCTGATTTTTGGAGAGCAGAAAGAGCTGTGGGAAGTTAGCTATCTGGCACTGGAAACTGAATTTTCTAGGTGCGCAGTCCATTTTTTTTCCATGGACACACCATGATTAAGAATTCACTTAGGACTTCTTCGAAGGGTCCCGATGTGGCTTAGGCCCGCAATGCAAACTACATACATCTCAGCAAATTGGACCTTGGCGTGAGCAGAACGTGTATTAACATACAGATCACAGTTGCCAAGACACACAAATTCTCTGTGTGATCGCTTGGATTTCTGGTCTCTCTCTTGTTGGGGAGGAAATGTCATGATCACATGGAGGCTTAGCATGAGAGGCCACTGTAAAAAACAAATAAAACGGAACCATATTTTCTCACTGGAAACAGAAACACAGTTTACCATCAGATTTTTACTGCAATAGTGATACTTCAAAGCAGAAGTAATGCTACATTTTTCATACAAAAAATAAGCAAAGGGTTTTTTCTGGTTTGTTTTTGTTCAATAAAAGCAAAGGCCAAAAGGGTCTGACCGAATTCTGCATTTAGATTTGGAGAGCACTTTCCTCAAGTATGCATATTTTGTTATGATTCCCTACTTAGCTCAGTGCTCATATCCCACTAATGTGCTGGACTGTGTAAATGCAGCAAGGTGAGGAATATTTATCGTCATTTGTAACTGGTGTGAATCCATCACATCTCAAAAATATGTATTTGGCTTTTAGACTTACAACATGGGAGAGACTTTCATAAGCCAGAAGATGATAGTCCTGAAAAACAAAGAGCGTAGTTACTTCCATATTCTTGCCTGAGGATCTGAAATCAATAGTGGGGTTTTTTAATTCAATTTACATCTATGTGTATTTAGTCCCTTCCATGGAAACTTACTAGTTTCACATGTCTTGTAAGGACTGCTTTAGAGGAGAACCTGATGAAGGCTTAATCCTGGAATTCAGATTAATTATTTAATTCATAACTACATTGACCTGTAGATTGAAAACTTTCCTAATACTAAAGCAAATAAGATCATTCCTATTCTGCAGTGTGGACTTCTATTACATTTTCTGTACCATCATGCTCTGTCAAACCTATGTAAATCAATATAACTTCACAGTGTCAGATGAATGTTTTCTTGGCTTCTATATTAACAGTATCAATCACATCGCTAATTTCATTACTGAAATTAGTTCATTACTTTTGGCCATAACACTTTAAGGAAAGGCAGCTACAACTTGCAAGCTCAGTCCCCTGACAGACACCCTAGCAGGCTTCCTAGTTCAGGAACTAGGAATGCACAGCAGCTGTAGCCCCAAAATACTGCAAGATTACCTGACTTCAAAGGAGTTCACTGGGCAGATTGACCTAAAGCTGGACCTCCGTTCATTCTACAGAAACATGGAAATGTTTGCATCTTGTTCTGAACAGGAATAAAACAATCCAGCCGAAATGTCAAAGAAATATAAAGTGGAAAATACAGAATCATGAATTTAGAGACTGACCTAGAACTTCTTTTTAACTGTTTATCTTTTTACAGTAAAAGGGAGCCACTAATGACTTGATCCACTGATGAACTTGATTGAAAAGGAGCAAATGTAAAACTAAATGTGAAAATATTTCCTTTATATTGTGTGTGTTTCCTCCTAGAAAACTCGACACCACAAAACATCATGGATGCCAGAAGTTCCTAGGATTATGAAAGGCTATTTACTTGGGTAATACAGCCACTCAGAGTTACAAGTAGAGGTTAAGAAACTGATGGAAGAGAAACTTGCTTCCAGAAATAAGCCAGTTTCAGAGTGATGGAAGACATGCCTCCTGAGTAGATCAACCTAGATCTGCCTTGCATGCTTAACCGCATACTCCTAATTAGTCTGTGGCATTGGCCACTGTCAAACAGTCTTATCAAACTGTAAACTGCTGGTTTGATTCAAGTTTTATAATTGTATTCTGAGAATTAATGGTTTATAAAGAAATGCTCAGGGCACAGTTACACTGTTCTTGATCTATATCTCTTGTTACAGTGAACAAAGAGCATTATTATAGAAGAACGTGCATGCCATCAGAAAAGACAGTCAGCTACACTCATCGTTCCTGAGAAATCTTTGTCTAGCTATTTTCAAAAATCTTCAATATTATGTATCTATCTGCTCTGTCCTCATACTGAAAAGATTTTTTTTTATGACATTTAGGCATGCATCTCTCCTGCTACACTTTAAGTACATTATTTCCCACTTTCAGTATGGAAAAGTTTCAATTCTCATCCTCTTTATGGTAGGCTATTCTGTATTTGAATATTGTTATTGCGTTGTTCCTGCCCTCAACCTACCCTTACAAAATAAAAATTCTGTTCAACCTCTTCTCCTAGGTTATGAAAGGCAGAGTACTTCAACCAGTGCTTCTCACTAATCAATTTGTATGGCTTATTTGTACAGCACTTGTCTCTTTATGAAGCTTTTGCAAGAATTACTTTGAGATTTTTCATGTTCAAAACCTCAATGTGCTCATTTCATCTCACGAAACTTAAGCATGACAAGTGACTAACCTATAAATAAGGTTTGGTCCAAACCTGACTGAAATCAGAGAATTCCTGTACCATCTCTGGCTTGTGAATTGGGGACACACCAAGGAAATAATTTAATTTTCTAGTAGAAACGGCATAAGTGTTTTTAAGGAAAACCACTCCACCAGCTGTTTCCTTCGCCCTTTTATGCCCCATCTCAGTTCCAAACATGTTCTCAGGCTGATCATGTTGTTACTACAGAGACTGTAGTATGTTTATTTTTGTCATTTTAAGTGGTATGTTATCTAAAGATTTTAATTTATTGGAGAAGCTGAGTTCTTTTAAAACCCTTTTTCAAGAAATGATCATCTTATCAATGTTGGCCCATTATAATGACATTTACTACATTTCATTACAATAAAACTTTCAAAGAGTGGAAAAAGAAAGGGTTGATGGATGCTAAGCTAAGAAAAGGTTGTAACATTCCTGTATTTTATCAGAATACAGCAAATACAAGCAGTATTTTCTGTTGTTCCTTTCCTAGTGAAAGAGCTATTGGAAAAGTGAATTTCAAAATGTGATTCTCTCCATATGCATTGAAAATGTTTCAATCACCAGAAACTCAACATAATTAAACTTAATTTTGCCAATGTTATTTCTCTTCTTAAGATCCTTTTCACAGCAATAGTAATATTTACATTATGCCCATTTCATACCTAGGGAGAGGTACCACCTGGATCACAGGATAAGAGCAGGAATGGAGTGAGGTTTCTCTTTTCAAGACAGGTGTTGGAAAATATAGTAGTAGTAGTAGCAGCAGCAGCAGCAGCAGTAGAAATAATAATAGGCATCCAAATAACCAGACACCAGACAGGGATCAGATTTGTTGGTTCTAAACAATACTACATTCTGTGCAGGCAGCAAATAAAGAACATTAAGTGAGCACATACTATACCATGGTGTATTGTGCTGACCTATCCACTGGTCAGATATACAGAGGTGAGTGACAGCAAGAACAGGAGGAAGCCCATCAGCCCTTTGGCCATTCTGGTCTGGTGAACTGGTCCTCTTTGAACTCTTGTTGCTTCTGCTTCCTGCTCAAAAGTCCGCTCCAAACTAAAGAAAAACAAAACCTCCAAAATATCCAAACAATAAATGTACAACAAACTACAATGAGTACTGAATTAATTGCTATTTGGACAAATCTGTTTCCCCTAATACTCTAGAAAGCAGATAGAGAGCATCTACTACTAAGACATTCTTTGATATTTTAGCTGAATTTTTTCCCACTTCAAGTTTGCCTCAATATCTGAGAAATGGCCATTTATTCAAGTGACAGGTAAATTGTGAGAGACTCAGACTTTAAGTTTGCTTCAACTAAATACCTAAAGATTTAGATAATTATTCAAAGCTTATCCAAAGAAATTGAACCCCTTCAGTCAGCACCCCTGGCTGGAGATCTCACAAGAATATGGAGGCTGTCTTGTGAGATGTCCAGTACTTCCTGTTTCTGGTTAATATTTTGGCCTTTCTCTGTTTCCTGTCTTGGCATTTTGGCTTTTATCTGTTCCTGTCTTCCCTTGGTTTCTGTCCTAGCTGAAAACCAAAAGTGCAGATGCATGTGAAAATGAGAAATAGTGAATAATATAGCTAAACTGAATATTTCATATTCTAAAAGTGATTCATGTTCAGATTTAAAAATGAAGTATAATTTGGTTACCCCTTGTTTTTTTCAAAGTTCATATGCTTCTCCCTACCACAAAGGCCCTCAGAACAATATTTTCTTGTTACTTTGTGGCAGCTATGCTACATGACTTACCACTGTACTTTTTGTGATGATTAAACCTCCAAAAAGATGACACTGAAATCAGCTAAATTTTTCTAAGAAAGTAATTGATCCATGTCTTCAAGGGAAAAAAAAGAACAGGGGAAAAAAAAAAAAAAATGGGTCAAGAAAGTTCCTACATGAACTGTTTAGGATAATTAGTGGGTTAGAGTTTCCTTGCAACAAGCGGGTATTTTCCAGCTGGCCAAGGGCAGCAGTGATTTCAGATCCAGCATGTCTGATGAGTTTCTAATGAAATCCAAACAACGTCTGCCCTGGCTCTTTGCAAATAGACAAGTCTGTGCTTAAACCCTGGAAGGCTCTAAGGCATGAACTCTTCTGTGTCAGCTTGGAGATTTGCAAAGGTTTGCAAGAAAAGAACTTCCCAATGGGTCCAACGTAAGGGCTGTCAGAACTGCTTGTTCTTCTCACCACACTTGGACACATATTCTCCAAAAATACCCAGTCCTGCTCAAAATGAAGCCTGGCTCATAGGCTCTGACATCAAGGATCCAAAAGTATCTGCAGTTGGTGAACCTCAGTGATTCTGGAAAGGCCCTTTGGTGCATCAAAGCATAGATCCTCTCAGATCCTGGGAGCTCCCTTCAGTGAGAGGTGGCCAAATAAATAAGCAAGGAGATGAGAGATTTACAAGTAAATCATACTACAGTGAAAATGCTGCAAGAGCCCGTGGACTCAGTTATTTCTAATATTTATAATATCATTTCCAAAAATTTGAAGACCAGCTGCAAAGCTTTAGGAATGGACAAGTAAACCAATAAAATGAGCCTAAGTACTAATGTGAGGCCACCCAGGTTCATTCCCTCAATAGTTACCAAAGTAACTGTGGGATGCAGGAGTAGGTGTGTCTTCCCAGAACCACGTCCTGTCTCAAACAGGGATTTCAGGCACCCTTCAAGGCTACCTGCTGTCCCAGCTGTACGACTTGGAAGCTCTGGGCAGAGCATGAAGTGAGAGGGAAGGAGCAGCTGTGCTTCTGAAGTTGGCAGAAGCTGCTGCCTCGCAGGAGCAGGAGAGCAAGGCAAGACGCAGACAAGCAAGATCGGCCCCTGATGACATCTTGCTTCCATGATGGCAGCAGATCCCAACTCCTCCCAAATCACCATAAGCCAGGGAAGCCCCTCCTTTCATGGATCCACCACCCTTGGTGCCTGGCAGGGCAGCAGCTCCCAACTCCCCAGAGTTCCCCCATTGCATCCTGCACGCTGTTGTGTGCGAATAAGCTGGCCCTTTGCTGTCACTCAGTCTTCAAGGGCCAACAACTTCAGACCTTCTGGAAATTTGCCGAAGTCTGGAGGTAACAGTACCCCAGCCCGAGGCATGGCTGTGTTCCTAGAGAAAAATGGCCAGAAATACAAAAATTTGCAATTTTCCTAAGTATGTTTTTTAGCAAGGCATGAAAACCAGTGTGACAGTCAAAATGCAAGAGCTTTGCTCTAGCTACACAATAAGTATTAAGAATTACTTAATATTATAGACAACAATATTTATATAATATACTGAAAGGTAGTCAAATACTACAAAATGAGAATTTGGCTTCCAGTGAACAGCTCTGTCCTGGCTGCCAGCAGGTCAGGACACCACTGCAAAGCCTGATGGTGCAAAACTCAGTGCAGAGGAAATGCATACCAACATTTAGTTATTATGATCCCATTATTGGAGGACTGAGGCCTTGGCATTGGAAAACAATTTTCTGGGAGGAATGAAATCTCTCTTGGGAATTAATCTGCACTGTATAATTATATGTGCATTCACATCCTGCTGGTGTCAGTGAAGAAGAGGAATGAACTGTTCAGTGAGACTTGTCTGGATTCTTCTTTGTTATGATGCTTCATCTCCTAAGGTGACAGGTATTTGATGCTTTTTTCCATCTGTCTCCTTTAAAGGTTTTCACGTATATTAAAAAAAAAGGGGGGGGGGGGGGGGAGATTATCATTGAAGTGAAAATCTGAGTAAGCAAATGCATTTGGCTCTAACACACATGGAAAGTTTATTCTGGAGCCAGAGGTGGTTACTCTGACCATAATTTTACACAGACAGTTACAAGCAGTTATCTTGGTGGGTTCATACCATTTTAATGTGAAGTACTTTAGTGTTTTACTTTTTAGTATTTTTCAATAAATAAAGCAGAATGAACTCCAGTGGTATGTGCTGCCAACTACTTTCCCAACCACTGCTCTTTACAGAGGATAATTTATAATGATCAAAGATAAACTAAAGTATTAGGCTTGAAGAAATATAACTTCAAGTTTAAAAGTTCATTTTATGAGGTAGATAATCTTTAATATTTTTTTCAGGCCTTGTAAATTTGATTGCTTTTTCCTTAGTTCTTTAATTGTTAGAAAGACAGAAAGTTCAGAAATACAGTTTTGTTTGTATTCCCAGGAGTTTCTAATCATTGCTCCGTCTAGCTGCAAGAGCACAGGCCAGTAGGTGCTGAACGTGTATTACTGACCGTTGTATTTGTATTGGGAAAGACCGATTTAACACTTCTCTGCCAAGAGATAATCTAAGCACCTGATAAATTTCCCCCCAGCCCACCCCCCCTCTTCTATGAAGAGCACAGCGACTGATCCGCTTGATGCTAGTTGCTAAATACTAGCACAATTCGAAAGATAAGATCAGTTACTGTTTTTTTCAAAGGCAAAGCATATATTAAACTTGTGCCAGACATAAAACAAAGGGAACTCTCAAGTGACAGCAGGCAGGCAAAGGGCAAAAGCCAGCGCTCGTGTTCTCACATGCAACTCCTCATCAACTTCCCGCAACGCGTATTTGGGGGTGAGGTGTGCCCATGCACACACCCTTGTGTTTGGTCTCAGTTCACTGCTTCAGAGTTATTCTGTCAGTATACGGAAAGGCAAAATATACCTCTCTGCATGTAACTGGTGAAGATTTCATCTCACGCTGTGGTGAATCACTTAGGCGCCTTCTTGTGTGTGACATATTTCTTTAAAATAGATAGACTCGAAATAGAATTTTGAATTGGTCTGCCTTTACATGTTTTAATTAATTATTCATAAATTTTACTTGTATTAAAAGACATCTTCCTAACCTCTTCTTGAGCGACCTCATGTGTTTTTAATGTCCTCCTAAATGATGCATTAGTACAACGAGGGCACGAAGAGTTCAACATTTTTTTTCTGGTTAAGAAGATGCAGCAAAAAATGAAAAGCTCAGATATTTCAGATTTTCAGCCCTCTTTGCATTGTATTTAACCCTGAAATGTGATGTAAGACATACAAGCCTTATATTTCAACAAAATTGAAATTCGGGCCTCAAGAAGCACAATAGTGGAACAAGGGCTGTTAAACGGAGAACCTCCATGCCCTCTAGGCACTCTGAAATAAAAACTACAAAAATAAAGTGCTTAACTTTACACTTTTTATTACCAGTAGAACCTAAACCATACTACAAAGGAGATACACTCCAGCCCCCTCTTTGCTGTGCATATTGTGATCATTTTGTGGTGATATAACAAGTTACCTTGTAGTTAGGAACTCAAAACTGAGACAGAGCAAATAAAAGTAGGGAAAAACAAACCACCGTTTCACTGTTTACACATCCAAATAAAAAGTTAAATCTTGAAAAATATCAATGGAAGGTGAATTCAGCCCTGTTGCAATCTCTTCAGACTGTGAGTTGGAAAGCTGTGTTCTCAAGAGGTGTATTATTCATAATTTTTACCAGACCAGATTTGCTGATTTTTGTGCAACCCTCTGAGGTGCATGAGAGGACAGCATGAGTCTATCACCCATCCCTGCATGGCTGTAGGTTCAGGGAGAGGCACGATAGTGGGATTACTTCTGGGGAAGAGCTTGACTTCTGCATACAGGGCATAAACTTCTAAGCACTCCAGGATGATGCATATTTTTTTTCTGCTGCCATTGCAACGCAACACTTGTAATCTCTCATTTTTATTGTGCAGTGCCTTTGAAATCTGTCAGTTGGCAGCTCCAAGTTCAGTGTAACACCACATTAACAGTGAGCTCGTTAGTGACCAAGTAGCTGTGAAGCAGTGTCTACACCGTGCGAGCTCAGAAAACATCACGGTGTCCTCTGAGGCTGTCTGCTTCTAAAGATTTTACCTAAAATTGAAGCCAAGACTTACACCTATGGGACATGAGGGATCTGTTATTGTATTACGAGAAGGAACATGATCCAGAAGATGACTTTCTCTCTCCACACACTGGGAGGGCAATCATTTAAAAACTCTAGTATTTGTAACTGGCTACAAAATGAAAAAATTGGACATTTCTCTGATTACTATAATATAGTTCTAGATTATCCCAACATGATGCCATTTAATGTTCACAACTTCACATTTAGGACTGCATTAAGTCAATGGAGCTTCCCATCGTCATTATTCCCACCTTCATTTTAGGCAGCTGTGGGGGGATGTTGAATTGTTCAAATAGCATGCAAAGTAAGAGTAATATCTTCACTTTCCTCAGAGTTTAATGGGAGGGGGTATGCGCACATGTGTTCGTGTGCACATGACAGCAAGGGAGGACAGGAGGGTGGAGGTGAAAGAAAGGGAGTGAGGTTATGAGGTTAGTTAGATCAACAATTAGTGACAAGCACTCTTGTGGCACCTGTGACAACCAAGATTGATCAGGGATTTCAGAGCTCAGAAATGCAAGGCATTTGGCAACCTCTGATCTCTTAATTCAATTGGTTCTTTTCCAAGAGGTTTTCGAACTGATGACCTTTCCGAACCTAATTAGATGGTAGGAATCAGAAAAAGGACACAGGAGAATTTTAATAAAAGGAATTGAATTGTTTCTTCATCTTCACAACCTGGGATTTATGAGGGAATTGCACTGGCTTTGTAGCAATGTAAAATAAATAGACATTAGATGATGACAGGGAAAATAGAATTGCTGCCAAAGCTAAAAAGAGCTTGGCAAAAGAAGAAAGAACTACTACATAGTCAGTCATTCTTTACTGTACAAACCTTTTCATAAGGCACAGAAAAGAGATATACAGAAATAATGGACCCTTGCTAAAAGATGAAAAGGACTTTCTATAGCTTACATTTTTCACCAGTAAGGGCTAAGATGCATCTCAGTTGCTACAAAATCTTATTGTTCTCTTTCACCATTCAGAAAACTGATTACAGCTCGCAAGGAGCATTTGCAGCCTGAACTTTTAACATCAGAAATAAATAACTGAAACAAGAGGTCAGGAAGAGAACAAAGTTGTTATGAGCATAAATACATTAAAGACATATCAGTCAAACTCCATCCTCATGTATTTCCTTTTTAACTGTGCCTTTCTGAACTAGGCAGAGCAATTTTTCATCCAGTGAGGTTCTAGTAAAATTGTGTTTCCATGCTTGACAGCACTAAAAATATATTCATACATGGTAAGTTTTGATATTTGAACATTCAAAGAAATTGAAGACAGAAGAACCCCCCTTCTTCATTGGCTAAGATATTTCCAACCCATTTTTATCTTTTCGTCATCCAGATATAATCTAGGAACTATCCTGTGTACTTATTAGCTATGACACAGAATCACTAGAAATACCTTCGTCCAACTTTATACTTCCTTCTGCAGGCTTAAATCATAAGACAAGATGTCCAATGGCAGTAAGTGTCACAAGAAAGAGAGCTGAAACGTAGCTTGTCCTTCTTGCTTTTACAGGGGCCTGAGATATGTGTCAGAAAGCAGGTGTTGCACTGGACCACAGCAAAACCTCTGGTGCCCCATGATACTGCACTTTCCCTATGACTCCTTCAAGTGCTCTCCAGTACGTTGAGTAAGGTAAAAGATAGCCATTTTTTGCATTATACCAGAATGATTTTAATTTGGTGGATTTATCACTTTGGATCTGTCCCACACACCAGTCAATTCCAACCAAAATTCAAAAAGCAGTAGAAGGCTCAAAGATAACTAAATACCTAGAGTTTTCATGAAAACTGCCAGTTTAGTAGAGGAGAGACCAAGTCCATACTGCTCCTCAGCCGTGGAGAGATGGTCAGGCAAAAGTCAGGTGTTGGACTTTCTGCCCAGGCAAAGCCAGGGGGGTAGTCACTGCGTATATACTTCAGGACTAACTGTAGTGTAGTTGTCTTGTGGTCAGAGAGGTAACAAAGACATTCAGAGCAGTGCTTGGGTTGTTGGAAAGGGAGACTAATTAAAGAAAAAATACTGCAAATAATTTTTTATTCTATTTGTCTTTTCCCACTGTCTCTAGGGGACTTAATTGGAGGCAGTAATATTTCAGGCATTGCCAACACTCATTGTTGCATTTTAACAACATATGTAAAAGATGTAAAGGAAGGTTTAATGCAGACAAAAGAGGAGTCGCCTTTTCTGAGGTGGCAAATTGCAAGTACAACAAAATAACATGGCACTATGAGGTGTGGGAACGCAAATCATTCTATAAACTATGTGGGTAAAATCTAGGTCTACTGAAGTCAAATAGATTTTGCCATGAACTACAGTGGATTCAGGATTCTATCTGACATAAAGATGGCAAAGATGAAAAAAAATCTCAGTGAATGAAAAGTGCATAGTTTTGTATATTAACCAAATTCTTTCAAATTCTTGGAAACAACCTAACTAGCCATTTTAGGATTCCTATTCTGATTGTCCTTTCTTAAGAATTACGTGCTTCATTCCATTATTCATGTTTAAAAAGAAAAAAGATTCTCCTGAAAATGATAAAAGCTTTTCTCACATAAGACCAGGGGATTATATACGGCATGGTTTCGGAAACAAGGACAAACACCCAGAGTAGAGCCCAACAGCTGTTAATATAGAGGAGCTATTAAAGGGGATCTCCTAGTATTACATTGCAAGCTGTCATTTTCGGTAGTACTGGAGGTATCTATTGATGTAATGGTCTCAGGAGACAGGAGGGCTTAAGTAGTTTTTTGAGACGTGAGGGTATTGACCTGACCTACTCACAGCAGTTGAATTGTTGGGAATGTTGATTCATGATTTTACAAAGACCTCACTATTCTTATTCTCCAGAGTGATTATACACCTGACAAATGGTAAAAGCAACATTACTGGACCTCAGAGAGTTATTTTACTTTTAATGCATGCCATTATTAAGCCTGATAGCCTCTCTTATTGCTGTTTTGATAGCTGCCGGCTGTTTAAATGAAAGCACCATGTTTCCTGACAGCTCATGCACAGGTGGCCCTGGTCTCATTCTAAACAAGTTGAGCAGAAATCAATCTTGGTGAGGAAGGGGTAGGAGAGAGGCGTCAGTCCATGTCATCCCAAGTTTGAACAGAGAATTTCACCTTGTCACAGGGAGAATGAGGGAAACGGGCCCAGAGAGAGAACGCTGACAGGTACATCCACCTCACTGGCTTACTTGATCTGGGACCATCTCTGCTGAGCCTTATGATGGCAAGACAACATCTTGTAGCCCTTCCGTGTAAAGGCTGTGGTACCTTATACCTGCAGGGATTTAAGGTGAAAAGCACCGACATCATTATTTATGCTGTCTTTATGCAAACCACAGCCATAGAAAATGGATGCAACTATTGCCACAGCTGAGTTACTCTTCCCGACTATGTCAGGAAAGCCCGTTTCATGAGTCCGTGTCACTATAAAAATAATATTAATGCTGACTGGAAGTGACAGATGCCAGGGGACAGGCCCTGTTCACATGTATGTTTCATTACAATCTTAATGAAGGTTTGGCAATGAAACAGAAGAATTGTCCCTTGATTTGTAAATATGTACATATGGGATTTTAAATACTGGGTTTGAATTTCAAGGTCTCTTTGGGCTCCACTAAAGAACCACAAAGCAAGCTTTGACATTTTGAAGACTCTTTTGGGTTAGCTAGTCTTTTCTAAGAGAGTTATGAGACTTTGGCTGGGAGACTCAACAGGAACCACTTCCCGTTGAAGATACTCTGCCACTCAGAAGTCCCACCACCACCACTGTGCCCTCCTGCAGCTACGCTTCTGAAGAACGAGCTCTCCGCTAATAGGTATTTAGCCCCAGCCAAATTCCCAGCAGTTGGAGAAGTGCAGCCCACAGGCAGCAATCTGAGCTCCAGAGAGGAAAGACACCCTTCTGTTGTAGTCCTCTCTTCTGGGAAACATTTACTGTTTGCTAGTTTTAGGAGTTTGCTTTCCTTATGCAGTGTACAAGAATCACACTTCAGTGATACCAAGGACTCTCGACTGACTGTTTAGGAAGCCTGGACACCTATCTCTTCTACTTTGAATTGCTGTGCTGCTCCAGCTGATCATTTTTAGCATTGTGGTATTTAAACTAAGAATATCCAAGTGGGCACATTGGCTCCTGTGAGCCTAAGCCGAAGATCGTGTGTGGATTAGAGAGCATTTGAATCCTCTCTAGACACTTGTAGACTTATGGACCCTGTAAACCTGAATCTGAGATACTGGTCCCATGAGGAGAATTGTGGTGCCATCCCCCATAAATGCAGTTGCTCTCTAGCATTTCTTGCCTCATTAATCCCTGCTTCCTCAAAACTGTGGGAATGAACTGAGTGGTACAGGTCCATCAGCAACAAAGGATGGTTCTTCTCCAGGCATTTATTTGGCATCTCCTTAGCACTGTCGCACCACAAACACATCTCTGACCTTTCCTTCCCAATCTTTCTTTTACAAAACAAAATCTTACTAAGCCTCTTACTTATAGCAGCCTCTACACACCAGTAGAGTTCAAGGCTGTGGCTTTGGCCTCAACTCTTAATTATGGCTTGATGTTATATTAGTTAATTAGCTGCTACAGCTTTCTGCATTTCTGGCTCGAATGACAGCAAAAATTGCAAAAGCCACAGGAAAAACAGTTGGTCCTCAGAGAATTTTTGGCCCAGAGAGAAGCAGTAAGTACTAGAAAGCTTGTGAGTAAACCTGGAGAGGAAGTTTGCTGCTGGCCTTTTGTAACAAGTCTGTGGATAAATTTTTGCCATATTTAGAATGGTTACAAATCTTGAGAAACTTCCCTGAATTCACACACTTAACTTCAGTTTAAGGTTTTATAAAAAGGAGAAATGTTTTGTCTGAGATATTTATTTGGTAGTTGGTAGGACCTTGATGCTGTATAACCTGCTTGGCCATCCCAAACTCCACTCATAAGGAGGCAGTGGTATACTAATGGATTGCCTCTATGTAAAAAATTAACAAGAAAAACCTCTTAAAAGTGTGAGGACCTAACCTAAAACCTTGTTAGCAAAAGGTGAGAGTTCTTTCTCAAAAAGGAAAAGTAAGGTAGCATCTATAAAAAGCATTTTTGCCGTGATTTAATTCTGTTCCTAGTGAAGGTGGAGGTAAAATTGCTAATGCGTTCAAAGTGTGCAAAATTAGAATATCACTTAACACCTTTGATAATCCTACTCCAAGCATACTCCTCCTGAGTAATAGTTGTACACTCATGAGCTTCACTTTAAAAACAGTGGCAGAAATACAGATGAAAGAAGCTTTTTATTCTTTCCTTTCTGAGTAGGTGTATGTTCCCCTCACTGCCGTAGCTCAGTGATCACAGTAATTTATGAAGGCGTGACTCCCATTCTGGAGGTGAAGATCAGAGACAAGAGGAGTTTAAGGGTCTGATTTTTCAGAGGTGTTGTACAGATGAAAGTCACCTCTGATTTCAAAAGAATGTCTTTCAGTGTACTCTTTTTCAGGCTCTAAATTATTACAGAAGGCTGTGCAGAGCGAAGAGAAGTGTCCCCTCAGGCACAGTGTCCTCTCAGCCCTGAGTCTCAAGCATCCGACCACACAAGCCATAGGGTCATGGTTTGGGATTGCTGATGAGGCTTCTCTGACTGCCGGTGCTGTGGTCTGCCTTACCTTAGCACTTGTACCCCTCAGCTGAAGCCAGGACCCCACCACAACAGATGGAGCGAAGAATGACAGTTCCTGCTCCGAAAGCTTGCATTTTAAACCGCCAAGACCAACAAATAGCAAGAAGATGGTTCACTAATGGCTATTTGGCAGGTCAGTGCTGATGCTGAATCAGAATCTAGAGCCTCTCATGTGCGTAGTCCAGAGACGTATCTGTTGCCAACCCAGGGAAGTCACCTCGCTGCTCCTGCCTCCTGTGGGAAGACTCCTTTTCCCTTTTGCCAATGCCTCAAGTTTTTCAGTAAATGCAAATGTACGGAAACTGAACAAACTGTAGTTCTTCACATAACCCCATTTATACTTGAAGTTAGGCTTGCTGTCAAAGCCTTTTCCATCATTTTCATTGCAAAAAGATAGTAAAATAAGGTTTGCCACCATCTTTGAAGGCTGAATACTTTGGAAGCTGAAGAAAAACCTTTTTTCTATGCCTCTCCAAAACACTAGAATCACCCTTTTTGGTTTTGCTATTTAGCTCAAAGGGTTCCTTTTGCCAAGACACCTTGTTCTCTTGTAAGATACACAGGCACTTTGACAAGGACTCCCTGTAACTCTTCTCCAAAGTGTTTATGTTTCCGCCACTGAGATCAAAAGACTTTCAGGCTGCGTGAGGATCTCTTCTTGTGAGTTTCCCTTTCAGTATTTGGCCTTCTGCAGGAGCTGGAGGTCTTATTCTATTTTGTTTATTTTGAAACCAGGCTTCGGGACTGATTCTGATCTATCTAACAGCGAGGTAAATCAGGAGAGCCACAAGGAAGAGAAGCAGTGCTTTCATGGAGAAGCACCAGAAATGTGCTCAAAATTTGATTCACACCAGCCATGGTACATTGAGAAGTCACAGATCTTGCTGTGAGGCCTGAAAAAAGATCCTGAGTGGAAATGGGTTTTTTAAACACTGTCAGCTTTCCAGAGGAAGCTTAGTGAAGAGTATACAGAACCAGCTACACGAGAGTCATGTTGCAATAGCCTAGCCTGGGACAGCAACTTTGCCGGGCACAAAGGGACTCCTATACTGGTGTTGTCTGGTTAGTGGGTAGGGACTTCCAGCTCGCATATAGCCTCTTTGGCTACACCCATACTAGTAAACCAAACAGAGCCAACATATAGGCACGGGTACTGTTGCACAGTCATCTCTGCTGATTCATTGCTAGCATGCTACACTACATGGGAAACCATATAGTAAATACACTCCCTTCTATATCTGTATTGTTAGGCTGTCCTGTGCCAGCAAGCATTCCTGGGCACTGTTCAAGGGAGAGCACAAGGCAGGGACTGTTCCCAAAAGTCAGGATAGATGAGTCCATTATGTTGAGGAGAGGTAAAGAGAGTTTAGCCATATGGATGCGAGCCAGTCCCTTTGCTCTCATTCACCCTGCCTGTGCTATGTGGTAGATGTGTTTAATAGCCATAAGAAAATTTCACAGGTATAACAGCCTGGATGGTGTGAGATAGTGATCCGTACCAACTCTGTCATTAGGGCATTACCCGTTCTTAATAAACATTGCCTTTTATATTAAGTAGGGTCACTTTTGTTTTACAGAAAATGTTCTCCTTGGCTGCATGTAAACCTCATTAGTAATAGCTAAGCTTCCTTTTTTTTAAAGTATGCAGCTGTTCCGATTGTTGTTAGGCCTGCATTTGGGGATTATCACTTTTATTTGTGATTAAAATATCTACACGGTAATGTAATTGAAACAATTGTTCCAAAGTAAATGCATCGGTTGTGGTTTTCATTATCAGGATAATCTTCCTCTCTCCCTCACACCCAAAGCAGTGAAATCCTTCCCTTTCTAGCAATATAAAACCGCATCAATGTGCACAGCAGATTTTAAACAGTTTACTGTTCACTACCCATTAAACTATTTTACAAACAACAATGAAACAGGAAATAACAAAGCATGCTCTTTGAATTAATACTTGGGCTAAAATACTCAGAGTTTCTCTGCAGTTCATAAACTGCTCCAGCTGCGTGTTCACGGTTTATGACATTTCGAGAGCCGTGCTCCTCAGCAAAATTAAAACCTTCTCCGCAATTGGGGACCTGCCGCAGCCCCGTGGGCCCTACCGTGCGGCGGAGGCGGCGGAGGCGTACCGCTGCCAAAAGCCAAGGTAGCTCCCAGGCTGCTGAAGTGAAGCCCTCCCAGCGCAGGAGAAATACGGAACATTTCTTTTTTCCCTCTGCCTGAGTACAAATAAATCAGAGGAGGAGCTGATGGCCCTGGGGCGCTGGACGGTGGAGGAGCCCTGCCACCTCTCGGCTAGAGGCTGAACGAGGGGAAGCCCACCTCGTCATCCAGGTCCAAAAAGTCTGGTCTGTACGCTGCTAAACAGCACTTGCACACGCGAACATTTATTAGTGCGTACCGGTTTGGTTTCCCATCTCCTATGCCTGAGGCACTGTCCTACCAAGGGGGCCAGAAAAAGACTTTAAGAGTCATTGTCTCGCAGCGAGAGCAAGCAGCAAGCTCGGTTGATGTAAAGAGATCTCTCCGGCATTTCAGTGCTGGGCTTATCCCAAGGCAATGACATTTCTGGGGAGATTTATGTTATTTTGTTATATGGTGATGGAGTTCTTCCAAAGGAATAAATCACATATCAGCGCTGCGCTGATGCTGGGCAGGTAATGATAGTCTCAGAGGGGACTCAACAACATCTTGCAGACATCTGTGGTCATTTGTGTGAGTGCCAATTAACCTGTGGTGGTCTGGTGGATGAGGAGGGCTGTATCTTAGGCTCTGGAAGTTAAGAAACTTTTGAGAAAAGAGGGGATGTTTCCAGATGCTGTCAGATGAACTCTTCAGGTTCTTCATGGAAAACAAAAACTGCTCTGTGCTGCTCCGCAAGCCACCAGCTGTCCAGCCATAATTGACTTCAGTAAGTGCAGGGAAGACGGTGGGGCAAGAGTGTAGTGGTGCGGGCTCATTCTTTTCTGCCATTGACTCAGAGAACATCTCTGAGTCTGGTGTCGTGTACTGGCTTCAGCCTTCCCCAGTAACAAAAATCTGACCCCCTCCCTAAGGACCCTTGAGATGTAGTCACAAGAGCTGTACTTAGTGGCAAGTTATAATCAGCCCCATGCCTAGACAGCTCCGCGCATTGGGTCCCTAACATGCACAGGTTCTTCTGCTTAAAATCTGCTGGTTGCTTTGTGTCTGGCAGGAAAATGCCACCATCGATTACTTAATCACCTGGAGAGCGAGAATGGACTGAATGTGGTCTAAACTACATAGCTGGAGCCACTTAAAGTTGTACAAGGCAGGGAATACATATGTGAATATGCAGTATGTGTGAATATGCATCCACACTGATGAACATGCTGAAGAACGTGACTTTGCTGACACCTGGAGTAGTTCAGCGGATCTCATAGCCATGCCATGGGATCTTTAAACCATGCTTTAAAATACAAAATTTTTATCTATACTCTTCAACAGCTACTTCAAAAATCTTCCTAAGTTTATTGGGAGATCCCAGCTGGAGGACAATCGCTGTGATCTTTCTCCCGCATTTCTACATAAAACCTTCCCAACTTATGAGTCTGCCACATGGAGACAAAGTTTTTTAGTCCCTCAGTTTGTTGGTCTAAATTTATCAGTCACTCCAAACACCTTCCTGAAGTGAGCTGGCAAATGGAATTAGAGTTGTTTGGTTTTTTAAAAATAAGAGAACCCCTATTGCTGTTTAAATACAAACTATAGAGCAGAGGTTTAAGCACTTCCTTTAGTTTTTCTAATAATTGGCAAAACCTACAGGAGGGGGTTTTAGTTTTGCAGGAGGACTCCAAGAGTTGCTTGGCTCTTTCCCTCCCTATGGGTAAAAGTCTTACAGAAAGCTGATCTCTGTGACTGTAAACAAGAAAAAAAAATAAGTGTGTTGGGAAATGCAATAATAGTTTGTCAGAAAAAGCAAGCAAACTGTATCCGGAAAGCCCATATGTATTCGCCTTCCAAAACTGCCATGAAAATTAAACTTTTCAAGATGAGAAGTACTTACCAGAGTGGAAATTAAAATTAAAGTGCTGAATGTCCACAGCTTTACACTCTATAATGGAAAGTCTTTGCAATCCCTTGTTTCTCAGAAACCATCCTCTTATTTCTGAAATGTTTTATTGCAGCACAACTTAATAGTAGGTTCCCCTGTTTGTTTTGTATGTTTGTATAAATAAAATTTGACTTTATAAAATATTTCTATATTTCAGGCCAACTTACAGAATAATTATAGCATTAAAAACTAAACTTTTGCAAGAACAACTCTGGTAAATTGTAGGATCACTTGGCTTTGCGTGTGTTGCTGCGAAACATCTTCAGTCTGCGTAGATGCAGAACATGTTTAACCAATTTTTACAATATAAATACTTTGCAATAAAGAACGAGGCCATACTTTCATGTTTATGTGTCAGACATAGATCCACGCTGTATCCTGCCAAGCTTTTGTAACATTTAAATATGTGTACATATATATGTTTTAATAGTACTAATTGCCTGATGAAACATTCTTCCACTTCCTATTCTCTCCCCTCAGGAGGCAGCTGTTTATAGCATGTACAGCGGTGAGGGAGAGCACACGGTTCAGACTTAGGAACACGCTGTAATCAAGGCAGCTATAAAAATAATTTCACTTTGTAAAGGTTTCTCAGGTTTAATTGAGCTCTTAACAGGCACAGTAAAATGTGATGGTGATGTGATTGACAAAATTTGACCATATCTCTCTGTATGAAATCCTGAACAAAGGTGTATTTTGTTCCAGGGCAGATTAATTTTGACCCCTGTTTCACTCCATGTTTGAAATTATCAAGAGAACTGGAAAAAGAGTTCTGAAAAACTGCAGTGCTTGGACTTTAAGTTCTGCAAACAAAGGTTTGGTCTTCTTATCTGCTCAGATATATGGTTACTTTCTCTTCCTGTTTTAATAATAGAAGCTTCATCAGTACTCAGAGTGATGAAAGTAACACATGTGATGGCCTCGCTAACGAACGTCAGAAGAATGCTGTCATAATTTCATTTCTATAACATACTGTATTAGTTAAAAGAAAACCTGATTATCTCAAACGTAACACTTTGAAAGTTTTTAACTGCTTGATCTAGGGGTCACACCTCTGAAGCAGATATTCGCTCGCAGCTGCCAGTATATACTGGCGTTCTTCTAGCCTAACCACCTGAGGAACTTTCCCTTCTTTCACCATGCAAAGGCAGCTCCTCTATACAAATACACATACACACCCGCGCCCCTACCTGCCTGGCTGTGGGTATTAAAACCAGAATCATTTTAATTTATAGACGTGAGTTTCTGCCACTTGGGGTTTTTGCATCCCACTAAGCCTGAGCAGGAAATCCAGAGGCAGGAGGCTCTGTGGCCAGGGGCTTCGCCTGGCCCCTGCGCGCTGCTAGGGAGGAAACCTGGCGTGGAGCAGGGGGTGCGCGGATCTCGCAGCAGCACCTTCCCCGCTCACTGGGACTCCCTGGTCAAAAATCTGCAGTCTGTGCATGAAGAAGGAGCAAAACACGCTGAAGAGATAATGGAATTTTTCTTTGCAGAGTTACTGTCTGGGCTGTTAAGGTTCAGACATCACTTGCTGTGGGCCTCCTTATGTGCTTATTCATATTATATAGCACCACTGAAGTCAGTGCTGTGCAAACAGCGTTTATGTAATGCTTGGTAAAAGCCTACAAAGCCCTGTGAGATGAGTATTCTTATTATTGCTTCTGAGTTATAGGTGAGGGAATTAGCACAGCAAGGCTAATAGAGGAGACTTGCCATTCAGAGCCAAGTCGTCTGTTGTTTTAATCCACCTCTAACTCTCCATTATCCAGTGACTTTAGGTAACTGTGTTTCTAGGCTCCCTAGTGAAATAATATTCATCCCCTGACCCCACCATCAGTGTATGCTGGTGCTTCCCCGGCAGAGCAGGTTGGCCGCTTTCTGCTTCCTCCATTAACAAAAGCAAAACCAATTTTCCCCTCCTTTTCTGCTGTCTTAGTCTTTTCCTGTGCCCTCATCCCTGAAACACCCAAGGTAGCGGCCTTGTTCTGCAGTCCTAAAAAGGTACGTCATGTCCTAGGTTACGCTGTCCAAGCTTAGATCAACACACAAGCTAGAAATTACAAATGCAAAGGAAATCTTGTGGGAGATTGTTGATTGCAAAAAAATACTGGGGGGTGGGAGGAGTGCATAGAGAAGAAGTATTGGTTTTCTGTAGCTAATAATCTATCTATGGGGAGCAGAAAGTTGCTGCTGGTTTGATACTGCCATTTCCTTAATTGTTGCCAGGATACCTGAACTGGGATAACTACCTCTTCTTGGCTGGTGCTATAAATCTGCAAAACCAAAGACACAGGACCGGACCTCCGAATCATCAACTACAGTGCCTTGCTGACACAGTCAACTGCACCATACATTAATCTATAAATAAATATACTGGAAGGATGTTGTTCAGCAGAACTCTTTGTAAAAGGCATACATACAGCAAAAAAGAAATAAGGCAGCTGGTGAAAACAGCGCTCAGAAGGAGCTCCTGGCTCTGACCCACTAGACCTCAGGCATTCTGTGGGCCATAGCCACCAAAATAAATTAAGACTATTTAATTGCAATTAAAAAATATAAAAGATGGCATATTTCCACCACTGCTGGTTCTTTGATATCTTTTTATTTCCATAAGAAAGGTTCTAGTATTCCAAAATTCTGGGAAAAAATAACCAAGAGGATGAAGTCCTGCAAAATGGAAGAATGAAAAAATTCCCTTAGCATCTCTGTCGTGGTTTAACCCCAGCCAGCAACTAAGCACCACGCAGCCGCTCACTCACTCCCCCCCATCCAGTGGGATGGGGGAGAAAATCGGGAAAAGAAGTAAAACTCCTGGGTTGAGATAAGAACGGTTTAATAGAACAGAAAAGAAGAGACTAATAATGATAACACTAATAAAATGCCAACAGGAGTAATAAAAGGATTGGAATGTACAAATGATGTACAGTGCAATTGCTCACCACCCGCCATCCGACACCCAGCCAGTCCCTGAGCGGCAATTCCGCCCCCCACTTCCCAGTTCCTAAACTAGATGGGACGTCCCATGGTATGGAATACACTGTTGGCCAGTTTGGGTCAGGTGCCCTGGCTGGGCATGAGAAGCTGAAAAATCCTTGACTCAAACACTACTGAGCAACAACTGAAAACATCAGTGTTATCAACATTCTTCACATACTGAACTCAAAACATAGCACTGTACCAGCTACTAGGAAGACAACTCACGTCTATAAATTAAAATTATTCTGGTTTTAATACCCACAGCCAGGCAGGTAGGGGCGCGGGTGTGTATGTGTATTTGTATAGAGGAGCTGCCTTTGCATGGTGAAAGAAGGGAAAGTTCCTCAGGTGGTTAGGCTAGAAGAACGCCAGTATATACTGGCAGCTGCGAGCGAATATCTGCTTCAGAGGTGTGACCCCTTGATCAAGCAGTTAAAAGACATCCCAGCTGAAACCAGGACAATCTCACAGAATTTATCCACTGATAAAATCCTACTTTTCCTCCTTTTGAAGTATTTATATGGGAGGAAAAAAAAAATTACAAAAAGCTGTCTCACAGCTGTAAGTATCAGACTGGCACAGCTTTACGGTAGGGTGCAGCATTTTTATTGTGTTTATTTATTTTACTGGTGATAAGGACAAAGTTTTATATGACTCAATTTGGATCACTGTAATATACAGTAGTTAACATTTGATGCTATTAAAAACAGTGTTTCAATCACCTGGAAAAGTCAATTTCATTTCTGAAGATAGTAGAAACTATAGGTTTACTCTGTTAGTGACATTTATTTTCTACAGTCTTTGTGTTATTTATGCCTCATCCTATGTTTTCAGCTTCTTAATTAAAGTGGAAATTGAATGCACTTGTTTTAAAAGGGAACAAAGTGGAAATGATTGATGAAAAGTAGCTGCAAGAATTGCCACTCTCTGAAACCTCTTGATTTGGCTGTCACAGAGGACTTTCCAAAGGCTAAATTAGAAGGGCAAAACAAAGGAGCGTTGTATGTTGAGACTGCAGATGGTAGTCTGAACCCTGGGGTCTAGGCAGATTAATTTCAGTATGAATTTATAATGCTTTAAGGATATACTGTTGCTGTATTGATAACAGTGTAATTAAAGAATCACTGTAGATTGATTTAAAAATATAGTAAAAATGAAACCTTGCAGGAGAGACTAAAACTTCAGAGAAAAAAAGTCTTTCTTTCAAGGGACAGTTTGAGGGCTCTTTTCCCTTTTTTGAATATCCCAGTTGTCTTGCTGCTTTCAGGAGCTTTGATACTTGGCCAATACTTGAGCACAGAGTAATGAAAACAAGAAGAACTCTAAAATCCTGAGTCGTATTTTTTTACAAATGCCTTTGAAATGTCTGAGGGCAGTGTTTCTTCTTTGAGGTTCATCTACTTTAAATGTTTGTGTTGAGTTGAGTATAATTTGACTGAGTAATATTGTCTGATGCACTCTAAGGTTTAAGGGCAGGGTGATATGTCAGTGTGCGTTGCATAATGTTCTTCTCACTGTATCTCATCTGAGTACTACTGAAGCAAAGGCAGACTGATCAGAAAATAGCATGCTGAATGTCAGCTTTCTCTGTTAAGACTGATGCAGCAGAGGGTAAACATTTTTTTGTGTTTATATGTATTCACATGCATTTGAACAGCTGCAAGCTGACTGGTGTACCTAATGTAATAATGTTTTGAGATGAAGGGCAGCCAGTATTCAGTCTTGTCTCAACAACAGATTTAAAGTCTATCTCAATGACAAGATTCATAGGGACTAGATATATATTGGACTATTATTATCTTTTTATATAGTATGAGAACTAGAGCCAGGGTCCATGATGCTGCACCCTGAACGCAAAGACCCGCTCTACTCTTAGTCAGCCTTCAGTCTAATTAGGGAGAGAGCAGTGTGGTATATAGGTGCATATTGTAGTAACCGTAATCTTATCTAGTAGGAAGAATGTAAAAAGACAAGGTGAACTCTCACTGTTTCCCTGGGATGGGATGGCAGGAAATTTGAAGAAGGCTACTATGGTTTAGATTTGACCATAAAGGACACAGGAAATATTTATTTAGAATTAGAATTAGCACTTGCTCCTTCGGTGGTGTGGTAAGAACTGCTGAAAGGTGCCATTAAGGAAATGAGTAGGTGGAGGTCTGGGAGGTGACTGGGAGGTCTGAGAGCTGGTAAGAAGCTCTTTGCTAAAGTCCTATTTGCATTTGTGGGGGCATGAGCAAGTACAGGGAAAATGCCCAAGGATGTTGTGGCTATATAGGTCTTCACAGGATTTAAGCAAAATATTATTAACTTGAAGGGCAAGTTTACAGTCCTTGTGAAGATGTCCTAGCACAACCGTATTCAGGTGATCCACTTTCTCACTCAGAGAAGTGGCTGTCAAGGTAATTTATGGCTCTCCTAGATCTAGGATTAATTATGCAGTGATTCTCTCCTAGTCATGAGGTCATGATGGACTGTTCCACCAGCCCATACTTGTCAGCTCTTACAGTAGTGCCCCTGGCTCTCCAACAGGAACTTTTGTTATGTTGAGAAGAGGGAGCTGCTGCAGAGAAGTCCTACATCAGAGAAATTCTTATCTAGGGTAAGGTTCCTTTGCAATAGTCCAGTAAAGGAAGGAAAAATTAAGACATCTGCTGCTCAGTATCCATACTACAAGTGCATGGTCACTGCACTTCAAGATCTGCTCATACTCATTTCCTTCAGTGGGATTCATCTTTCCTAATCTTAGGGGGCTACAGTGTAGGTGTCTACACCAGAGCTAGTCACTAATCACCCTCATAGTCATTTGAGACCCAGTTAGTTTATCAACGGCAGTCTGGGGCGTTTCACCTGATCCCAGACTACTGACTATGCTGAAGAGCTCTGTATTGACTCTGAAAGGAGTCTCAGTCACGAGCTCAGATACACGCTACTTACTTTGCAGATCACTAAAATTAGAGATGAATCCCAATATCTGACCACACATTCAAATTTTGAAAATGGATAGTCCCAGAGGACATACCAGGTCATTAGAAGACAGGAGAAAGGAATCAGGACCTGTATTCAGGGATGGATTTACAAATGTTAGCTTCTCCAGCTTATATTCAGGCCACTTAACTACCATATTTGGCCTAGATTTATAGACGTAACTTCACTGGACCCATATTTCCTTTTCATACTGAAAAAACTGTGCATGGACAAGGCACGCTCACTACCTTGGCTTTGCAGGACTATGTTTCATCATTAACTCTTTCAACACAACTGAAAGGGAGTGATCCAGTCTAGGAAAAAGGCTCATTCAATTTATTCTTTCCATAACCAAGTGAGAAGCAAAGACTAAACAATGTCTCTCAAAAGCAGTGTTCAGCCTGTGCCCTGGGTAGAACATCGGTGTGCTGGCCACCCGTTGAAGGACACAGGGTACTCACTTTAACCATTATGGGTTTGTTTTAAGGCAGCTCAGGTTCTGTAAACAGGACAGAGCAATGTTTTCTTCTGGCAACCCACACATTTCACAACAGCTCTCACAGTCTCTACCAGGAGACAAACAAGTAGCCAACAAGCAAGGAGAGAAAGCAAGCCCTCTTTTCAAACAGAGAGCTCTTTCCTAACCACAAGCTGTGATGTGAGCTGCTTCCCCAAGCACGTGGCAGTGACATGCTGGAGGGTGAGATGGTCTAGCTGAGGGAGAAATTCAGGTGGAATTTGTTGCAAAGCAGCTCTGCTGGACAACTCTACAATAAAGCACTTGTTTTGAGGCTATTCACTATCATCTCTAGTTGTTCCTGTGAGCTCTGATTCTAAGAGCATAAACACAAACCATGCCTTACAGAATTAGACCCGATGTGGCCCAGTAAGCTGCTCTGACAGTACCTCTTCATAAGGCATCTCTTTTATCCCATGTATTACTTTTATTGCCCTTGCCTCAACTTTCTGTGTCCATCTGGAAATGGAGAGACCAGAACTGTGCCCTCCGCTGTAGATGCCAGTGGACAAATTTGCCAGAATGTGCTAGAGACTACTGCTGGCAAGAGTGACCAGACAAGAGGGTTGTGTTGCAAACAGCCACGTAGGTGGATGACACTCTCATTTGAAAATTTCTGTGTGGTTCTGTTGCAGTCTTCTTTAAGCAGCAAGTGAGCTACTCACGCAACCAAAACTTTGTGGCTTAGGCTGTGGACCTCTAGCTCTGGCTGTGCCAGTGGAAGAGGTTACTGCTTCTGCCTGCTGGAGGTTGCTGCTCCCTCAGCTGACAGCTGAATTGTCCCTATGAGTACACCCTACCCTGTTAAAGTCAAAATGTGCTGGATAGGCAAAGTCTGGTTATTTGAATATGGATCTGAGCTCCTGCCCTGTCACAACAGTACCCAAGCTGAAGGTTACTGCAACCTTAGTTGTGCTGACACAGCTGTTAGTATGGCCATGTTCAGAGGAGCATTAGCTTAAAAACAGTTTGCTAGATGACAGGGAAGCAACAGCATAGGCAAAGAGCAAGAGATAGTGAATATATGTGTTACACTAGTCAACTTTTGCATTTAAAAGTAGGACTAAGAAATCTAATTCTGTTGGACAGGCTTAGCCACCATGAAGACCAGAAGAGTCTATGCACCCACAGAGACTTATTCAAGTCCTAAAATAGATGACTCAATTTAGACTTGAGAGCTGCAAATTCAAGACTTAAGAATTGGATGCATGCTTCTTACAATAAAAGAAATTAATGGTATGTAGGGGTTTCTTTTTCTTAGCATTTCTTTCTTTTATTATACCACATAGATCCATTCTTGAATAGAGTTGGTCAAAGAACATACAAGAAATTCCCCTCTTCCAAAACCTCCAGCAAAGTACCACACCCAGTTCCACTACAACAACCCAGCCCCCAAAACCAGATGCCAGTTAAGTCTTGGTGGATGATATTGTCCCCTGCTACTTGCAACAGGTTCCCACAAACAGTAGTGCGCCTCAGCTTTGACAGAGCATTTCATCAGACAATGATCAGTGTTCTCAGTCAAAAAAGCACTTACTTATAAAACTATGTATATCAGGACCATCTGGAGACCCCCACCATAACAGTGCAATAAAATATACTTCGAATTTATATTGTGACATTGTGCTTATTATAAGTTCAGTTCTTTCAACAGACGTATAAACCAATAACTTTCCTTGTGTTAAATATTCCCCAGAGAAAAGTAAATTGACCTCTTTAGGGATTTTCCGAGGATCAGAAAAATGTCCTTTCGGTATCTGTTTTCCATTATTGCAATTACAGAGGGTGATGATAATCCTTTCAGCATTATTGTTTCGACATGTGCATGATTTATAGTCGGACATCTAAGTTCATTTGATGCCGTTGTTGAGAGCAGCGCATTGTATCAGAGATAAAAGGAATGAAACAGACATGTAATCTGATAACTAACTTAACTTGTGAGCGGAACAGAAATGTGGTCTTATTTAACATGATTATAAATAACTGCTTAAATTTCACATCATCAGTGGAGTGTAAATGCTCGAGATTAATATTATAAATAAACAATTTCACAAGAGGGTATTCAGATCAGCTGATAATATTCCAGCAAAGGGACAAAGAGTTTCTGCTGTGCACCCCGGCACTGGGTCCTGCTGAAACTCCTTAGACAGGCAAAATCCTCAAGGAGATCAACAGGAAGTTCACATAAATAAGCAGCGATAAAGACTCTGTTAAAAGCATCTCTACTGAGTTAAAAGCCCTTTTTTTTTTTTTTTTTAATAAAAGGGGCTCTGATAAATTGTGCCTACATAGGTGATCGTACATGCCGGTAGGATAAACTGTGTCAGTGAGGGAACAGCTTGTGTGCAGAAGTCATTTTCTGTTCCCAGGGAGAGGGGGAGGATTACCCGCAGCAACCTCTGCACAAAAACGTTTCAAACCAGCATGTGGCAGGATTTGCTTCATATGGTTGCAGTGAATTCCTAACAACAGCTTACCTAAAGCCACCTGGAAGAGAAGAAAAACAGCAGTCATTTTCATCCCAAATCTTTTGTCTTCAGAAAGAAGCACAGGCAGGTCTGTGGGCAGGATGTCAGGGTATTCCCATGAAGAAGCAGACGTAGGGGTTCACGTCTCGGCTACTGGGCACCAGTTCTCACCACACTGGGTAACACATCAAGCCTGAAGTGCAAAAATTGAGACAAAAGCACGTTTTTGCTTCTGCTGCTCCTTCCCAGTGTAATAACCCTCAGCTAAGGGCTGGGTCAGGCAGCTGGTGTCAAGGACCTCTTCAGAGACCTTCGTGCAAGCTCCCAGGGCTCTCGGGGGAGATAACCCAGCTCTTCAGGGAGCTGCGGCTCTGTGCAGGAGGGTTGTGTGGCCACGTGCACACGTCTACAGCTACACCGGTCACCCTCAGCTCTTCTTGTTGACTACGGTGAGAAGTAGGCACTTTCAGGGTCTCATCCTTCTGGATGAGATGAGCTGTGTCCTAAAAGACACTCCTTATCTCCAGTGACTGTGACAGTTGCTTCGGTGTCTGTGCTGGAGATGTCAAAAGGTAACTGAGATGAGACCCACCTGCAGTGCTTGGCAGAAATCAGCCTTCATTTTATAATGTTCCAGATCGTCTTTGTTTCCTGCTCATTCATTGTATTGAGTAACGGAGTCAGCGACACGGAGATTCTTTTCAGGCCTTTAAGTGAAATATTGGGATACAGGGAGAATCAGGAACATCAGTTCATATTTATTTTTAAATGGATTTATTAAAATGTGTTGAATCCTGGTAAAGATATCCTTACTTAGTAAAAGCACCCTTCCAGTTTCATTCAATTTTCCTTAGAAATTAAATTGTTAAATTGAAATAAAGCCACTCAGATTCTACCAAACCTTAAAAATATGTGAACTGAACATAGTTTAGGCAACACATTCAAAATTTACTAGACTGGCAAAGCTGGTGACAAAAACCCAAAGTCCTGCATCTCAGCATTATGCTGTATTAGCTAATGATTTTCTGTGCAATTTAATTTCTTTTAATTTCTGTAACTGGACCATATTCTTGTACAATAATCATCATTATTGTTCCATGGGCTGGACTAAGCTTTTGTTATAAATCTAGTCAAGTCACTAATTGGTGCTAGGCTGGTTTACATCAGCTGGAAGGTATAGGCTATTATCTACCATTAACCAGGATTTGGCTAGAAAATTACTGATGGAATGAATTCTATTACAAATATCTGTTTATTCAAACCAGGATTTTTACAGAAACTTTTAAATGCATTATGAATAAAAACGGAAAATTTCTCCTTGAGGGAAAATCCTGTAAAAAGGAGTCTTATATCACCCAAAATACTTCATTTTGATAAAACCATCATAACTTGTTTCACTCAGCTTTTTTGTGTATGTGACATGAAATATCTCAGTATTTTAAAACATCTAATTAAAAAATAGTTTCAAACCAAAGATAGAAATATTTTATTCTGAAAATGTCAATGATAATTTCTAAACTATCAGAACCTTCTTTCTCTTTTCAAAGCTTGGGAAGAAAACAAATTTCAGTGTCAACAACCTGGTTTGTCAAAGGAGTTCCAATGGAGAGTCTTACAGTCTGACAGCAGCTCTTTGTCCAGGTCCCATCACAAACTTCTCTCCTGTATTTGAAGTCCCATGTGAAAAAGCTTTGAAGATAGGAACTAGGGAGGAACAGAGTTGAACTTGTATTATTCCATCCACTTTTTCTCCGTGATGCAACACTGATACGTTCTATAAAAAAATGCACTTATCTATGGGCCACGAGATCAAAAGATATTTAAATCATCAGCTGTGATGTTTGTTTAATTAAACTAAGAGAGTGATTTAATAGTTATTGCTAATCTTTATATACAGATTTCTTTTTTTTAGATTGTGAACTGTGTTCTTGAAATTAGCCTGGAAGTAGCTGCATATTTGACCCTCAGCAGCAACAACAAACGGTACACAGCAGCTCTGACATGCTATCAGAGTAATGGATCATTTTAAAGAGCCTGGAAATGATTAAACACGGGTGCTGCTGCATGCAGTCTTTAATTGATTGATTTGAGTTTGCGGTCAGAAAATGACTGTCAGCTACAGCTTATCTATAATTATCAGTAACCAAAACCAGACTTTTCTCTCTTCCTAATGCTGTAATGCTCTTTCAGTGCTCTTGACATATGTGTGACTCAGGCATGCATCTGCAGTTGCCTAATAGTTTTAGCCTCAATAGCAATATGCTCCAATACACACTCAGTAGAAAAAGGAATACCTTTGTACCTCTGAAATAATGACTGTGAGTAAGGAAGAGAGAAATTGGCAGGGAAAGATTTGAGGTTTAGAATATACTTTTCATGTTGGACTGATGACAAGGGAATGGCAGAGAAAAATCACATTCATTCTTTCGCCCCACTTGTTTTTGTACTGGGGGAAGAGCAACCAGAGCGCTCCTGGAGCAGGAACAAATTTTATTCCATATCAGTTAACAGAAAAAAGCAAAATCATCCCATTGTCTTGGGCATCTCTCCCGAAGTGATTAGTGTATTGGGTTTGCGTGGCAAGGTTTTGGTAGCAGGGGGGTTACAGGGGTGGCTTCTGTGAGCCAACACCAGCCGGCTCTACGACAGACCTGCTGCCAGCCAAGGCCGAGCCGATCAGCGATACTGGTAGCGCCTCTGGGATAACATATTTAAGAAGGAAAAAAAGTTGCAGGGGGCACAGAAATGGCAGCCGGAGAGAGGAGTGAGAACATGTCAGAGAAACAGCCCTGCAGACACCAAGGTCAGTGAAGGAGGAGATGCTCCAGGTGCCGGAGCAGATTGCCCTGCAGCCCATGGGGAAGACCATGGTGAGGCAGGCTGTCCCCCTGCAGCCCAGGGAGCTCCACGGTGGAACAGGTGGATGCCCAAAGGAGGCTGTGACCCCGTGGGGGACCCACGCTGGAGAAGTGTGCTCCTGAAGGACTGCACACCATGGAAAGGACCCATGCTGGAGCAGTTCGTGAAGAACTGCAGCCCGTGGGAAGGACCCATGTTGGAGAAGTTCATGGAGGACTGTCTCCCGTAGGAGGGACCCCACGCTGGAGCAGGGGAAGAGCGTGAGGAGTCCTGCCCCTGAGGAGGATGAAGCGGCAGAAAATAACGTGTGATGAACTGACCAGAAACCCCATTGCCCATCCCCCTGCGCTGCTAGGAGGCTTGGTAGAGAATCTGGGAGTGAAGCTGTGCCCGGGAAGAAGGGAGGGGTGGAGGGAAGGTGTTCTGAGATTTGGGTTCATTTCTCATTACCCTGCTCTCGTTGATTGGCAATAAATAAAGTTAATTTTCCCCAAGTTGAGTCTGTTTTGCCCGTGACAGTAATTGGTTGAGTGATCTCTCCCTGTCCTCATCTCGACCCACAAGCCCTTTGTTATATTTTCTCTCCCCTATCCAGCTGAGGAGGGGTAGTAATAGAGCGGCTTTGGTGGGCACCTGGTGCCCAGCCAGGTTCAACCTACCACAAATAGAAAGACATTTGCTTTTGAGTGAAGACCCTGAGAATTGCTCTAAGACCTGCTTTGACTGCACAGCCTGAACAAGAAGATGCTCGCGCTGCTGGAGCTACTGTGAGGTGTCCTCAGCATCCCTATTGCTCCAGAAACAGAAGTGGCTCTCCTTACTTTTTTTGACCTATCTTGAGAGGACTGATGTACATCAGACTGAAGGATTGAACCCACTTGCGTCAACTCCCACTGGATGCTCTTTGGGTGAAAAGAGGAGGGAAAAATTGGGTCCAGATCCTTTTGAAGAAAAAGGGAAAAAATTGCTCAAATCCCACTCCATTTAGAGAACAAATTATTTTGTCACCTAATTCCAGAGCAGAATCAGGGTTATAAGTGCTAAGTGATGGAAGAAGCTTCCTGCAACCAGAGTCAGGAGAATAGGTCAGAAGCTGGTTAGGGTGCAAGTCCCATCCCTTCGCAGTGTGCCCTGTTGGGTGTTTTAGACAGCTTACAACTCAGTTTGTTGGTCTTTGTGAACCCTGCTTAAGACCTCCAACCCTTCCTATGAGTCCAGCTCCACCATGTAGCTGACCATGCACCTGAAGAACAGGCACCACACCACTTATCACTGCAGTGCCCAAATCCCATTTAGATTTAGCTTTTCATATCTAAAATAAATTTCCCTTTCAGGAAACATGTAGGAGATCTGCTCTGTATAAAATGCCTTGAAAACTATGGACCAATGAATAACCCATCAAAATTTGAATGCTCCCATTTGACATCCCCTTACTGTTGATCACAGGGGGATTAATTTCCACAAAATGTGAGAAGCAAGTGAGACTTGAGATGTGCAAGAGGCAAACAGGAAAAAGGAAATCAAGTTTTTCTGGTCTATTTCTGACGGTGTGGCAAAAAGAAAGGAAACCCAATGGAGGAGAAGCTTTCTGCTTTCCCAGCAGAAAGAGAAAAAAAATGTCAGGAAGATGGTAGTGCTGAAAAGGGAAAAAAAAAATAGGTTATATTCTGCTGATGTATCTGGTACATCCTGTTTGCTTGCAGTAACTAGCTCAAGTAATTCAGCAAAACATGAAAGCTGAAGATGTAGAAGGACTCTCTAGAAAACATATTTTCAAAAGCAGCTTATCCCTCCAATGTCTATCTACATGTAAACATCAGTGAGATTTTTTTAAATGTTTAAAAAGGGTAAATCTCATTAAATCTAGGTAAGGAAAAAATAATCCTCTTAATCAAATGAGTCATGAGAGCTTGCAGCTTTCTCACTGCAGGTACATGCTATCTGTATAAAGATGAGAAAAGATAAATTACTAGTAAAAAAACCTGTTGTATTTGTTAAGGAAGAGCCGAACAGTATTTTATTTTCATATTTTGCATAAAGACTTTCAGCATCAGTCACTTTGGTGACGATACCTAGGAAATCTTCTATCTTTGTCCATAGGACTTGGTCTCTCTACAGTCTTTTGAGCAAGAATCCCATAGACATGCTCTATAAGCAGGTAACATCTTTTCCTGTTAGCTAATGCTGGCAGAGCTAGGTATGCCTGCCTGCTACTCCACTCCAAAACACATAGATCCTGGTTGCACTTCCTATTTTTTGGTTTATATGCCAAAACTGCAGAGCACTTGCACGATGCTTGTCTGTCAGTACTCGAGTCATCTCGCAGAAACCTACCGAAGTGTTTGTGGTGAAAGATAAGGATGCACTATGCTGGACAAGGGCCTGAACAACCAGAGCTGAAATTCTGGGGCCAAACAGCTCTCACCGATCAGAGGGATTCACACTCCAGAGCAGTATGCTGTGGCTCTGGGTCAGCTCCGGGATTTCTACCAGATCTCCTGCTCCTACCCTAAGTCAAAATCCAACAGTGGCAGCTCACCGTGCTGCCCCTCTTCTCAGAGTGCACGAGAATAAAAGATAAAGCCCTAAAGCAGTCAGTGTGTGTGTACTTCCTTTTGCCTTGCTCCCTGTAAAACGGATTGTCAGTATCACACTGATACCATGGCTTTTGGGTTTTTTTCTTGGAAAATCCTTTTAGCAGAAAATACTGCAACAAAAAGAAAGAAAGGGGAAAAGGCACATTTGTGCTTTGATACCTGCAGAGGGGAGATCCCTGCTGTTCCACCAATTCTCAACAGCTCCCTCATTTATCAGGGAGGTGTTGGCATTGCACTGGATAGAAATGCTACCCCAGAAAATGTTAAAAAGTTGCAAGAGAAGGTGCCAATGAAAAAAAATACTTTGGCCCCCTTTGAATTTCTCTCTGACAAGTACTTAAAGGAACCAGAGTTGACAGGATGATAAATTTCTACTGCAGTTTTGAGATTGAAAGTGCAAGCTGGCACACAGTGATCCCATTTCCTAATCAGTTCAAGATGGACTTGGAAGGGGAACATTGTCTTGGTCTTCCATGTTTTGCATAGACAGAATGTGTAGCACCAAGCTTAAATTTCACCTCTGATTTTCTCAGGTAGCTATGTCTGCCACTGAAAAACTGACTACAATGCTGGCACATTCACTCACCTGAAATGCAAACTATATTCTGGTGAGATGTTTCGCATGTTGCTACGAATGAAGTGAGAGCTGGGGCACAGGTCTGTTATAGCCAGTAGCAAAACTGGAAGAAAAAGAACCCCTGGAATGGCAGAGGAGTAGAATTAGCGACAGACCTAGTGGGAACTGCTGCAGCTTTTCAGGATGCAACACCTGCCGTTGGGAGTTAGCATGGGAGATGAAGTCAGGATAGGTTAGCTTGTGCTATACCAGACCCAGCTGGTCCACACTTTCTATCACTAGAAGCAGTATTCCACATGGAAGCTGCATGTGCATGTGCTAACGGGTTTTGCTACTAGTCACCACCTGAACTAATGTGCACCAAAAGCAATGGAAATAGTCCTGTTGACTCCAACATTGTTGGAGCGGCTCCTGGGAGTTTACATAGGATAAGCATCTATGCATCTCCTCTGATTGCTGAAGAGAAGCCAGCGAAGAAATAAAGGTTCGTGGCTTCATAATTTACAACAAAAAAAGTGATAATTGTGCTCATCTAATCTGCCACCCTGTACAACGTAAACCACAGGATTTCTTTAAAATCTCTGGTTTGGATTTCAGCCTCACTCCTCATTGAGCTGTTCACTTTAACTAAGCTCACTGTAAAGATCTGTTTAAAGTCCTGTTTCTAGTCTGAGTTTGTCATGCCTTATCTTCAAATTGATTGTTTCTCTGGAGCCTAAAATATTCTCAGAACACTTTATAGGTTCCTTTTCCATAATGTTATTGACTAACTTTGCCCAGAATTCCCAAGACCTCAGAAGACTTCTGTATTACATTTTGTTTTATTTTTGTGTCTTATTGCAGGCTGTTTTCTTATACTTCTGTATATGAAGATGCAAGCTCCCACACAAAGAAACCCACAGACCACAGTAACCTCTTGGATGGGGGAAAAAAGTCTCCAGTTGTTATGTCCATTTTTGGAAAGTGCGTATGAACTACTCGTAATCTGAGTTCATCCAAAACTATTTTTGAAATCTAGCTGTCAGCATTTTTGTCTCAGCAATATTTCTGCTCTGCACTGAAAGTCACTAAACTAGAACATTGTGGCATTAAGCTGACAAAAAGAGGAGTCAAAAATATTTGTGTTGAGTTGAATGTACTTTTAAAATAGGAATAAAGCTAGAGAGAGCTTATTTCCCACCCCAGGAAAAGTAGTCATGGTCACATCATATCCTTGATTATCTTATCTCCCATAGTAAAATGTGTTAGATGACAGGTTTGGCTTTTATGCTTTTCTATCTATCAGTCTGCACATTTAATTCTTTTAGTCATATATCCATAAAATGTAGCATGATGGCACGTTGGCTATTGAGGGCTAATAGTGCTATTTTTACCTCTGAACAGAGTTGATCAAACTTAGCCAAGACAACCAGAAGAAAAAAGTGTATGTTTGTCACCCACTTTAGACCTCCAAAAAAATGTCTCTGCCTTGAAGTTTTTCTGCCATTTGCTAATTCTCTCCAATTCTGGATCTTGCCAAGCCCTTTGGGTGAGTTTCTTTTATTCCCTGTGGGTACCATGGACTCAGGGCTCCTGTTACTGACATAAGAAGGCCAGTTCTCTTCAGTGATGTGAACAGTGATTGTCCAGCAATGTTTCTCTTAACTTGCGTTTTCAAATCTCCTTTTTTTCCTGAAAGAGCCCTATACATTTTTAAGTAAACTGTTCAAGTAAACATAAAACAAAAGTTGTTTTACTGTTCGGTTTTCAGCAGTCAGAGATATTAACATTAGAGGTTTTATAGGAGGAGAACAGTCAAGAACCATCTTTCCCTAAATTTAAACTTTGCAATAAAAATGTATAGGAAAATCTAATGCTGTTGAAGAATTACTGAAAATTGTTATAAATATAAGAAATCTTTCATAGGTACTTCTTTTGAATCCTCTACATATTTTAGTCAGTCAATACCAACTGGTAACGATTATTAGCAGTCTGTTAACAATCTTTTTTCATGTAAGCCTGTATTGCTTATGTTGGCAATTCTTGACAATTTTCTCCCTAAAACTCTAAATGGTGATGGTCATAGTCTTCAGCAGAAAGTTCCTAAATGCTGGTTTTCAGATCTACTGCAGTACAAAGAGAAGTTCATAATACTGTGGACAAATCATTTTTCTTAAGTAATAGTATCGGCTCATATTATTTTAGCTTAGTATTCTCACTTGTTGATGATGTGGGTGCATAAATCATAATGATCAGTAAAACCTCAATAAACTTCAGAGGTTTATAAAAGAGGTCTCCACCCCAACTGAACATGCTCTTACATTAGTTTCTTGGTATGTTCTGATCTGGCACAGACAGAAAAATGAAAATTTCAAAGAACTGATATCCCTTCTTAAAATAAATCATCACTTCTAAATATAGGAGATTATTTTCCCATGAAACAAGACTCATGCTGCAAACATTGTTTCACAAAGACCCTATGTATGTCAACCTACCACATCCTAGAAAAAGTAGAGGTAGAGGATACATGTACATTCCTGGGCATATCCTATAACCACATCAGTCCTTAGCTAAAGAGTGATCCTAGGACAAAATAATATAGCATCACCTCTTTATAGGAGCAACATCTGAGGGAAACAATAATGACAAAAATCTAAGCTTATAGGCAGCACTTTACGGCTCATAGCATATAACATGCAATTCTAATAAAATCTCAGAAACAGATTCTGGTAGCAATTCTAATAAAAACTAGGAAACATTACATTTTACCAGCATTCTGGTATTATAAGATTTGTCCAGCTAGCAAAAGAAGCTATGTAAGATCACTTGGAAGAGACTGAGCTAGTTATACAAGTTGTCGTTCTGCTACTGTTATGGTTTTAACCCACTCTTCTGGAAAGGCAAACCTACACAGAAAACAAACCAGTCTTGACAAAAAACTTGATAGACTGACTGAGTACAGGAGGCTGCTTCCTACCTTTTAAAAAACTATCATTTAAAGTGCTATAAAAAGACAGATTCCAGAAATTAAAACAGAAAATCAAGTGGAGTAGAAAAGTGATATTTGGGACAGTGGTCTCAGTACCTTAGTATATGTGTAATACACACAGGACTGCATTAAAATCCTCTACTCATCTCACTTCCTCCTATTTAAGTTAAATGCATCCATAGCACAGGATCAGGTGAACACCAGTTGGTTTTCCATACATATGAAGGATAGGCTAAAATAATTAGGCATCTGAAAAGAGACTGGGGACTTTGGCTGGGTTGCTAGTAGCCAGATATAACTTTTTTTTTCCTTTCCCCAAAATTCAGTGCTCTATAAAAGCTACAAAAAATGATCTATTTGTTAGCAGCAGGAAGGAATATAGTCCACGCTATGGTAGGAAGTATAGTGCACTGGCTTGTTCAGAAAATGAACGGGAATTGCTTTCAGAAAGCTTATCCATTAAATATAGGTTATTCCTTCTGCAGGGACCTAGTGGAATTTATTATCCTCCAACAGAGTGAGGTCTTCTTTTCACAAATGAGGATGCGAGAAACTGGTTAACTGCTTGCTTATTCTAGCTGGACCTTTCAAGGTTGTTTTATAGTTGCAAATGTTTTGCTGTGGCATTGTAACCCATAATTATAAATACGGATCTTTGGCAACATATTAGATAGTCCAAAACATGAAAGTTTAATATTAATAGTAATAACTATACCCAGTAGTTATAGTCTACAGTTTATCTACACAGCAGTGTTCTTTGCTGTGGGGACACCCAGGAACTTCACATTACAAATAAGGAAATGGGAGCATGAAAAGGTGAAGAACTTCCCAAGAAAGGCTATAGGAGAACTTTGATCACTTGCCTTGATTTTTCCACCATTTCATCTTCTAGTATTATTACTCTTTATATGTTCATATGCTGTATTCACCAAAATAGACTTGTCTGTGGTGCTTGAAAGTTCTCATTCCTCTGAATTGCAGAGGTAATTGAAAAAAAGAGAGGAGATAGGTAGAGTTTTCTAAGATATATTTTTGTCAGCAGTTTAGACTCAAGCCTGTGAAATTAGGAAGAGTTATTAATACATTTGGCTCCTCCTCTTTTCTAATTTTTACAAACATTTTTAACTCTGTTCTTCAGGGATTTTATTCCCAACTTATGACATTTCACAGCCTAGTACAGTTGTCATTAATTAATGCTTTATTCCCCCTACAGTATTCTAAATGGCAAGATCCGTGGAACGTAATCCAGCCTACGACAGCAACATAAAATGCCTACATTATCACAAAATGGCCTTTTATTTTCCATTTATCAACAGCTAAATCCAGCAAGATGCTTACCAAAGGCAGTCCAATTCAATTGCTTACAGAAGACATTCAGGTCTCTAATGACTAGCATCTGATTCCTTTTACAACCATCAAAATGCACTTAAAACATTAAAATAGATATTTCATTTTACCTAGGGTTTGAGGTAAGATAGATACATAAGCCATTTAAGTTCTGCAAGGCTAGCTATTTAAGCTGAGGAAATAAAAAGCAGCCACTAAAAGCTCTGATCTTTTTCTTTAAAGACAGAGGAAAAAATATACCCAACAGATTTTTTTTCAAACCCATCTCTTTGTAAGCTGATGGTGAACTCCAGCTCACTTCATTTAAAGACCTAATCCTGGTCCTAATTAATCAGGAATGTCATGTGTTCTACTGCTGAAATATTTGTTGCTAATTCGAGAAAATAATAAAACATTAAACAGTTGTGAGCAATCTCAGCTCCTGAAAGCTAATAATATATAGCTCTTATTTTACCAGTGATTTCTGCTCAGCCTAACTGTGAGTGTAACAGAATTAAATGTCTTCTGTATAATACCACTAGCTGTTCCCTTTTTTTTTTACAGATCCTTAAGGGCAACCCCACTACATAAATATGTCTCCTTTACTTGGAGTAATGGAACCCAGGCCAGGGTGAGTCCAGTACTACCCAACACTTGATTTTCTGGGCTATTTATAGAGATGATCTTTAAAGCAGCATTAATATGACCCATTTTAGAGTGACTGCGAATTTGGCCCAACTTCCTTGCCCCTCCCAGAGCTATAGCTGTCAAGGTTTCGAGTAATGGAATCCAGTAGCACGAAATAGTAAATTTATTTTGCTTAGGCACACACACACACTCACACACACATGGTCATCATAATTTCCTATGACATTTAGAGAAGAAAAACTCTCATACATAATATTCTAAAGGTTGAATATTTGGCTACCAATTTTTTCCAAAATAACTATTAAAGTTGTAATCGAAAGTGTTCCAGGCCACAGGGTTGGGTGGTTAAATTACACACTGAGGGGGAGATGGGCCGTGAACACTCAATGTGAGCTTTATTCTCTCCAAAAATTTTTTCATTAGGGAAAACCTAAGACAGGCAACTCAATTTTATAATAAGAAAGTGCCATTTTTTTCTATTGAACTGACCATTTTGGAAACTCAAAGGGTTCCAAGCGTACTATTAATTTTTTACAATGTCAGCATGCTTTTTATAAACTGTTTGGGGTTTTTTTTCTGAATTTTAACAGTCGTCCATTTTGGAAATATTTTATACTCCAGAGGAAAGATTTTGCTTTCCCCGAAGTGGGGAACAGTATCATATTTAAGCCATATGATCTATTTTTAAAAAAGCCATAAATATGGAACAAGCCCTTTCCAAATTGTGCACATTATAAACAGCGCCCAGCAAGAGCTGTAGCAAGGGCTTTGTTTGCTTTTGTTCTTAAAGATTTCTTGCGTGGATTTCCTCTGCAAGCATCAGGGTGAAGGCTCAGCACCGCTCCAGCTTTGTTGGGGCTGGGAGCATGCTGGCACAGAAGGCCACGTGTGTGGACATATCTCCATCGTCCTTATGGCTACCTCCTATGTAAGTGATCCAGAGGCCACCGAAGCCAGTAGGAGCCTTTCCAGCAAGGACAGTGAGCTTTCATCAAAGCATCTGAAGAGCCGTACAATCAGGGTAGATGCTCCAGCACGCAGTGAGATGGGAGGAATCGAGTCCCTTTGGGACTGACTGTGTTCACTTGGTCCCAACTCTGCAGTACCACAGTTGCCTGGCGCGGTGCGTCACCAATGTGGTCAAAACATGCTTATGAATTGTTGCCTCCCCCTCTGCTCTGAAACATCTGAACCTGAAGAAAGGTAGGGAGGATATTGTTCTGAATCTGTAACTTTGAAAGGTCGTGGCTTTAAAACCTACTCCATTATAGCTGAAATTAAAACATGAGAACTGTTTCATCTTTCAAAAATCACTGCGTCTTTCAAGAAGTGGTTTTCCCATCTCACCCATACAATATTCTATCCTTTCAACCTTGAATGTTTCAAAGACAATGTTTTAATGCTGTGTTACAAATAAGCTGCAGCTATTTCCTCTTTTTCAGGTTTTCTTTGTTGCTTTTTAAGTTGAGCTGATGGTAACCAGAAATCTTAGAGGCAGATACACCCGCCCTTTCCTTACTGCCCCTACCACCTCCAAAACAGATTAAAACACATTCCCAGCGCGAGTATTTGCAGCACAAAGAGCGTGAGCTGTGGGAGTGTGCCCAGCGGGAAGGACCTGCTTAGCCATGGTGGGGTCGTGGTGTTGGTGAGCAGTGCAGCTCCACCAGGCTGCCTCCAAGAGCTGCTGGGTTTTAGACCACCCGCTCGCATGTTCCTTCCTCCCTTGCCCTGGTTTAACAAGGAGGCAAGGCCTCATCTTTGAAACACAACTTCTTTCCAGGATTTTTTTTTTTAATTTATTTATTTTATTTAGAGGTGGCATATAAAAGGCACAACCTGGCAAAAGGATAGAGCCAAAGAATTCAGTAGCTCTCTGGAGAAATCAGTTACAGGCCTGGCATTTTTCTCTAGTAACCCAAAGGAATTAATCTCCTCCTTTCACATAAACAAGCCTTATGCAGAACCTAGGTAATAAAATAATTACAACCACACTTCACATACGCATTACCATCTGCCCTTTTCTATTCCGACAGCAGTTCTTCCTCAGGCTTATGTGAAAAGGAAAAAAATGATTAGCGGAGAATAAAAGCATATCAGTAAAGAATAACGTGTGTTTCCTTATTAGAGATCCTAGGTCCTCTCCTCCCTCCTTATTCCTGTACATACAGAACTATAAAACACAGAAATGTTCACAGGATATTAAGTATTAAAGCACTGATGTCAGCAAGCCAACAAAAATGCAAAGGACAATATACAGAAGTGTTACTGGGGCTACCACCGTAAAGTATTCGTTTTATGATGAATTCTAAAGTTAACCCAAAAAACCTGTAGATACAGTAAACACATAAATTCCTAGATTAACTAAATCACATTAGTCCCATACATGCTGCTCCATCAGAAACAATTTCTTAGTGCCGTCAGATGGAAATACAGCTGAGTCCTGACATATTTACAATAAGCACTAACACCCTTCATGTTTTGGTATTCTTCTTCATCACTTTGCTAACAACTTATGTATTTCCTAATGTTCACCAGGCCCAGGCAGGCATGAAGACAAGAAACCATTTATATATGTATAATACATAAACAGTTATTTAATCAATAACCTTCAGACTCTGAAATTTCTTTTAGGTTAATTTACCAGCTACACTTTTCCCTTGTTCCTAGGGAAATAGCAAAATCTGTTTGCCTTTGACGTCAACAGCTTGTTTACTGTTAATCTAAACTTTGCATGATGTCACTGATACTGCATTGACATTGACTGGCATGTCACCAGTAATTGCCACTAGAAAGTTTGTGTATGTGTGCTTATGTGGATGTGTGTGTATGAATATGTGTGAGACAGAGACAGAAAATGTGTGTGCGGTCTTTTCGGAGCAAACAAACTGGGAATCCTGGCATTTTTAATCCCTGAAGTGTGTGCAGTGCACAAGGAGTGACCTGTGGGCGAATTGATGTAGAAACAGCACATTCCTCACTCTTTCCTAGAAAAATCCTGCCAAAAACCTTAGTAAACGGTGCAGAACAATTTTTTTTCAATTGGGCCCCAAGGAGTCACAACTAAGAAACAGAGAGACAAAGGAAGGTAGAAAGCATCTATGCACTGCATGTTCGAAAGTGCATTTATAAAAAATAAAAAAAGAAGGAGGGTGGGGGGAGAGAGGTTTACAGTTTGGTCATTTTATCCCTTGAGTGCTGTTAAATGTTCCAGGCTGTGTGTATCTGGGACCATGCCAGGTGTTTCATGTCCTTTCCACGGTGTTGCTGAACATTCCTGCTAATGGCCAGATCCTCTCAGACCTAAACCTGCTGACTCTTCCAGGTAAGAAATAACATTCAAGAAGGTGTTAGTGATGTGGACTGAGCAGAAGCACTGCAACACAGGGTCTGTGCAGAAAGGGTTCCCCTCTCTGCTCAGCGCTGAAGCAGTCAAAGCTTTTGGTCCCCATGGAAGTTGAGTGGCCTGTTCCTCAAATGCAACAGTCTGTTTTCAATCTTACCAGGAGCTCAGGGTTCCTGTACCCAAAGGAAGACCATCTGGAGAACAAGTGGAGTCAGTCTGGATGGGGAAGATTGCAAGATGAGGTCCTGCTGTACAGCACACACATCCTCAGCACCGTTTTTCTTTCTTACACGGGACCATATGGACAGTGAGGAACACTGCCATGGTTTGTATGGAGTGCTTGATGTCTTAGCCTTGGCATAGTGTCCATGAAGTCTTCCTCTCTTTGAAGGTCTAATGGAAAAACATACTCTATAAAGCTACAAAACTGGGCATTGACCTGGAGCTAGAATGCCACAAATATCATTTTGGTTTTGAACTCCTTGGGTTTCTGTTCACTTACCATAATCTCTCTTGATTTTTGTTTAACACAGGGAAAGCATATCACACTCACCCTGCAGGGTAAGGGCAAATGTAGTTCTCTCATAAGGAAGAGTTAAACAGGACAATTCCAGAACCCGGCCCAGACCCACTTCTGCTATATACATTTCAAAACATGGTGTGACGGTCTTGTTGCTTCCCCTAAACAGCTGGACACAGTTCGCTAAATGACCTCTCTCCACACAAATTGCTTAATGTTTCCTGATGATGAGCCATCTTTTCTCTGTTACTTTAACTTTCTTCCAGGGATTGCTCTCTTGTGTGTACCTCCTCTGACTATAGTGGCTTAAGTTTTAAATTTACTCTTAATGCTGCTACTGTAACAAATGGGGCATGAGACTGACGTCTGGATATCAAGACATGTAAAACTCCCACTTTTCATTGTCACTATGTTGGGCATGTTTTCCTAAGAAATAAGGAAAGTGCTTGCTCTAAATTCCTGTCTCTAACCAAAGTTTGTCCACAGAGGGAAAGAATTGGAGTCTTTGTTTTTAATTGCAAATACATACCATGCTTTCAAATTGTTTTCCTTACTTGGAAACAGGTTTCACTGTTTAGGTCGTTTCCTTGCTTCCCCTTTCCTCAGCAGGAGACAATATGGTCCTCTTAGCCCCTAAGAAACTAAAGATCTTTTGTGTTTCTGTGTTTATCTTGAATACCTAGGACTTTGCAGCAGTTGCTCTTTTCCCATATAGTAAGTCTATATTTCAAGGGTAATCCCCTGGAAAAGACATGGAATGAATGACAAAGAAACACCCAAGCAAGAAGAAAAGACCATGATGCATATGCTGCCCAAACTTTCCCTCACCTCCTCCAGCTCTGTCAAAAGCAAACCCTCCACTAAAACCCAAAGCTCGACACGAAGCATATGCGAAAGCAATAACTTGCTCTGGAGAATCGATGCCTTTATGCTACCCTTTAAAATATTTCAGATAAATCAGTCAAACAAATAATGGAAATCTAAATTAAACCAGTTGGACAGAGCCTAGAAGCCCAGTGTTCCTGGAAGTGCTGAAATAATTTTCCCTATCAGCCAGCAAAACATTAAAAAAAAAAAAAAAAGCACCAAATCTAATTGGGGCAGCAGGGCAACCTTGTTTACAGAACATAGCTGGTTTTTAAATACTCTCCAAACTGATTTTTATTTTTAAAGCACTGCTGCTGTTTCAATTAGGCACATATTTAGGTGAAGGAATTGCCATACATTCAGGAGCTAAGAAGAGAAGTAACATTTAAGTAGCCAATTAGAGCAGTGTCACACAGCCCCACAGCAGCATAGGTAGGTCTACATTGCTGCTAAAGCAAACACAGGTTTCTGCCCCACCTCCATCCATCCTTACTCACAGTGATATCTATAATTATTACTATCCTGCAGTGCTTGTGATGCCATATACATTACCCCTTCAAGTGGCACATCTGCTGCTTCTCAGTTTCCTCTAAAGACGTTGAGAGATAAGTTATGTAGCATGCTTGGAAGCAATTACCTGTCTCCAGTCACTTTCTGCTAATGTATAAAGTAAGAAATGCAAAAAAAAAAAACAAAAACAAACCCACCCCAAAACCAAGAATCCTCAGTACCATGTGTAGGGTGACCCCACACAGATGCCGGCAAGTGCAAGCAAACTAAACGTGCTCATTAAAACATGGTAACACTCCATGATGCCACATGGAGGTTGTATGGCATATCATGCAAACTCTCCAGCAGCAGAGTTTGCACTTGAAGGAAAAGTAAAAGGAAGAAGTTAAAACATAAGAAAAAAGTAATTATATTCATATTCAGGTTGCAGTAGTATTTGAAAATACGGACTTTAATAATACAGCTTAGATTTAATCTGCTGGCAGAACTGTTGCCATCATTGCCCAAGAAATTTGGAAAGCCAAGGGTGGTCTTGTTGCTAAATCACAGGACTGGGAATCAAGTTCTTGTTTCCAGAAAATGCCAAAACTTCCCTCTGATCCTCAGCAAGTGCTTTAACCTTTCAGCTCCCTTAACCTTTCAGTTTCCACACAGATAAAATACCTAACCCATTTCAGCCCAGCCTGTCCTCACCCTCTTCCAAGAGGGATTTCTGAATGTCCCTGAGCCATGCTGGTAGTGTGCTCTGAGGGCTAGCACTGAAATGTTCCAGTGGGAAGTGCAAATAATTAGTAATACTGAGGGGGTGGGGGGTGTCAGCTGAACATCGCTTCTTTTTGTCAGGCTTTCTGTAGCTGTGCATGTTGCCTGATGGTCCCATTCTGCAACACTTCAGTAAGAATTTCACCTACATTAAAAACATATGATCAGGTCAAATGCAACTGTCATTGTTAAATGCTGAGCACCACTGATGTAAATCTATACAAAATACAATAAGGTGATTACATTGAAGCTCAAGAAATGTACCAAAAAGAAAAGGTTTCTTGTGTTAGAAAATGTGTATTAGCTAAACTTTGCATTTGAAATGCTGGTCTCCTGTGAACCCAGGATATATTTTCCGTATGTCCATGTGTTGGAAGTTTCATAAAATGCTGAGCACGTATATTTAAAATAGCTCTGACAATGTATAAAAAAGCTCTAAAATATTATGACATGGCCAATTTCCATGCTTTTTAAAATCCATGACATGACACAATATATTTTATGTGTGGAAATATACATCATAAATATTGGCCAATGTCATAATATTTTTAATGTTTTATATGTTGTCAAATCTGCTTTAAACACAGTATGTGTGCTATACATTTACTGAAACATAACTCAGAGAGATGCAGGAAATCAACTATATGCTTTTTCCATGTGGGTTTGTTATATATTTTATGGGTTTGTTGCTCCTTACAGTACAAAGATCTTTTTTTTTTCCTTCTTTCTCTTTCCTTCTTTCTTTCTTGCTTGCTTGTTTGCTTCTTTGCTTGCTTTCTTTTTCTCGTTTCCTTGCTTTTGCTCACTTTCTTTTGTTTTCTTGCTTGCTTTCTTGCTTGCTTTTTTCTCCACTTCTCTTTAACAAGGTAAATGTCGTTTGAAAAATGTTTGTAGTTTTCCGTTGCTCACTTTTCTCTTAGCTATGCCTCTGACCCAAGTAACTCCAAGTCACGGACAGATATTATTATGTTAACCTTGTCTAACCGCTGGGAGCGAGGTGTTCATACGCCCACTTTAAAACCGAGGAAATACCTGCCTTTCCTAAAGCTCCTGTAGTGCCAGATCTCCGACCTTCTCAGCCCAGCCACGGGGCCGCAGCTCTGCCGCAGCACATTCAACCAAGCCCTGGGACACCACAAGTACAAGCAGAGCAGCTGAAATCATGCAGGACCAGAAAATCCTCTTCTTTGTGAGTCAGTATCATTGCAAGGCAAGGAAACCCTGCAAGGCAGGGTAGAAGTTCAGCACCTCAAAGGTATCATGTCCCCAGGCTGATGGTTGTCACCTCCCTGGCTTCCAAGAGCCCTGGCCAGTTTTGGTGTGGACTGGCCAGGTGCTCTTACAGCCACTCTCAAAGGACTACCCCTGACATCGGTGGGCACTACAAGGTGTTCAAACACAGGGCCCATGTTTCCCTTATGGACCTGTCATCCATTTCAGTGACCCAGACGTGACTGAACACTTGTCCACCTCTCAGTAGCACAATCTCCCGCGACCAAAGACAAAACAGTAATGCAGAGTGGGAGTTTCATCACCATGTAATGCTATGAGATAAAACTTGTCAGAAAGATACCACAAAAGATACACTTTCTTACAGAGCATAGACGGAAATCCTGGTCCCACTGAGGTAGATAGGAAAATCCTCAGAGTTCAAAAGGCAAAAGGCTTTACCTCTAGACTTCTTGTTTATCAGAGTTGACCATCAGTTTCTACTACAGACACCTTTATAAAAAATGCCTAGCTATGACAAGAGGGAGCAACAACTAGGTCACATGGATGACTTTTTGAACATGTTTTAATAGAAGAAAAATATTTATGTAATTAATGATGTTCCTAGGGTGAAAGGGAGTGGTACAGTAGCTAACCAAAAAAAAAAAAAAACCCAACCAAAAAAGAGTAAGAAAAGAACTCAAAATATTTGAAATATTGTTTCATGGGTTTTATTTTATTTTTTCAGGTTTTTCCCTTTACTTTTTTTATTCTTCCTCCTTTTTCCCTTTAGAAATGGAAGGGAAGCTTAATTAAAACAAGTTGTTCTGCAAGCAGCAGAGCTAATGAAACCTTGCTTCCTGTGGGTTTTTGTCCTATATTCCCTGCTGTGATAACCTTAGCTCCATTCTCATATCCTCTATGGCTGCCCTTGCAGTTCCCCAAACCAACCACTCAAATTCCCACAGTCCCTACAGTTCCCCATCATGTTCTTAAAATCCACTCTACACATGTGCTACTGTGTTCCCAGTTCCTTCCTAAACCACTGGCTTTGTCAGAAGTTGTAGCAACTTCATTATCCTTGTTATTGGCAACAAGCCAGTTTGCTCATGTGTCTTTAAAATCGGTATTTAATCCTCACTCCAGTATCTTGCATTAATCTTAGTGTAGCCTTATACTGCACTGATCCTGGGGTTCAGGGAATAAATATAACTAAATTTAACAGTATTCTGCAATGTTAGACATGTAAAAGAAACATGAGAAATGGCTAATGTGAACGAAAATATAGCAAATACATTCCAGAAGAGCACTCCATAAGGGTTCACATCTATACTCGGACCCATTAAATATTTTACTGTGAAAAAATGTTGCAACTGCATTGGCACAGACAGCCCAGCTTATGATCCAGGCCTTGGGCCTGCTGTATAAATTACTGCTGGATTCCCTGACAGGGTGAGGAAGCCTGGAAACCAAAGCCTGGGAGTTCAGTAGGTAGGCATTGGGCACTAAATCAGCATGCATTTCAAAAAGAAAAGAGTTTGTGTTTGCAGAAGCAATAACCCGGAGCTGAAGAGCCCCTGTGCTCTGTGCCTGAAGGGTATGTTGTACAGCCAGACTCCTCGGAGCACTGGGACATGGACCAGCTCATGTTTGTGTGTCCCGGTGAGGGAGGACCTGACCCATGTTCATTTAAGAGATGCTGCTAGGATGCCTGGGTCGAATCCGACACACTGCCTCTTCCCTTGTTTTTGTTTCTGAAGTACATGCAGCCATGCAGCTTTGACCCACCCCCATCAGGATGGCTTTCACTCAGAAATGACGGGTGATTTTATGTGTTTCAGCTTCAAACAGCCAGGATGGGGTATGAGCCTGAGCGCAGATGTTCAGGCCTTTCCGAAAACCCAGCCCTTTTCAAGTGCTTCTCCACGGTCATCCAAAAAGCAAAGACACTGGCATGCATTCGTCACTTGTGAAACACTCTGGATGGGAAGGAAGGTGCTGAGCAGGATCAGCCTGGACGTCTGAAGTGGGGCCACACAGTCTTTTGCAAGTCAATGCAGGCAGGCTCTGCAAATGCGCTGAGCAGATGTGAGCTCTTCCTCTGCCTGCATTTGAAGACAACTCAGAGCATGTAAATCCCCTCGGTATGGAGCCTGCAGGCCCCGCAGACAGGCAGGGGACATGGAGGTAAGCTGAGATTGCACTGGTGAGCTTCCCTAGTGCTAAGAAGCATAGTCAGGACAAGCTCACAACTTTCTGCGAAAGCCCTCATAGCCATCCCATATGGAATAACCTTCTCCAAGCATAACTGAGCGGAGGGCCAACACAGGGACCCTGAGGAGACCTGTTGCCAAAATGAATCTACAGAGCACTTCCCAGCCTTAACTGACCTTATAGAAGTATATAAGCCAGTAGGTCATGCAGCAGATGCCTGCTCAGGAGTAAAGCTCAGCTCCACCTCCCCAGCTGTGAACAGCATCAAAAGTGCTGTCGCAGTGTGATGCACCTAGTTTCCAGCATTTCTGCTCTAGCGAGTGAATCCCAGCACCTGCAGCACTTTGTAGCTGACTCCTGGCTAGCCAGCTAACAGCCATTCCCCTTCTAAGGGAGGTAAGAAATACCTATTTCAAAGATGAAAAATGAAGAGAAAAAGAAGTTACCTGATTTTGACTAATGCAATGGAGGCAATCAAATTAGAATATAGGTCCTCACTGCTTACCTTCTTTCCATTAATCTACTTTACTCCACTTTAGGCTTTTAAACCACCCTTTCCTGAGCCAGAAGTTACTCCAGTCAAGCTAGAAAAACAAAGTGTGCATAGCAAATATGTGAAAGAGCACATTTGTTAATTCACTTTGCCCCTTATTCTTACAACGTGGCCCAGTAATTCTAAAACTAGGTGGGAGAAAGAAAAAGATGGGGAACAGTCTTATTCTGGGAGGTGGTCATGGAAAAAGGGAAGAAGAAAGGAAAAAAAGAATCTACATATTTAAGAAATACTAACCTAAATATAATCACTTGGTGTACAAAAGAGACATTAAAAATAGCAGAAAAGACAGCTCTGCTGAAAACAGCAAGCTGAGACAGAACATGAAGCAAAATTAGTGCCATCAACCAACAGCATGAATGAATTCTGGAAATATTTGTGGGATCTCTTACAACGCTTATCACTCAACATTAAGCCATCCAAGGCGAGTGTCCAGAAATACTAGGGGGGGCAGGAAGCAAAATGTTGTTTGAATTTTTTTTCAGGAGGACCTCTGTCATGAGCCTTGCTAGGAAGTTATTTCTTTTTCTTTAGGGAATGGCAAGATTTTCGTGATGTTTCTAAGAGACGATCCTTGGCTCAGAAATTTTGTATCGCATAGGTTAGCTGAAGACACTTGGATCTGAAACATAATTCATTTTTCCAGAAGTAGCACTCTAGCTTAAAATGGACGCCTTACACCCATGCAGAATGTTTCATTGTTCTCTATTGAAAAAATCCATGGACAGACAACTGTGAACAATGTATAGTACGATAGTTTTTTTAAAAGATTAGGTCTCCCAGTATAGCAGCTTGCTAGACAATAGAGACAACATGAAGACAGACAACATCAACTTATGCAGCGAGGAGTGGAAGGAAGGAGACTGTCTACCATTATGTCAGCCATTTCAGTTTGGCTGGGTTCAGAGTCTCGGAGGGGTGCCTTGCTCTGCACAGAATAAACACACCACTCTTGACAGCAGAGAGCAAAACAGAGGAAAACCACAAAACTCGGATAATTGCACTTGAAAAGAGAGGAATTGCAAGCAACCTGGGTGCACGGTTCAGAGGTCTGATTCCTCCATGCTCTCCCCAGGTATTTTGAGAGAGCAGGAACAATTACAGCTGCAGTGAGAGCAAGAGTGCAAGGAAAGGGGCAAGAGGGGGACTGCCAAAAATAACCCTCCATAAGCTGCAGAAGCAGTGATTGAGAAAACAGAGTCAGGGCTCTACACGTACGGCCACATGTATGAATCCCAAACAGAGCAGTGAGTGTTGACTTCAAACTGCAGAGCTTTTTGTGGAGGGGGAGAAACCCCACTACCTCTTAGTTCTGGTATAACTATACTTCCACTTGCCACATCTTATATCCTGCTGTAATTGCGTCCCAGTGAGCCATGCCCGTACTGCATATGTACTTCCCAGCCTGCCCATATGCTTCTTAAGTGGTGAGCTCATCTAAATCATCCCTCTCATTTCCCTCCTACAGAAACTATTCATGGCCAGTCTATTTCTATTCTGACCAGATCGTTGATGCTCCACAGGACTTTGTGGAGCCAATCCTACCGAGATAATTGTCAGATTTAGAACTGGTTAAGAAAAGCCCTTTCCAAAAATATTTATTTGGTTAAAAGAATCCAAGAGATTCTCAAATTCCTGTGAACAGCAGGTGATTGTTTTTGCCAACATGTGCCCTCAGTCCTTATGACATCTTTTTATTTAGCTGTAGGCACCAGGCGCATTAACCTCTCCGAGGCCATGCTAGGTTCGGTCCGTGTCAGGCTGAGAAAAGCTGACAAGCAGACACGAAGGTGAACTCAGGATGTCTTAAAAGTCATGTACAAGTTCATTCATGGCCAGAAGTACTCAGCACACACAGTGGGGGAACAAATCGTCAAAGTTGCTCATGGCCAAATTTCCAAGAGCTCCGTTTCCACCGCAGAAGCCAGATTTTCAAAACATTTTCTAGGGCTCTAAATAATGGGCTGTACTTTTATACAACCTCAACCCAAGCAGCTAAGCTCACTTGACAGCCTGGACACTCATTTAAATATCCAAAGAGGTGCAAAGTCTTTCTGAAAAGTCACACCTAAAATGTGCTGGTTCAGAACACTTGAGAATCGGCTATGAAAATGTGAAAGAGGCTCAGGTCCTTCAAATACAACACGTCCAGAGGTGATCACTGAAATAATTCTAAGCCTCTCTGATTCAAAGCAATATATATGGCTGTATTCAGGATTTTCCCCAAAGTTCATTTTTGGTGGAGGGCATAAGCATTTCATTTGGATGTGTGAAAGGTGTAAGTAGAATTAATTAACATTGTCAAAATTTTGATAGCAGCGTGAATTTTAATGAAGGAGCATTAGATTAGAAAGGCTTTATCCCACTCCAACTAAAACAACTACAGGAGCCTGTGCTGTACTTGAGTCTGAGCTACGCAGGTAAACGTATCTACCAAAAGCAGGAGTAGGTGCAGAAAAAGGCTTGACTGCTGCAAATCCTTCATTCTAGCCACATAAATGTGAGAGATAGCATGCCTGTCTCCAGAGTATGAAAGAAAGTGTGACTGTGACCAGGCAGGGGAGAAGAGACCTGAGTTCTTGTCCTCATATGGCACCTGCCATCATACGAGCTGGAACAGAGGGGGGCAAAAGGAAAAAGAGATAATCAGATATGTCACTGTACTGTGTTGTGGGTGGAGAAGATAACTGATAGTATCTAGTTAATTTTTTTAAAATGGAGTGACAGGTAAGTTTTGAAGGATGTCTGTTCTAAAAGAGTGAAACGTACTGTTTGGAGTGGCCAAATGGGACATAGCTATGAACTATGGAACAAAAGCACAGGAAGGAAAATTCAAGATAACTGTCAGGAAAAACTTCCTAATGGCATGATATACAGCCTAATACTGTGGAATAATCTTCTAAGAGAAGAGGTGGAAGCCCAGCTGAATGAGTAATTTTAAAATTAGACTGTAGGAAACAATTCAGCGTTGGCAAGGGGAATGGACAAGATGACCTCATCAGCCTTTTCCATCTCAGATTTCTATGGTTCTGAGGACAGAGAACAATAAAAAGCCACTGCACAGAATCAGTCCCAAAGAGAGTTGCAAGGGGATAAATGGGATTGGCTATTAAGAGGTGTAGATTGCAAAAGAGACTGTGAATGAGGAAAAGTGGATGTGAGGAGAGATGAAGTCATCGATATGTTTAGAATGCAGACTTGGAGGCAATGGTAGGCAAAGTCCTGGGCAAGGAATACAAAATCAGAACAGATCAGCTTCAAAGAGATAAAAGACAGCAGAGTGTGAGGTAGGGAGACTACGCAATTTTACGTGGAATACATCTTCACTTAGCAGGTCCCAAGTGTGCAGGGCTCACACTCATTGAGAGCCATCAAGTGTCGGGGCAAAGCCATTTTTAATGCTAAAAGATTATGTGAGAATTTAAGGATGATGCCCAGGTATTTGGAAAGATAGCGATACGGGTATTATTCTTTTGCTTCACAACCATGCATGTCTGCTGGGCTTGCCAGCATTTGCAACAACAAATGGAGTCTCCATTCATTTGGCTGGAGGGCTCAGGGTGCATGGATTTGTCTTCTGAGCCCATGCCATCACGGACTGTTTTCTCAGCCAGTACGGAGCGATTAAGCACATACGGCTTTCCTTTTGTTCATACCATACATGAACCTGGCTCTTTAGTATTTATTGGAGAATAAAGCACTGCAAGAAAGAACGAAATTCAGAATTCAGCTTGATCCAGCACAGGTAACTAACTAACTATACAATTATTTTCTGTTGGGGAGTTGAAAATAGACATCAACTTCATAACCTATAAGACTGTTCAAATTGTAATTGTGGAACTGAATATACAATGCATTTCAGCCATTTTGGGAAGGGTTGGGAGTCTTCTGTCCCTGGATTTTGCAAGCCGATTTACAGTTTACAATTACTCAACCCCATTTTCAGACAGCTCCCAAACTGTATTTGTGATTTGCGGTGTATGACAGGTCCTGAGGTATTATTTCTGCTTGTTGACTGGATGCCTGGAACTTTTTAAGCAGTGGCATAGCAAACGGCATGTCACAGACTCCATTGTGCAAAGTTCATGAAAATTCCAAATGCACAGGTGTTTTCACGAATACATAGTGAACTTTGGAGTATTTGCAGAAACCAAATATGGTGGGCCTCCCCATAACTAACACACGCAAAGAAGCTAATCAAATGTCAGTAATTTGTACATCAACCAATTTCTTCAACCAGTATCAAAACATAAGAAACAAAAGTGGATAATAGCTTAAAAATGTTATGCAATTCAGTTAAGAACTTAGGAAGCGCATTAGAAAATTATGAATTTCTATAGTACTAGAAAGTGATGTTGTCATAATTGCTAAAGTACCTGTCTAAACTGTAAGAAATAAAAGTCATTGTTCTCTGTATAGCAGAGGGTCCCATATTGTTTCAGGCAACATGCTAAAAGTGTATGGGAAACTTTTCCCTATAACTTCATATTATTCAAGACAGGAGTTAGGAAGTCAGTTCACAGAAAAAGCATGGGAAGGAAACTTAATTCAGGAACAGTGCCTTTACTGTATTTATTTTGCATTTGTCCTTAAAAGTACCATGATAATTACAAGTTTTATCAACTTAAACACAATTAAAAGCATGAGATTCAAAATGAAAGGCATACAGCAATGGGCCTGAGAATAATGACCAATAGTTACTGTTCTGTACCACCAGTAACTCTTCATAAACAAGTTATTACAGATGAATTTGACATAAAAGAGCAAATCTGTCTCTGCAATCCCTTGCTCAAAACGGAACTGTTGTTGACATCTAGAGCCAAGTCCCACTTGGTAGCAGGTGCAGATATTCATTCCCAAAGGCAAACCAGGAAGAACACCTTATTTAAAGTATACATTATGAAATACTGTTATACATATAGAAATATAATAATTTCTGTGCTATAACATATCACAGAATATATAATTTCTGTAATATAGTTGTTTCTGTCATAGGCTGCAGTAGAATACCTCAGACAGAAACTAGCAAATCCACCTACTATTAAATAGCTGTTAAGATGCAATTTACTCGTCCCTAAGCTGTCGATTCTCATATATTGTCACATTGCTATTTATTATTGTTGGGTTTGCTGGTTGTCACTATGAACATTCTTTACTGGTACCATAAACGTGGATAAAAGTGGCACCGCATTTTATGATAAAGTCTCTTCAGGCACTTTCCAACATAACCACTGAAACAGTATTTTATAATCTTTCCCTCAAATAAGTAACATCATTTTGAGGGCACTTAGATGAGGGAAGGTTGCTGCCATCAGCAAAGTTTAGAATACCTGTTCTTTAAAGTGCATTCTAAAAGGATATGTAATAAAGCAGGGTATCAGCAGGCAGAAATTTGAAAAGGGGAGTTATAAGGGACCCAGAAAATATGTTATTCTAGAACATTGAATGACTGAGGAAAAAATAAAAAGGCATAGTATAGAAAAGCAAAACCAAGAGTATTAAGTGCAAGAAATGAACATATGTTAAACAGTGACTAGAGCTCAAAGAATTTTTTGCTGGTTTTTATATATCATTTCATAAAAATGTGTATGTTTGTCTTATATGGTATTTCTTGAAAAAAAACCCCAATAATATCATAATAAGCCATCTTGAAATACTTCCTAGGTGAGTATAGGAATGAATTAATTTCACTGTGAGGGCACACTAGCAAAATGAAGCTTAAATAATTCCCAAAAGTTCTTTGAGCTCTGATTTTCTAGAGTGTTTTCTCTCTCTTATACCAATCGCCTGTAGTATGATGAGCCACTGGATTAAAAATGCTTGCTGAAATAAGTATGTTTTTCTTGAACTGAGATTTTTCGAGCCTGAAACAAGGTAAGGTTGCAATGCCACTGTTTAATTATTCAGCCCTTAAGCTGCCTGTTTCAGTTCAGCGTAGTTACTGCCAGAGGGGATAACTTTAGTGGTCTAAACCTGACGTCTGAACAGACATCCTGGAACCATAAGGTTTGAATATTGGCAGAGCAGAGCAAGTTCTTCATCCTTCTGTGGTAGCTGTGTTTTACTACTAGGCAGTTTATTGAACAGGGGTCCTTAAACTGTGCCCTTAAAAACCCAGAGCTCATGTGAAAATTAAAACTCCCGTGCTGCTTTCCATGAGCCCATGTGCCTGTCCCGGTGTCATGGGCCAAAGTTTCCCATTCATCCACTGCTGGGTTTTATGCTGTTCATTTTCTGTCATCTACTGCAGGGATGGCTGTGTGTCAGCAACGCCGTACTGTGAAACGTAAAGCGCTGTGGGAGCCTTTGTGGTGAAAACGGCTACGCTGAAGTAAATCATAATTATCATTAACACATACGTGAGCCACTTTAAATGCACTCTGTCCAGACCACAGCTAGATCCGCTAAAGACTAATCAATTGACTTACAATTTATAATCCTGTTGTCAGCTCACTCTGCAGTGCTTGGGGATTGTTTAGTACCTCATGCATTTAATGCTCAAGCCCTGTGGTGATATTGCCTATTATCATGATTTAACACTGATTAATACCCTGCTATTCCTGGCAATACCAACTATTAGTTGAAAGAGGAAAGAGTGAAAACATAGTTGGGGGTTTCCCTGCTAATTTTTATGTTATTATGTAATGAATTCTGTTGGTACATATTCTTACATACTTTATAAACTTTTAAAAAAACCTTTCTGGCTGAAAGTATACTTTGGCACAATGAGGATCCCTTCCATGCACCTGTACATGACCAATCTGTATAGATGAGCCTGCAGAAGAACATGTAGAAGAGTATGTCTGTGCATATACTTGCATGCATGCATGCATACACAATGCCCATAATGCATTTATATCAAATGTCATCAGGAATATACTCCAAGTGTTTCATAGGCTGTATATTTATGGGTCAGTACAAGCAGTGCTTAAACACTCGGGTAGAAGGCAGCAGACATTCTGCACCAGCAGCGCTACACAGCTGTGTTTGAGGAAGGGGAAGTGAAGTCTTCCAAATTAAACTGTTGTAAAATTTAGATAGGCAAAATTCAACTACCAGAGTTGGACTTGGCTGGCATTCTGAGACCTTAATCCTTAGTCTTGCAAAAGGTCCCGTGTGACCTCTACAACCACAAATGGTGTGTATCTGGTGTTACATCACATTCAGGAGACAGTAACGTCTGCATCCCAACACCTTGCACAGCGCTGCTTTGCCACAAGAACTTTAGTTAGACGCTTTCCTATTCTGACTGTTTCTTCTAACTCCAAGGGTCTGGGTTTGGCTTGCTTATCTCCAGTCTATCCACCAGCCTCCTCACTTGTCATCCATGATGGCTTCAGAAAGTCCAAATGGGGACAAGACTATCAGTGGGCTATTATAGGAGTTTGTTGTAGGGACATGAGAGGAGATCTGACATCAGTTTTTACGTGGTGCAGTAGTTCTCATCACACAGGGCTGAGTCAGAAGAATATAGGAATTGATTGAATCTGTTCTATCCAAAGAAGAAACGTCTGAACAACACATGATCCCGGGGGGGGAGAAAAAAAAAAGCACTTACAAAATACCATGAGTGAAACACTGAAATAATGAGAAGTCCTGCCAGAACTAAAGCTTTGCAGAACTGTGGAGTAGAAATTAAGGTGAATTAATCAGTACTCTGCTCTATGTCTGCAAGTAATGAACATCCATGAAAGGAAGACAGAGAATATCATTATTTTCTCATAACATCAGATTCTGGAACACTTCCAAACTAGTTTAGCTGTAAGGGGATATACCTGAAACCGCAGTATAACAATTATCAGGGAAGCTACTCCTTCTGAAACGGATACATGCAAGCTCTGTGTTGTTTCAAAGAAAGAGGAGAAAACATGGAAGACTTCCCAGATGACACAGAGTGGATGAACCAGTCTGGCAATCCTCGGCAGAGCTCCAGACAGGTGAGAAGAGGTGAACGTGCAGTCTGGAGCAAAACATTCATCAGGGTGCCCAAAAGACCTCAGGTGAACCCATGCCAGCACAACTGGACTGTGCCAAGCAAAGTTAGCCTGGAAATCAGATGACCCAGACTGACACTTGAATTGACTCTAAAATATAGACATAAACTTGAGTCCTAATCACTCCAGATAAAAAGACCTGAGTCAGAACTGCACATGCCCAGAGTACATCCATTGGACTTTTACAGTTCTCAAAACATTCAAAGCCCTGATGCTGCTGAGTGTGACACACTCACCTGCTCACCAGCACAAGGAGTTTCTCAGTTTCCTAATGTCCTTAGGAATCAAATAAAATGCAATATTTGAGTTTAGTCTGCCCTTATGGTATTCTTGGCCAGTAGCAGTTTCCAGCACCCAAGAACAATGCAACATGAAACTTTTTGGTTAACAGAATGAGCCTGGCTCCCTGTATTAGAGATCTGCATTCATTTCTCAACTCTGCCACTAATATTCAGCGTGTTTGGGCAACACAATACCACATTTGTTTTGAAGTCAAGGAACAAAATTTGTCTCTTTACCCCATAGTACTTTCCCTGCTTTCTACACAAGTCTACCACCTGGACTGTGATCTCCAGGGACAGAAAGAGCATCTTCTTCTGTGCTTGTGCAGTGCAGGGCACAACAGAGCCTGTTCTGCACTACTGTAACAGAAACAATAACATAACAGAAATGACGACGATTATGCATTTTCAACTTAAATCAATGTCTTCACTAGCAATGCCTCCAGGAACATTTATTCACCGCCAGTAATTCCTCTTACCTGCCAGAATCTGTTCCACTGAATTTGGAAGGGGTTTCTTTAGAACTGAATTGACTGTGGAAATGTCTTTTTACTCTTCACCTACTTTCTACAACATCAAAACTCTTGTTCTTTTGAACTGGATGTGTAAGAACAAACAAAAAGAGCAAACAAACAAAATTCTGAATGTTGCAGATGAACAAAAATGCTTTCCTTGCTTTTTTTGCCATCATACAACCAGAAAGACTATCAGGGCACATTCCTCACTGTACGATTACAAGGCTTCACATTTCAACTGACTTTGTTCAGGAGGGTTGTCCTAGGTACATAAAGTGACTATTCAAGAAGAGGACATACAACAGCAGATTCACAAGCCAAGACAATCACAACAGTCTGTCACAAGTATTTGCAAGTGCTCCCTCCTTAAGAAGAGAAAAATATTTATACATTGAATGGCAAAATCCCTCCATTTTCTAGAAGTGTCTTAATTCTTGGTTTATTGTATTAACTTTTTTCCTAAATTCACTCATTAGTCTGGCCATTGTATCAGGCTCTTATTCCTGTGCAAAGCTGAGCTGATATTTTTTGAAGCTTCCATTCTCCACAATGGCTAGGAGGAGGGAGGAGGAAAGAACAGGGAGCCAAGAGCTGAGGAGAAGGATGTAGTGGAATGAAAGATGATCAGGGAAGGGAAAGGGAGAGTCTGTTTTGTTAATGCTGTTCTGGCCACCTCTCATGTCTTCCTCTTGAATTTTTTAAGTTCTTCAGCTGCATGTATTTAGCTTTCTGGCTGCTTTTGTTTTTTGGCTATCCAGCCTCTCTCTTTGCATCTACTCACTTTCCTTTTTTTTTTTTTTTTTTTTTTTAAGAAACTTGCTTAAGCTTTTCCGGCCACGTCTCTCTCACATTGTGTGGCCGCTTCTCTTAGCTTCCTTGCCAGGGTCTAACCAGGGCTGCTTGGCTTAGACCTCCCCCTACTGCTAGATGCTATTATGAAGCTTCAGAAATCTGCAGCATGATAAGGGCATAGAGCATCGAACACGTTTATACAGGCAATGGGGTGTTTCAACTCTGCTGCTGTGATGAGGACTAATCTGCCTGGCCCTTTTCTCACCTCACAGATCACAGAGCAAAAACCTGCCTGCAGAAATCTGTTCCCTCCCAGCTCTACCTCTCCAGGGGTATTAGTATGCAATAATGGGTAAAGCAGCCAAGGGCAGGCAAGACAGCTCTTAAAACACTCTCAGTGCCAGCGTAGAGGTCTTCAACAGGCAACATAAAGTTTAAGGTAGCAACCTCCAGATGATCTGCTATTGAATGCTTGGGATCCATATTCTAGGCAAAGAGTACAATTTAAGACAGTTCATGTACGCACATCCGCACTTATCTATCTACTAACCAGTCTACCTATAAATGTTTTGATGTGGTAAATAGTAAGGTGTATTCCTGTGATCCTAAATGTCTATATGAAGGCTCTGTAGATACTTTGTATGCTCATCTGTACACATAACGTTAAAGTAGGAGAGCATGGGAATTACAAAACCAGGTTTATAAAACAGCTTCCTGTAGCACTGCCTCATAACTCAAAAGGAATGCAATTCACCAATGTAATTAAGTAGAAGCTTAATCTTAAACATACACTTTGGCATGAGAATGGCACTGTTTATTTCACTTGTAACATTTGTTCTGAAGTGCAAACACTGTTCCTACTCTAATGAGAGCAGCACAAAAATCATTTACCCATTAGTGAAGGAGAACAAGAGAACAGAGATGTCAAAGCCGCAAAGTTGCATACATGCATTCAAGCATATAATGGCAAATCCATCCCAGAAGGCAGGAAAGGAGAGAAACTCGCCACTCCAGTGTGTAAAAAGAAGATGAGAAATAGATCAACTCAATCAATTGCCCATTCATCAGTATATATTCGCAGAAGCATTAGGTGTGTATACTGTTTATGAATTGTACTTCTGAGGAACTAAAGCACCGAAGGCTTGGATTGTACTTTTTCGTTCCCACTTTGTTCTCCAGTTCATTTAGCCAGAGAGCGCTCACAGACCCTTAGCAGCTCTGCAGCAGAGTGTGATCTACAGAAGTCTTCTGCACTCATTGATGCAAAGTCCTGGTGACTAGGGAAAGCAGGGAGCTCTTGAGAAACCCCAAATCCCCCATAAACTGCTTTTTTTCTGGCAAGGTATCATACTTACTGAATGAAAAAGCAAAAAAAAAAACCCCAAAGCTGTTCCCTGCTCTGACAAGCTCTCTACTCCTGTATTGTTCTGGCATCTCTGTTGCTTTTGTACATAGTCCCAAGTGTTGTCTGGCTTTTGATCTTTGTGTTTACACTGAAGATGATACACCGTATCTCAAACACACTGGAAATATAAGAAAAAATAATGTCGTATTGTCAGATTCTTTTTTTAGCATTTCAGAAAAGTGTGATTTGGGACTTCACTGCTTCAGTCTGGAATACAGTTAAAACCCACTCACTCCTGCTCTCATCAAAGTCAGAGGTCAATAACCATTTGCACCCATGACCAAACCTTCAATTAAAATGATCAATATTTTTTTAGAGGCCTGCTTTTCTCATAGGATCTTAAAGAACTAGCTAGCTATACCTTATAAACAAAAGAATCCTTCTATATACCACTGAAAGTCTGCTACTTCTTGGATGGTCCTTGAAAGAGGCTTAACAGCATATTGAAAAAGGAAGTAAAAATGAGTACGTCAGCTGAAATCAGAAAACTGAAGAGTATCGGTACAATATAATTATTTGAATTGGAATTTCTCCAGAGCACTGGGATGATTATAAATCTGGATATTCTTGCAAGTCTTGTAAATGACTGAAACTCAGATGTGATAAATTATTCATCCATACAGTGGGATCATTTTTGAATGCTGCAGTATGAATTAGAGTGCTTACATATTGGAAAGACTTGCACATATCACTTTCTTCTCCTGCATTTCTTTTCTTTTAGCACTGCAGGTGTGCTCCATGTTTTGCAGGCAGAAAATCGAGCCATCGGTCCCCCAAAGGTTTTTCAACCTCAACAGACAATATAGGAGATGAAGGCACCAAGGAAAATCTGAATGTTCGGGAAAGTTTATCAGGTTTGTTGTCTATAATTTGGTTTAGCTATCTTTTGACGTGGACAAAGGGGGATCATACTCAGCTATACCTCCTGATCCCCTTCAGAAATCAGCCTCTCCCAGTGATCTAACATACTCGTGTGCTGCTTTAAAGCTAATTTGTATAAACCAAAAGTAAGTGTGGGAAAAAATAGCCAATAAAAAATTCCAAACAGCCATGAAAGTAATGTTCTACATGAACAAATAAAACTCCGGAGGGGTTTATTTCATTTTTGTGAGTGTTCCTTAGCTTTCTTTAAGTCTGAGCATTTTAGATTAACAAAGGCAGCGCATCTGCCCTGGTTGGGGTAGTGAAGCATTTGGAAATGATGAAAAATCTAAGTTTTTTATGAATGCAGAAGAACTCAAGAAAATAAAAATCAGAGTGAAATTTACCAAGTCTGAGAGTGGCTCATGATAACAAGTTTTGGGAATCAGATTTCTGGGACAAAAAAAACCCAGCAGGAAGTCTGAAACCTGTCTTGCAGTTCATTGGTACAGACATGAACAGTCATTTCCCACTCCTATGTACTTGTGTAGCAGGAAGAGACCCTGCTACTAAGTTTAATTCCACTAGATGTTTTTAAAATACATTAAGGAAAACAAATTTCTAATGCACATATGTACCAAATCAAACAAGTCCACTGAATTCTTAGTAAAATATATGGACTTTAGCCTTGTTTATCTGTGTTGACTTTAAAGAGACTTCTGAGTGGCTTTGTACAATAAAAACCAATAAATACTAAGCTTCTACCCTTTCTTCATTAAAGGTCTTCCACTGAATACCTGTCTTTCATGCAGCTGATCCAATGCTATTCTGCCAGCAAAGTGTCACTAAGGACTTTTTTTAACACACTGAAATGCATCTATCCCCTTGTCGTTCCAAAACTAGGCCCATTTCCACTGAAGCCCAGTCATTTCTATTGAAGGGGATGGGAAGATTCCCTTTGATTTCCATGGAGGTTGGCTTGTTTCATGCTATATTGCATGGCAGGGTTATTTTACTTTCCATTGAAGAGAGACTGTGGATCCAACACTACTCACCCTAACTTAGGGAAACTGTCCTTCATGACATGGTAAGCACCACTAGTTTTACATTTCTCTGACAGCGACGCAAATCAGCAACTAAACCTACTTACAGTGGTACAAAGAAGAAGAGAGGAAGGTCTATATATATTCACTGAAAAAGCCACATCACAAGGCTATACTCCACAAATTACTATTATGTATAATTAATGGTCAAATATTAAGTAAATATTAATTGGTATCTCAACTCCTTTTTATTAAATTGTAGTCAATTAAACATGTTACTTCTTTTATGCTATAATAGTGTCACAGAAGGCATTCCAGAGACAGAAAAGCTGTTTACCCTTCAGTTTTGAAGCTGAGACTCCTAATGAGGGAACTATATATGAAATAAACTTTGCCAAGTGAACGCTAAATTCCAGTCATTTTTCAGATGTTCTACACTTCTATTCTTACAGGCTTTTCTAATTAACCTATTAACATGTATTACTTATTTCTTGGTTCTTTGCCGCTTATATTTCCTTTAAAATTCTGACAGCATGTTGGATTTAAGCCATTCTTTTTACTTTCCACATCAACAGTTTACTATCCTTGTAAGTGAAGGATTGTGATTCACTTTTATGAGAAAACATAAGATGCAGAATAGAACAGGAAGAGGGACAGTAGTGTTTTGCAGCTGTACACTACCTTTCATTCAGCAGAAGCTGTCCATTTTCACAGTAGTTGTGTATAGATACAGATACAGAGCATCAAAACCTCAGCAGAAAAGGTAGGAGTGATTTTGCACTGATTTTCACAGAGCAAAGAGGAAAATCAGACCCATGTGTCCTTGACCGCTTCTTCTAAATAATGCCTTAAAAATCAAAACTATTTAAGGTTTATTCTCTCTATCAATTTGAAAGTTGGAGACCCTTAGGAGACACCCTGTTTAAGCAGCAGCCACGCGAACAGATTGCTCTTGAACAAAACCAAAGTCACTGCTTCCTTCCATAACTGTTTCTTGTCATATTGCAAGATTAGCTTTGAAAGACGTTGAAATGGGCCCGATAATGGTTATCACTGAATGCTCTTTGATGACTTAAGTATAAGTTTAGTGGGCTCGTTTCCTGTGCAGTGAATAACTACGTAAATGAAATAAGCAAGATACCAAGAGTGGTATTATTGTGCTGCTTTGCTGGTAGTCTCACGAGGGATGCAAATGACGATTAAACAGACATACACACTGCACCGTTCAACTCCTCCACTGTTTTTCCTTCTGGGTTTGGAGTATTGCACCTCTGTAGGGTAGTGTGGGAGAACTGGAGCAGTTCTGTGAAAAGGCGGAGGATTTTAGTCTCCATGACTGTGATCCAGGCATGTTTTACAGCCACTGAATTCAACATACACATTTATTTTAAATTAAAAAAAAAAAAATCCTGAATAGGCCCATTCTAGAACAGCCCTGGTCAGAAAGAGGCAAAACTGTGGAGGCTATGCAGCTGACATGGCCAAGGATCTCAGCGCACATTGAATTGCAACTGAAGAAGCCATTAAGAGAGGGACTTTTGACACATGCCTGAGTTTAGGCCACTTGCCTGCACAATTTCTCTTGTAGCTGAACCTCTTTCACAACCTCTCTACTGTCTGCAGGATCATTCATCCAAGAAAGCCCACATCACAGTAGCTATTTCTGCAACGGAGCTGCAGAAGGATCTGTGTCTGTTTAGAGACTTAAATAGATCTATGAATCTGGACCTAAATTCCAACAGAGATTACAATTTAGCAAGAACTTTTCGTCATTCAGGTACAAAACCCTTCATTTTTTAAACCTGCAAATATTAGCGTGCTTATAGTCTTTCCAAAGGCAAACAATTCCAGGAATAAGGAGAAGGAAAGGGTTGCTTTGAGCAGCAAGAAACTGCAGTCTCTCAGGAGCCTCTGAGTCTGTTTACGTGTGTGACGTTGTGGAACATGCTGTGAATTATAATTGACAGCTCAGACTGTAAAATTATGGTCCCTTTCTAACTGCTGTCTCTGTGCACTTGAGCCATGAGGTATCATTTCTCAGGAAAATGCATTTCTCATCCTTTAATCTGGAACTACTTTTATGTCCTACACAGGCTCCATTACATGCCAATAGAGCCTACCTCTTCCATGAGGATGCTGTCCAGATGTCTGCGACTTACTGTCTGGGGTCCACATGGGGCAGAAGATACCTGACACTTGAGCCCAGAAATTTATTGTCAATGCAGAAGTGTGACACTAATAAATCTTACTTCAAATTATTCGGGTATTTCTCAGTGCCGTTAATAGTATGACATGGTGATAACCAACCTCGCAATCCATTTGCAAAAATACATGTTACTAACTGACCACAAAACACAGTTTTTCCCATTGTAGTATTGTGGATACTTCATGCCCTGCAGGCAAATAGCTTTGGTTAAGGGAGGAAGGTCTTGAGAAGTTTCATGGGTTTGTGACAAGAACAGCTTGTCTGAGTCTAATTTTACCCAATAGTTGCATAAATGAATTTTTAAAACATGATCCATATTCTTAATGTCTAATCCAGGACTGTGCGGTTTCACGCAGGGCTAATCCCATGGAGTAATATATGACTTCAAGTCTTGGATCAGAAAACTAGTGAATATCAGTTATACCAAAATTATGGTGCCTGAAGATAGCTAAAATAAATAGAAGAGAATGGCACACAAGCAAAGAAATAGAAAAGACAGATAAACAGTACGAAAAAGATCTTGTCCAAAACACTGAAATCGCTAAGATATCATTTAAACACTTGGAACAAGGACTACGTTAGTGAAAGAGGCAGATGTTAATTAAAAACTTCGTGTTGGGCAAGTCCAAGAGAAAAGTTACACTTGCACATTTAAGTCAGAAGATTGGGAGAATCACAGCAGAGACAAAAATGCTGGGGGACACAAAAAAGTGCTTCAGCTAGAAGGCAGCTGCCTCTCAGAAACCTGGCCTCACACTTCATGAAATTGGTGAGAAATTCAAGAGAAAGACCCCCCCAGGGTGGGAGGTTCTCTACCCACACGTGGTTGTGGAAGGCACAAGGCTGTGCCTCTCTGGATTCTCCCACCTCTCTTTGCTTTCCCTGACACAAAGGGTTGCCAACCCAGTGCACCCCCCTGGCTGCATCCATGCTCAAGTGGCCAGAAGCAAGGGCTGCAACGGCTGAGCTAGCAGGAGATGTTCTCTTTGTAGATTACTTTAGGACCCACCTTTGCTCCTTATCCAGCAGAGCAGTGGGACCCCCTTGCCTGTCATCCTTGGGGTGTCCTGCCCATCTCAGCATTTCCAGGCTTGTAGGTCTTTCCATTGTTGCTCTAGAACACATGAAGATTTTGTTGGTCACACCAGTGGTAGTAGGACCAAGAGTTGAGTTTCTTACACAACTCCGGCCTGCTTGTATCACTTTGTTTGTATCTTAAGGTATCAAATAGACCCTAAATACTTTTATCTACATTGCACATGCACTCACTTCAAAAGCAACAGAAAATTGTCTCCTGAGTCCACTCCACAGAGCCAAGGGGCTCACTCCCATGCTGTCCCTTGGTGGCAGAGGTGATGCACTGGCTGTTGCACATGCAGTGTCTTGGAGGACAGACCTCTGAGCCAGCAGTGACCTGGGCACTGCCAGCCCCTGCATGCTCACTGGCCCAGGGCTCGCAAGCCACAGGATTTGTGTCAGCAGACCCTTTCTCTCTGCTCCATTCCTCCTATGCTGGGCTGGGGAGCAGCAGGCAGAAAGCCGGTGGGACACAGCAAGAAGAGAGGCAGACTCCCGCTGCGAGCACCTGCTGTGCCAAGGAGCTGAGGAAACACTGCTCCGGCGGAGGAGAGCCAGCAACCACCAGATGTGAGGGGCGATCTCCAGATGTTGGGGGAATGTTAGCCTCCCACAACTGGGAAAGGTACTTACCACCATAATGGCAGAGTCACTCTGTAATCCTTTCTTTTCTCTCCTATTTACTCCTGCCAAAGCAATCAGCAAGTTCAAAGCTGTCACTGAACTCAGATGAGAAGGGGATGATTACAGAGTGCAGTAATATTCTGTGTGTAAACCAAAGCACTTCCCATTATGTAATGCGATGGCACATACGTTACGAGCCTTTCGCAGTGTGCTACCCGCAGCTAGTGGGAGCCTGCTCAGCTAGGGTGCCTTGGCTCTTCGTCACATGCTAACCTCATATTTTGCCTCTGGAAGTCTTTAGTTGTGTCCCTGAGTGTCAGTGCCAGCTAAGGCGGCAGTTATTATGCTCCCTTGGGTTTCTGCTGCATTGATGGTCCAAGTCTCCTAAATGACACTTGTAACACAGCAAATGAGACTGTGCTTAGTTTTAGCTGATGAATTCGACAGCCAAATCTATCACTGCTTTTCCCTGGGATCTTGTGAAATATTATCTGAAGAGATAATCCTCTGTGATAAATAAAACAAAACAAGTGAGCTCCTCAACAGATGGTTTCACTATTAAAGTCTGAAATCAGAGCTGAGAAAAACTTTATCTGCTCTGACACAACATCTCATCAAACCCTGATGGATTTTTCCTGTTGTTCATATTCATATGATGAAAACAATCAACATGGTATTTTTTTTAATAGGCAACGAAGAATCTCAGCCCAGCCTCAGACAAAGCTTTTATTTCCAGATGTTCTTCTCTTTGTAACATGAAACATAAGAATTCTTTTAACAGGGTCAAGCTAAAGATGCATTTAGCCTAGTCCTAACTTTGAAAGCAAATGGTAGAGGGTGTTTCAGAAAGTGTATAGAGAACATAGCAAGTACTCCATGGTACTTTGCCTAGTCTAGCCTCCTGGTTTGTGGTGTATTTTTTACTTACAATTATTGTCCTTTTGGTATAGCATTAGCCTTGCACACTAGGCAAGATTCAGAATAATTATAAGATTAGGCATCTTGGATGGGTAGATTGAGTGAAAATTATTTTCCATTAACATTTAAAACAAATGCAAACCTAAAATCCATGTATATTAACATCTTCACAAAAATTTTGATTTTTTTTTTTTTAATTAAAACTGAAGCAGGCAACATCATTGTCCAACAAAAAAACAGATTACTTGAAATGTTAAAAGCTTTCACTTTCACTACAAATATTGCTCCTTCACTACAAATGTTGTGTACATCTCTACAAAAATATTTACCCTTTGTCTTTTCAATTCAGTGTCTGTTTTTTTATTTAATTTACCTTAGAAGAGCTATCTTCTTGCCACTTCTCTAAAAACAAAAGGCAAAATCCCTGTTAACCTCAGAGGGAAAACAGCTACTCTAAAAATGTGCACGATCAGGATATATAGATACATTGATCCAAACACTATGCCCTACTCGGTCTATATTTGTATGCTGCACATTTGAAATAATCATATTAAGTAACTCCAGATTCGTGGCAGCATAATCAGGATCAGGCACCTTTGCCTAGCTGACTGTAACACGGATACACGCCATGAGAACGGGTCCTCTGTCTTTATCCGAAGGGGTCTCTATTTCTAGTATGAGATCCCACACAGTAGCCTGCATGTACAAGAGAGCACTGAAAGGCTGTGAAAAAAAGCTGGCTAGGGCTCTTAAAAACACATTGTGAAGCTGGACATTTTAGGTTAAAAATACAAAATAATTTTTTAAATGATAAATTTGTCTCTGCTTATGAATTTTATTCTGCTGGAAACAAAAGAAACCACTATGTGCACCTTATGGTAAGGTTTAAATAAATATTAGTTAAAAAAGCAAAAGTGCGGTCTCTTTTATTGCCAATTACAGGTTTACAAAGTTAAACAGGGAAAAGTAATACTATAGCCAAAACAGACTTCCAGAGAGCCCTCCAGAGCCTTCTTACTTGCTGTTCACTGGACTAACATTAGTTATATTTTTATACCACAAGAATGGGCAGGGAGTATTATTAGGGTTTTGGTAGCTTTATGATCAGCTTCATATTCAAGATATTTTCTTCCAGAAATCTCCAAGTTTATGTGCAATCCTTAAGGAATATATCAATGAATTGGAAGAAGCAGTAGTAGTATTTGTGAGGAAAAGAAAAAAGGCAGGCTCGGGGTCAGTCTAGAAGTCAGATATAGCTGTAAAATTTGGTTCAACACATTCAAAGCAAGTTGTTGGCTTTCTGCTCCCTGTGTTCCAGGAAGAGAGCATTCTTTGGCAGGCACTTCATTCAGAGGTTTCGATTTATGGGAAAGAGGCTTGCCTCAAAGAGGTTATTTTTCTTATTTGACCAAAGTTTGGTGTTTTCCATCATTAGAACTTTTTGCCTCAAAAAAAAAAAAAAAAGGTTAATTTTCAAGACATTTATTTCCATCCAGATAACTGGGAGTTCCTAGGCTTTTGTACTAAGGCACTCCTAGATGAAAGTGAAATCTACAAAGCAAAGATCTTAAAAATGTCAGAGAATAAAAATACCAACTCTTAACCAGATGTGTGTGAACTTCCTGGACACCCATACTGATCCTACCACTGTAGCAGCACGCCCAGGGGTGCCCAGGTAGGCCAGGGAAGTATGCCAGCTACATTTTCCACGTGGAAGCAAAGGCAACTCTGAATTGCCCATGGCTGCACCGTGCTTGCAGCAGAATTCACAGCTGAACCCACATTTCCCGAGTAGTAATCCAGTGCTGTTAACCATGAAAGAAAAGAAAATATAATGGGCCAGATCTTCTGCTTGAGGAGGCTATATCTCAGTTTTGCCAGTCTTACACTGTCTAAAGATCTGGCCCAATACACACTCGCTGTGAGATTTCCATAAAATATAGGGGTTCTTGGCCTACCTAGTTTCCTATCCCAGATTTCAGATTTTTTTCAAGGAGAGCGATTTCCACTAAAGTGTATGGTGCATTTTCCAGTGTTAGTGTGCAATAATGCCATGCGTGTAGCAATGGAACGCAATTTGCCATCAGGATTTACATGAGGTAATGCCATCTGCATCACATCTCTTTTGCTATGGAGAAAACACTAAAATGTAATTTGAGGTCAAGATTGTAGGGATTAAGATTACTGCTTCTTTTAAAGTACACTATAAAGACGGAAACTTTAAGTGGGCTTGTAAAATGGAAGGATCCTTATGCCAGGCCATATTTTCAGCACATTGCCTGTTATTGCCTAGAAGAGTATTTAAAAATGAAGCAAATGCCCACCGTATTGTACCTTGATGCATTTACCACATGTTCTTTTTCTATTTGTTTGTGCTGATTTAGGAATCCCTATGCCTGATCTTCTTAAAAAGATTTCAGAAAGCAACATCATATATTGAAACTCAAGGCAGGATCAACCTGCCTTAACTGTAGATGTCTACACTGTGCATATCTTAGGTTGGTCACATGGCCCTCTAAATTATGCACTCATTTTGTCTCATCCTTGGAACTAAATTTGATACAACATGCAGAAGACCTCTAGGCTGGATTACTTTTTCCCAGAAAGAAGAGAAGGCAAGCCTCTAACAGTTCAGCTGGAGACCTGACAGCATAAAGGGTTAAGCAGTCTCAACCACAGAAAGTGCTCAGCACTGCCTAAATCCAGACCTCCTCTCTGTGCCTGATCTCTGTGCCTGTGGCAGTACCACCACTTTCCTGCAGCTTTATTTGCCTCAGGGCAATAGCAGCATCTCTTTTATTTCTGCAGGCTCTGGCTTTGACCCTGCTGACAATAGAGCTATTCGTCTGTATAAAGTCATGATTTGTTGTGGATTTGATATATTTCTTTTTGTTTATTTCATTCAAAGTTTGTGCTTAAATCCAATCCTCTCTGAATAAGAATGAGCAAAGATGGCTGGAGGAAACAGAAAGCTGAAATGGAGGGTTGGAGGGGAACAGCATGGCTTTTCTGCCTCTCTGGCCTGGATTTTCCCAGAGATTCTTCTCTTGGGCACCTCCCTAGTTGCTCTTACTACGTTGTCTGAGAGTATCTTTAATGGGTTTCTACATCCAGTTCCTCTGTTAGGTGCCATGACCCTCATTTTTTCAACAGTGAGAACTGAAGCACTGAAATTCAATTCACTTGAGCCAGGTTACAGGTCTCAAGGGTAGGGAACTGAACTGAGGTCCCCAGGGAAGTCAAAAGGTTCCATTGGGTCCCCTTATCTAGACTACTCAGGATCAGGAACCTGGACTGCACAGGGGTCGGTACCTCATCTAGACACTATGTAGTAACAGGACTGCTTCTGTATTAGTGGGGATGCACGTGAACATACATAAAAAGACATTTGTAATGCCTGTATTTTTTTACATGGGCTTTAAAGCACTTTTCTGACTGATAGGACAGAAAAGGAACATTGAAAATAGCATTTCATAAAATTGCACTCTGGTGAACTGCTTTTATACAACCAGAGAATCTCCCCAGGTGGTGGACTAAGTGGCAAGTTTCTAGACTTTCACATCACCAGTCCGAAAACTCCCCATTTGGCAAAGGAGCAGAGACATCTGCTGAAATTGAGAAATTCTTATTAGCTGAGTTCAGGATAGAGAAGCCTGCAGCTAATCAATGACACCACTACCACCATCATCACCCAGAGCTGCCAGTGCAGCCCAGATGAATTCAGAGTCAGGATTACAAAGACCTCATGATAACAGAGCTAAACACCAAGAACAAAAAAGATTAGAGACTTTAGGTATCATGGGTCAAAGATTAAGTAGAGGTCAATCTAGTCATAAATAGAGAAATGGATAAATTCTCCCTGATGTGAGGCTGAGTAATGAGAAACAGAAAAACTCTGTGTTACCCAAATTAAATGTACATGAAGTTCATTAGCTCTTTTTACCCTCAACTATGCCAGTGAACTGGACCAAAACAAGACTACTACTACTGAGGATATTGTCTCTGGACCTTGTATTCACACCTGTTGTAAGGGACAACAATGCATAGCTGTATCAGAAATCTCCAACAGCTTGAACAGGTGAAAACTTCTAGCACATCTAGTCATTTCTGCTCCAGCATAAATGATTATTCAAAATGTAACACAATGGTGGAGCTCTTATGTGCACACACGCATATCAGCAAGAAGCAGGTAAAATCCACCAGAGATTGCAAATTCGCTGTAATTATCATCTTTGCCAGAAGCTGCACGTAATGAGATGTTTTAAATAGTTGAGATAGAATCAAGCACAGAATAGTTCAGAACATGTTCTTCAATTGTATTTAAGAACCTAATTATTTTTTTAAATCTTATTTGACTGACTCTGCAGAGAGCTCTTTCCATGAAACCAAGTCATTCCCTTGTGTACTGGGAAACAAGACAACACAGAATTCTGCTGGTCCCTGAGAGTTAAAAGATGAAAAATAATTTGGAAAAAACTCAGCAGTGAATCTGCAGAAGAACAAAAGTGGTATTTAAACTGCCTTGCACTTCCACAACCCACTGTGTGAGTAACAAGGGCAAAGGCACCCCATAACACTATTAAAACACTGGGGTTTTTTACTTCAGGCTGTCATGACATGCTACAGTAAAGTGAGAGTGAGGCCAAAATCAGGCCAAAATTGTTTATACTATCTCTGAATTGATCTATCTGTATTTTAGTCATTACTTACTTGCATTACCTTGTAAAAGTCATCACTGCCACTAAGTATGGCCTATAACTTCTAAGGATACAAATATTTATTGTCTCTAGTCCCAACACATTACATATATTCCTCTTGGACTGCTCTGACAAGTGCTTTCTTTGTGCCCTTGAAAAGAGATTGAAAATGTGCTTTTAAATACAATTTTTTTAGGGCAGAGAGGAGCAAGACAGCAAACCCATAGGATCCACTCAATAGGCAGAGCCCACGGCTGAAGCACTACACCTTCCTTCCCTGGTACCTTAGACCTCTCATGGGACAGTCAGTAATTCCCTGTTTTGCACTGAGTGTCCCAAGATCCTGGAAAACCCTTGAGGCTCCACAATAGTCCCTGGAAACTCAGACTTTTCAGGGCACATTTTTGCTGCAGAGTGGACATGGTGCTGAGAAGCTCAGCCCGAGTCTGGCAGGGTTTAGCCTTTCACACCAGGGCTAACCAGTATGAGTGCTGCACTGGCTCAGTATGGCTATCTGGCTTCCACAGCCTCATGTATTTCTGACCAGGGCTGGCCCATGCCCAGGGGACTTACTGGCCAGCACAGAGCTCCACGGGTCGCTCACTTGGCCGCACTGCTCTTTGCCCCTTGCCCAGGCCCTGCCTTGTATTTTGAGCACCTCGTTTAAAAATAAATAAAGACTGACTAAATCGGTTTTGCTCTCTTGTAATGACACATGCATGATTACGTGCCTGGCAAATTTTCACTGGATACGCACAGAGGGAGTGAAATGTGTAAGTGCTTTTTCCTACTGTGCGTATGATGAGGTATTACAACACTAGGATGCTCAGTTGAAAGCAAGGCTCCGGTTCAAAGGAAATGCAGGTGGTTTCGATTGTTTCTGTAGACCAGAATGCCTGCTTAATAAGAACAAGCAAGTACATGCAGAATTCAGAGGATCAACAAACTGTTCTCATTAAAGGCTTTCTACCATAATGTGCCTACAGACACATGCACACAAAATTAAATAAATGTCACAACAGAAAAATGTGGGCTATCAGCTATTGTGTTTCAGTTCACTCAGGGATAATTGATCAAGCAGTGCATTCTTTAGTGATGTAATATAAGAAAACTACCTCCTAATTGGCAATGGTAAGTTATATGACAAGAAAGAATAATTCACAGTGTAGATGGAATTCAGAGTGTATGTGTTCTGTTTACCAGGCCACCATGGAGGTTGATTACTTTGGTCAGCCATTTTTCCATAGTTTTAATATAGCTGGTTAAGCAGTAAAAGGTTCTTATTTTTCCACAGCTGCCACCTGCCTGGAGTACAATAGACACTTCTTAACTGGCATCTATTCTTACTGGAAATAAATGTACTGACTACAAGGTGGTCCTGATTATAGCAGACTAGAAGGAATATATTGTTTGGAAGTTGTATTCTGTTTAACATCTTTGCCAATGACCTGGAGCAGTTGATGAAGCACACCCTCACCAAGCCTGCAGATGACACTAAAGTGGGGGAAACAGTAGATAGGCTTAAGGGCAGGGCTGCCATTTAGAAGGAATGGGCTGGAGGAATGGGCCAACAGAAACTTTATGAAATTCAAGGAGGGCATATGCAGAGTCCCACACCACAGAAGGAGGAGCCCCTTGCCAGGCTGGGAAGCAGCTGTGCTGAAAGGGGGCTGGGGGTCTTGGCAGAGCACAAGCAGGGTGCCCTGGCAGCAAAGACAGGCAACAGCACTCCGGGCTTTATCAACAGGATTGTAGCCAGTTACTGAGGGAAGGGATTATTTCCCTCTACTCATCCCTTCTCAGACACCATATAGAACACTGCGTCCAGTGTTGGGACCACCAGAAGAAAGACCTCAATAAACTGTCCATGAGGACATTCAAGATGCAGAACAGGTTGCCCAGAGAGGTTGTGCAGTCTTCATCCTTGAAGGTTTTCAGGTGGATGAAGCCCTGATCTGACCTCATAGCTGACCTTAACCTCCTCTGAGAGGGAGGTTGAACTACAGATCTCCTGAGGGCTCTTCCAGCCTGATGTGTTCCGTGATTCTGCAATTCTGTAAATTATTCTCTGGGAGAATAATTTCTTTCAACTGGTCTAAAAAGAAGAATGGTGCCAAAAAAATTGAATGCTTAACTGGTCTCTGGGTACACTAGAATAAATGAACAAGAGAGAGGAAGGTGAAATATAAAGCAAGGAGGTATCAGTTCTAACCAGCAATACAACATTGTCTGCCTTTTGTGCACTTGGGACCCATTGCAAATGAGATGTGTTAGTCTAACCTGTTCTTTAATGCATTTAAATAAAGAGAATCCATGGTGTCCTTAAGCAACTTGCCCACAGGCTCAACTGTCCTCGCCATTAAAATTTCTTCCTTAATCTCTAACCTAAATATTTTTCCTGAAAATTTAGTCAATATTCTGTCCTACCCACAGTAGACATGGGGCCAGATTGTTCCCCTTCTTTTTGTTTTTTGCATCTTTGGACATTGTTATAAGGTGTCTAGGTTATACAACCCAATTGTTCCAAAGTTTCCTCTTAAGTCACAGATCTAGACCTCTAATATTCTCCTTGCCTTTCTTTCCACTTTATCTGGTTTGTCTGTCTTTAAGTGTGGCATTGAGCTTTTACCAGTACTGAGTAGTGAGAAAAGATTATTTCATTTGCCTGGTAGTCTATACATCTGTTCATACCTTCCAGTATGATGCTTGATTTTTCTAATGTAGTGTCTCTCTCTCAGAACGGCCAAAGAGCAAGACACTGCAGACAAAGTAGGAAGAAACACCCAGGAGTCAAGTCTGAAATTATCTTTTTGCTATATTTGGACTGGGTCTAATATCTTATAGCCAGGATGAGGTTAGATAATGTAGGGAAGGCTCCACTCCACCTTCTCTCCTTCCCTTCCCAATTCATTCCTCTCCCCATTCTGACTCCTAGCTGTGGAGTCCCACTTGTTGCCTTTGCTGCCTTATTTTAACTGCCCAGTAAGCCAGTTCAACTCAGAAATCCAGCAGGTGCTATTTGCTTTATTTATTATGTTAGTTTTCTTCTGTCTTAACTAGTACACTTGGCTTCCTCTGGAGCCCGAACCAGAGTAAAAGATGAGCAGGAACATGAAGGCGAGATAGACAGAAAGGGAATAGAACAGTTTGGCAAACAGTTATGGCAAACAGTTCATGTCCCCTTTCAACATTTTTGGAGTAGAGGGTTTCCAGTGAATGCTCATTAAGCCTCACAACACCCCTGTAGAGCAAGTCTCATCATCTTTAACAGACGAGTAAAGCAAAGTCCAGAAAGAAACAGTCTTTCTCAAGGAAATTAAGCAAGGTAGGAGGAAAGCTAGAAGTAGGACTAAGCTCAAAGCTTCTTGCTCAAGCTACTTACTTTCCCCTTTATCTCCATGGCCCACTCCTCATGCCAGTGCTGCTTTGCAAGTTTACAACAGCTGAGGTTTTGAATGTTTTAAATATTACTACTACAAATAATGTCCCTACATAAAGATACACCAATAATACCGATTTTGTCAAAACTGGGCAGAAGAGATCAAGAGGCATATCTAATAAAAGAGGAAAGTATTTAAAACCTAGGAGATGTGATGCCTTTTAGGTTTATGACCTCCATAACAGAATTCCCAAGTGATGGGCAAAACATAGCAGCTTTCAACACAGAGCAAGCTAAACAAAATGGGATCAGAAACTGAAATACTTTAGGTAGTGATCTGTTCAGTGTCAATACACTGAGTTAACAGCCACCTAAAACTAGTCATCAGTCTCCCCTGGATGATTTCTGCCTTTTATCTAATACTTGTTTGATATAAAATACACTAAAAGTCCCTGGAACCCAGACAAAAATCCATGGTTCCACCGTCCTTTCTGATCACCTCAAGTCACAAATCATGCTGTCACATGGGTCTAGTGAAATTTTGTTGTATTGACACAGCTTCAGGATGAGAGGAAGGAATAGTGTCCAGCTTGGCCTGGTCAGTAAGATACCCTCATAAGCAGTGTGATGGGGGGGAGACTGAAAGAATTAAAACTGATCTTCTTGCATGAAAGTTACCCCTATCACATTATTGAAAAATGAGAGAAGAAAGCAAATATGAAAGCAAGGAAGGGGAGTTTTCCTGTTGTTGCATTAAAAGTAGTAGATTCTATGGGCATTTTGTGAGCAGCACAATCTTCCCAGTGAGCTTAGCTGAAGTGTCTATTTTGAGGATCCTGTTCAGGTGCAGGCATAAGCATAGTGCAAACCTGCACCATCCTCTTGAAACTGGAAAAGTTGTGAACATGAGCAGATGAGCACCTCAAGCTGCCAGGGAAAATGGAAAGCCAGAGAGTCAGGTAGAGCCAGATCCACGTGTCAGGAGGATTTAGGCACCAAGATGGTGTCAAGTCTCACATTTCAAAACCTATGACTAGATTGAGCAGGGGCTGCACTCTGTATAACCCCTTCTGTATGCTTTTCCGCCAAAGAACAAATAGTGCATAGGCCCTTTGTCCCAAATTGTCCAGTGTGGATCTCTGACCAGAGCTTACCCTGACTCCTTTACAGCCCACAGGCCCAGGATTTCCTTCTTCAAAAGCACGCCATGGGAGGGGAACTGGTGTACAGCACTGCCTCAGTGCAACACAGAGTCAGGATGCTACCGGGACATGTACCCAGCCTTGGAGCTCTGAAGCCCTCTCAAGGCCATCAGTTCCCCAGATATAGCTTTAGCCTTAATTTGAACATGCTTTTCTCCTTTTGATTTCATTTTGTGAGTGAAACCTTCACATTCTAGCAGTTGATCATTATTTTGATACTAGGAATACATGCATTTCAGCAATATCTATTCTTGATAAAAAGGATATGAGGAACTTTGCAAATACATTTACTGTATAGAAAATTGCATGTGCAAAGCTGGATATCCACCTTAAGGCTGATCGTGCAAGAATTCCACATACAAAAAAATCACATTTAATTCAGGCTGTGTTTTGCCCGTTGACCATGAATGCACCCAGAACTCCCTCTTGGCAAGGCAGAAGTATTTTTAATTGTTGTGGTAGGTGATTCTAACAAGTAAAAAAGTCAATAATGTAAAATCATCTGTAGTCTTGCAGGTACAGTTCCACTGAGAATTATCCAAATGTACAGGGATTATAGAGGCTTATAACAAACATCAGCAAAATACACCTGGTTTTGTACAAAGGGTGAATCTTGGCAAAACAACAAAGGGGCAGCAAGGATTTGAGTGCACACACTTTCTGCGTATATGCTTACAGATGCTGCTAAGATAGCTGTCCTGGAAAATTTTGGGGCCTGATCCTACGAAGCAGATTTCGAGTCCTGTTAGTGTTAGTGAGCAACAAGTTACAAGTAAGTGTCAGAAACTGGCAGGATTCACATGTTAGCCTCCATGCCTGGTATCTGCAAAGACGCATAAGAGGCCTGCTTACCAACTGCTTTTAAAGACCCAGTTTCAAATCTAGTCAGAAGCCACTTACCTATATAAACCATTTGCCCATCCCCAAATAAAGTGATGCAAAAATATTATTACACGGGTTTGATTTGTTTTTTTCCTTGAGTTCAAAAATGAAGGGAGACCCAAGCAACCCTCTGTTTTCCTATCCAGACACTGTAGAGGTGGCTGAAGCTACAGCAGTGTAAGGGCCAGATTACAGCCCTCTGCTCAGCCTGGGCAGGTGGGTACGAGGAAAGATTTGGGGGCTTCTCCCAGCTGTGTCACATTCTGGTCAGGCATCGTTCCTACACCAGGGGTTTTGGGGAGAGGGGTGTGATGCTGAACTGCTGTCACCACATATGAGACCCACCAGCTGTAGCTGAGGTCCAGCTGCCAGAGCTAGGCCCAGGGCCTCGGCCTAAGCCCCTAGCTGCAGAGTCAAACTCATAGCTGCTGAGGTACTAATTCCAGATTTATAAGTAGAAAATCTACACTTTAAAAAAAAAAATTGAAAAAATTTTCCACTGTTAAAATTCTGCTTCTAGTAACCAAGCTAAATATGACATAAATATCCTGGACAAATGTGTGGCTCTGGAAATACTGAAATCCTGGCCCTGTGACATGGCTGCTGGGATTCCTGCCATTCGCTAAAAAGTTAAGCTGGGAAACACTTTGTCCAATTACTAAAAAACAATGAAGATATAAAGGAATTATAACCTAAAAACAGAGGTGTTGAAAGAAAGAAAACAGACCCACGTAATAAACAATATTGATTTAATTAAGGCAGCAGAGAAAAACGTTCACAAGCTTGGATGCCCCTGGTGGGTGGGTGGGTGGGTGGGTGCATGGCGGGGGCAGGCGGGTGTGCGTGTGTGTAAGCACACGTGCTCCTCTTGGGACTGGCTTCTGCCTGAGTCCGAACAGAGGTGTCAGAGACATGAGGGACGTAAACATCAGCTCCTCTGCTCTAAAGCTGCTGCGGAGAGCAGTACTGGCATGGAACCTTACAAGCATTCACAGCCTCGACCCCATCCGGGGAAACCATTGCTGGTTGAGTATGGGAAGATGGACGCTGAGACGGGCTTTTGTGCTCTGAACTTCTGAACCCTGCAGGAGATCCGAACCACCGAACCACACTTTGGTTGTTTGTGAAGAGAGTAATTTATTGAGCTCCATCCTGGAAGAAACCACAAGAAGTTCTGAAGGGCTAAATTCAATAGCTAAAAATATTCCTCCAGAATTGGATGCAATGAGAAAGGCTTCAAGATTTAGACAGATGTGTGTTTCCAAGGGCAGTATTTTGTTCTTCAGCTCTCAGAAAGTGGTATTTTAATGCTTTTGGTAATTGGAACAAAGACACATTCAGCCCCCATTGCATAACATCCAAATGACCACAGAACAATTTCTGGTTGTCCTTTTCAGGTGATAAGCAACAGCAATAACATGTTTGGTAGTTCTCATTTCTCTAACAGAAACCTCCAGCACACTTGTGATTGATGTGTGCTGGAAAGGTGAATAAACAGATACATCAGCTGAACGTGAAGTAATCTGGAGAGAGTGAGCCAGAGCAAGAGGAAAGAGGGGAACTTTATGTGTGTTTAACTTAGAAATTACGTGACCACATACAAAGGCATGTGATTCTTTTCCTTTGCCCACTGGTTTCTGAGCCTCTCAGGAATACCTGTGCCACATTTTGAAGCTTTTCTTTCATGCACATGGTATCCAGAAACTTACTTTAAAACAAGACACATGAATTTTAAGATTATCATATATATATACTCTAATACTCCAAAATAGAGGATCTAAACAAATCACCAGGTATCTTGGGATTCAAAATGAGGTGAGTTGGTACAGTCCATGTGAAAAGCAGCCATCTAATATCAGAGTAGAAAGACATTATAATGAGAACCATCTTATTTAAGTGATGCCAGAAAAGCCAAACAACTACTCTCAACACCAGATATTTTAGGGACCATTCTACCATGCTCTAGATTTTTTGGCTGGTCATTTTCCAGATGATTCAATTCCTGTTGCTTTGGAAGTATGCTGAAAACCACAGAAATAGCTGTTAATCTTTGGGAATGCTGAAGTCTTAAGCATCTCAAAGCTCCCAAATGTATTTCAAGAAGCCTGAGCCTTTTCCCATAGGAGTTCAGTGATTTTTGTTTCTAGGAAAAAACAGTTATAGACACCACTCAAAACAGAGTAGAAAAGCAGACATGAAAATACAACACAGTTCAACTGTGAGCTGAAGTACTTGGGGAGAGGACTTTTGTCACTCCTGAGTCTGCAAAGACACTGCTAACAACTAGCTGTGAGGAAGAGCTTCTATGCACGGAAATTTAGGAGCAGATCCTCAGCTGCAAGGTGCGATCTATGTTCAGCGCCCTGAACAGAGCTGTGACTGTTTACACCAGTTTAGTAGCCACCCCACTACAATTTAGGGAAACTATAGAAAGAAGGTTGAAAAAGAGGATCAGGAGCCTGGGTTTTCCACAGGCAAAAGGTCCACATGCCACATTTCCACATGCCAGAAAAATGGGTGCAAGTGTGATCCTACGAAATCAATGTGAATCACTTCGTCCTGTCCAACAAAAGTGCTCTCTCAATAAGACTGAGGGAATGAAGAGTTTACTGTACCTTTTTCTAATCCAGAAGAAATAGAAGCCCAACAAGGTTGGTTTGTTGGGGATTTTGTGGGAGGTTTTGTACTGCCCGGATCTGATCACACATTAGTTATTTTTCAAGGGACTACTTTTTTCAGGTAAGCCAATGCTCAGCAACCATGAAAGGACAGGCTTTCTTGTTTAAATAGCTGAATGAAATTGCCAGATAGTGCGCACTTAAACATCTGACTTCTCTATTTAGGTAACACTTTGCTGAACTTTGAAAATTTTTTCTATGACTGGGCCAATTTTGTCCCTGACACTTTGGAAAACTGTCTACTGTGTTTCTTACTTAAGGGAAAGTTGATTACTTTGCTTACTGTTTTAGGAACACACTTTCTACAATTTTTGTCATTCTCTGTTTACTTGACTACAGTATCACAAACAGCCAAAGATATTAATGTCCTTCAAACTTAGTGAGACAAAGTAGAAGTATAAAACAAGAGGTAAGAAGTATTACATAGGTGTATGTTCTCTATAGGGCAACAGCATATCTGCATATGCTGCACCCTGCAACAGTGGTGTTTGATGCCATGAAGCTTCCAAGTGTTACCAAAACACAAATATAATGATAATAATCCACTAATGTATTAATTGTTCGTAGGCTTTCTTGCTTCCACAGAACCATTCAGGTCAGAAGGGACCTGAGAAAGTTGTTTAATCCAACCACTTCCTCAGAGTATCCTTTTCACGCCATGTCATTATAGCTTTTACTTTACACATCTCCATATACTATTCTTTGTCTTTTCATTATTGTCATTTTCTTTCCTTCAGAAGCCCCGCAATATGGTTGGTCCCTCTTTTCATCCATATCTTTACTGCACTGATAAGTCACATCCCATTTCACTGATTTTCTGCCTTTTCCTGTGTCCAGCTACTTTTTCATCTACATTCTCACCTCTGAGGCTCCACTGAAGGACACATTTCCTTTGCGGACCTTCACTGTTCTGTTGCCTTTCTCCAGTTCCCTCAGATGTCATTTTCTGTGACTTGTTTATCTGTGCGGGAATATATTCCTGGTACTCTTAATCACACTCCACTTCCAAAGACTCTTCTTTATCTAGAAGAGATTGTACTATGCATCTGATTTTACACTAGCAGAGGAAAATCTTGCTAGCAGGCACACGTCTTCTTTTAACAAAACAAATTCCCCAAGTTCACCACAAGCACATGCCCAAAGCAAGCGTTGTTAAAAAGTAAGGAGAATTTTAAAGGGAGAAGGGAAATGCAGGCAGCCAGGGAAATCAAGGCTTCTTAATTTTGCTCCAAAGTATTCTGCAATGCTCCCTTCTCCCAAACCACCTTGATCAAACAATCAGTATGCAGCTTGCTCTACGCTGGATCAATAATAGTCAACACCCAACTGTGCCTGGCACGCAGGTGTTTGGGTTAAGTGTTGCCAACTACAGGTGGACTGATGGATATTGTGGTGGTTTTTTTTCTTGGGAAGGGGACCATGCAGGAAGGAAGGTGAGGGAACAGGACTGGGCTGGGCATGTTCTGCACTGCAAAGCTCATGGTCCACTGGCATTGTAAACCTTCCTAATAGACCCGGTGATGTATTCAAGGCCCCTTTCACATTTCGCTGTGTGACCATCAGTGCTGGGCAATCTGACACTTTCCCACAGCTCAGAGGTTACCTCTGAAGTGCAATTCACTTTGGGTGGGATTAGGTGAGCACATGAACTTCTGCTTGCTACCATGAATCCTTTTGAAATACAACCTCACTTCTGCAGCCCTTCTCAGGCACTTACCAGGTCAGGAAGAGCAGGTCAGGTCACCACAGGCAGGGGCTCCATGCAGCACACAGCTCAGGAAGTGGCTATTGTCCCAAATCACATTCTGCTGCCTGGATTTTTCCTATGTTTTTAGTTTACATAACAGCAGATAACTCCTCCTGAATTCCCTCCTGCCTTACCCTATCTCACAATGCATTAGAAACTGACTGTACCTGAGGGTTTCCAGCTGTTAGCTTTGGTGATAGGCCTAAATCCCTTCACTGACTTTAGCAGTCTCAACCTGAAATGTTTGTATGGTTGAACAAAGTTAATGAAACCTTCCTCGTGCAGCTGTTATTCTGAGTTAATAAAACACCTCTGCACTTCTCCATGAACATCTCTGAACGCTGCTGCAATAACAATCCCCCACCCAAGGATTCCCATCCTGCTTCTTCAGAAATGAAGGTGTCACAGCCGATGAATTAGCAACAAGCAATTAGCAAAAGGGCTTAATTCAGACTTCTCTGAGGTGTGATCTGTGCATTTACGTGAAGAGGGGCAATGTATCTTTGGCATTTGGCACTGGAAATCTATGAATGTGTCTCCAAAGGTGGTTCTGTTTCCAAAAACAGGTTCTGTGACAACTTTTCAGCAGTTGCTCTTAGGATAATAGGATAGGGTAATAAAATTATACACACTGACATCACCATTGTCACTGCCTGATTCACTATATTTGTGTTTCTTGGAATACAGAACAAATTTTGCAGAAGCTTCCTGGTCTTAGCAGGTGTGGAGTGGCACTCTCCAAATGAATGCCATTATCTCCCACTTTGTGTTAGGGCAACCTCTACACATCTTCATCTTCCCTTTTCCCTTCCAGCTCATTCTTTTCCATTTTCATTCACTGCTCCTTCTCCTTTATTCCCACAGAGGGAGGGAGGGAGGGAGGATGTTGGCAGCCCCCTTCACACCCTATCTCCTTGCAGCTCTCCAGCAGAAGGGGCAACTTCATGTAGCCAACTGTGTTTAGCTATTTAGTGTACAAAAGCCAAAGTAGTAAAGCCGTGGTACGGGCACAGTTCTCAAGATCAAATCTGCTGTTTGCATGCTGCGTTGCCAGCACTTTCATGTCAATTAATGCTTTTCTGCAGTCAGGTGTTTTTCATTAGCAAGAAAAGAAAGATTCCAGGTGAAGATTTTATAAATGTGTTGACAAATGCCAACATTTTTTATTCAAGTTATGATTGAAATGATTGTAACCTCCTAGGGAAAATGCTAGGAATGCTCTTGATGTGGTTAGGAGGCGGAAAAAAATGGCTGAGGGTGCCAGAATGAACTCTTTGATTCTGCAGAAAAGCTGGACAACAAGCCAGAAGGTAGTTTGTTCATACACACGTTGTGGATATGCAGCTTAGCACAGTGTACTGTATACACAGGTTTATAACTGAACCACAGAGGTGCCATTCTGATCCAGGTTACATTTTAAACCAAATGCTTAAGTTCAACCACTTTCCACAGCCTGAAACCCAAATCCTAGCCTTCTGATATAGATACTGTTTCCTATTATCTGCAGGTTCTTCTTCTCATCATTAACAGTGTACCAAACTACACAACTGACAGTTGCCATACGCTTCTTCTATCACTTTTCCCTTAGGATACAGGCATACTTATATGCCTGTCTTTATGGTTGCATTACACAAGGAACAAAGAATGGTGCCTTTCATTCAGAGCAGATAGTCATATGGTTTCTGACAGCCTTGACGTCTCGTTTGCATTTACAGGTCTATTCAAGATCCATGTCTTGTGTTACAGTATCTGCAACCCTTGCATACACTACTGAGAGTGGGTGTGTAGTTTAGCTCAGCTAATAACCAAGGCTGTTCCCTGAACTGGCTCACAGGAGAAGCTCTAACTGTGTGAAATTCTTTTCTGCCCCAACAAAGACACAGTAATGGTAACATGAATCCCAACCTGACTCTTTCATATAGTGAAGGAGTGCCACTGCCGTCTCAGAAAATGTAATACTTCATCTGGCAGTTGTTTGACAGCTCCAGTAAGTTAAAGAAACAGCAGACTAAGAATTTATATGCAGGTTGCCACCAAAACAGAGGATTCCTTCCCTAATCGAAAAGCGCTCCCTCATTTTGTTTTCTTTTACACTGATTTCTTTGCTTTTATAGAATTTTTTTAGTGTAACCCCAAGAGTTTAGAGAGTCAGTGTTTGGCTGACTAACCCTACTTTACACTGGGATTGTGTCATCAGTAATGCTTATGTTTTAAGAGTGCAGGATTTTTAGGCCAAGGAGTTTCACAAAGAGCCAGAGCTGCTGTTGCATCCAGGGTGCACAGGTGTAGGGACTTGCACCATAAGAACCAAGCAGCAAGCAGCAGAGAGCTCTGCACTGAGCCCCCACATCTGCCATGCCTTTGGCCAGTGCTGGCATCTGTCACACTACATGTCCCTAGAAACCCTTGTGTGAGATTCCAGCTCTGTGGCAAAACACGTTTCCATTAGCAGCTGAGAGACATAATCTATTTTACAAGTACTACAACCCAACAATCCTATCAGCCCAGTAACCAGCTTACGTGCACTTCCCCAATCTTTCTATTAATAAACCAAGCTACAAAACAGCAGGTTACTTTCTGTAGGTGAACACCTAACCTAATAAGAAGAAAATGAACATGGTCTAAAAATAGACGGACTATGACACTTACCACTACAAGGCCATTGAAGTGGCCCGTCTTATGAAGCTCTGGTGGTTGTCAGTGGCTGTCCTCATTTCCCTCCGGACATGAAGCTTGTCCCTTTAGTCTTCAGCATATACACATGTTACAGAACAGCCTAAGAATTAGGTCTGTTACTGCCAAAGCTCAGCTGAAGTCAGTGTGGATGCTGCTGCACAAACAACAAAAAAATTAATGATTAAAAAAAAAAAACCCTCATTAATTGCAAGCTGTTTTGAAACAATAGGGAGAAATTAGTAAATTATTTGTCAGTAGAAGTGCAAAAGAATAAAATCACTATGGAAAGAATTTTTACTTTCAAAAGCAGACAGACACTCTGTTGTGGTTTTAAAGGAGAAGGGAGGAAATGTTGGTTTGGCCCATTTTGATCTCTAAAGGCTTGTAAATCAGTGATAATAAGCTTTCCTAGCCTAGCCTGGGAGAGGCTGTCCGGGAGTGATTCACATTTCAAAGAGCTTAGGATAAACAGTGCACGGCTCTCCAGTTTGTTCTTGTGGAGTAAGCAGGACAGTACAAATTGGGGAAGACTGCTATTCAGGGTGGACCAAATCTTCCACCAACCTCAAAGCCAGCACAATTAGTACAGCGGAGCTCAGTTGCTTTCATATTCCAGCCAAAATCACTCCCTTGTTAAACTCTGGTAACTAAATAAAGGATAAATAAACTGAAGAAAGGCAAAGGATGACTGTTCCCTTGGTTTTGTTACTGGGTTGTGTCACAGGATCTGTTTTCTCTAGAACCCTCCGGAGCTTTGTCTTTTAGACAAAGTCTGTTTATTTGCTTGGACTCTGTAGAAGGACATTGGTCCTGAGAAACAGAAGAGATTTACGGTAAATATAATTCATCTACAAAAGGTAAATGCCCTGAACCCTTTGTGTCAGGTGAAAGGCCATGAAGAAAGTTGTCTCAGTCAGTCCTACAGTACAAGCAAGACAGAAGGCAGTGAAGCTCCGGGGCTGACAACGATGGCGGTGGGGAAGGGACCATAGGCCAGCAATATCAACTGCCGTGGCAACTCCAAGCAACACTGCACCTTGCAGGGTAGACCAGAAAGACCCAAGTCCTATGTATGGAGGACCGTTTTCCAGTATAACCTAATGACTGCATTTATACCAGTAAATAAGTATATAATATCCATTATTTTCTCAAAAAAATCTTATTTCTAATACAACAGTAGGATCAAGTGGGTCTCCAGTTGAGAGAAAAAAAAAAATTCATTTGTATCAGTACAACAGATAATTAACAAAAAAACAGAGATTTTCTATTGGATTGGCTGAGAAGAGAGAACAAACTCTCAACGAGTTTTGCGAACTAGACAGACACAGCAGAACTTGAAAGGCAGCCAGCTGGCATAAAAATTGCTACAGAGTAGCAGGCCTGGGCAAAACAAAGTAAATGGTATAAACTCTCCATCACGAAAGTACAGGGATTTTAGCATCCCTGGAGTAGCCACATTATGCCAGGGACAATAAGGGTATATGTACACTGTGACCTGCAAAGACTGCAGAGCTAGTGCTGACTTACAAACTGTAGATGTTATTACTTCACTGTCCCCATATGGCTGTGGACTTTGCCGTATAGATCTCAACACCGTACCGCATAGCACAGGCTTGACATGCCCTACACTGTACTTCTACTGGCACCATATCTTTGCCTTAATTACCTGACCAGCTTACTCAAATCTTTTCAGTAAGATCTGGAAAACTGACATAATCAAAAAATCAATTCACAGAAAAAAGATGTCATGGTAGCAACTAGGAGAAGACACCAAGGAAGAGGTGGGTCATTAGCAACCAAAGGCTGTGATTTTGCATTCTGTGTTTGGTCTGCAGACAGCAAAAACAGAGTACCTGGGAAAGAATGAAACTCTCTCCCTCCCTCTTATTTATGTTAAGGTGTGCCTAGAGACTGCAGTCAGCATTGAAACTCTGTTGTGCTAGACATTCCACAAACATAGTGAGAGATAATCCCTCATCTGAAAATAATTTGAAATCTAACCAAAAATACAAAACAGAGAGAGAAGAAACAAAGACGCAGAGATGGAAGGACTTGGCAGCAGTTAGACAACAAGTCAGTGGAAGAGCTGGAGACAGTCATGCCTCCTGCCTTTCAAGTGAGTGCTCTCACCACCAACTCATGCTCTAGCTTGAAGCCAGGCAGTTTATATGCTACAAGCTTATTGCTTATAACACCGTATGTACTGCTGCTCCCTGAAAGGTTCTGGAAAATCACGCTTCTTTCATGAAGGTATAAAAGAAAGATCAAACAACAAAAATAGGTTGTGTGGAAGGATGTTGATTCACATTTTGGAACAAAATTCATATTCAGAGCATTAAAAGCTTTAAGGTAACAAACAAAGCTGAATTATAACCATTTTGTTTTCCATGAGATTAGGTCTACATAAAAAAGACCTGGCTCTTAAGCTTTAAATAAGATCTAGAGAATAAAAGAAAGCAAAAACTGGTCCATCCTCCTCATCTCTATTTTTTGCTCACTAAAAGAACAAGGAGATTATTGCTGAATTACAAGGCAATAAATTCGGACACAACTACTTTATGGACGTATGCTGGAATCATCTTGTGGAATTTGCTTGTAAGGGAGGTCATGAAGTCAAAGAAAAGTTGGTCTTTTATGAAGGGCTGAATAACTTCATGAGTCATTACCACTAACTCTTGTTGTTATGCAAGGAAAGGTATAAAAATCTTATGTTCTAGAGCACAAGATGATTCTTTATATATCTCATTTTTAACAGAATGAAAGACTGTGAGTACGGGATTAGGAAGAAGAGTTACTGTCTGATATTTATGCGTTTCTCCTAGTTTGCTTTGCTATTGCATGTTCATGGTGTCCTTTTTTCCCGTGGATTTGCCCTTCTGGGGAGAGGTTTTATGCTAATGCTGACATCCCAACACAGAGAATGTAATTAGATACTGTTTCAGATGCACACTCTATTTTTGTGTTAAAAAAAAACCAAGATTTCTGTGCTCTACAGTTGGCTCAAATCTGTAACTTCATGGGATACGAACATTTAATATTTTGTAACTCTGAAGACTTGGCAGTATTATATTTTATGCTATATTATTGCTGACTATAACAGCACCCCATCCCTTAAAATCATGCCAAGATTAAATGCCAGGTGCGAGGTTTGCCATTCTTGCAATGTTCACTCAAAACATCAAGAGAAAATCAAAACAGAGATTCCCATCATTTATTACACTCTCAAAGAGAAAGTTGTATGCTGCCGCCAAAAACGCTATAAACATTAAAATACTATTATTTTGGTAGTTTAAAATACAATATGCTGTATAAGGGTGTTCCTTGGCTTCAAGTAACGTCTGGAGATGATGAAGAATACTGTATTTCTAGCCAGCTCACCTAGGTGCTCTGCAGTGCCTCTGGAGGGCTGTGCTTCTTCCTGCTGACAATCTAAGGAAAACTATCCCCCTAAACTTAAATGCTCCTGAATCTCACATCGTTTGGCTGCCTAAAGTGATTTAAAATAAATTATGCAGATACCCACGGGTGTGTCTGCTGCTGCTTATTTTACTCACACAAGCAATATGACTAATTCTATTTTAAGGCCAATCAGTCCTGTTAGGTCATTCAGTCTGCATCCTGTATAAAACAAGGCAGGGAATTTTGCTCAGTCCTGTAGCGAGTTCAATGAATGTTACTTGAAAAAAGCTACCATTTAAGCTTCTCAGTCTGACTGGCCCAGGAACAGTCACTCCAACAACACAGATTTTTATCTAGACATTGGCACTTCTTCCCAAATCATTAATAAAAAATTTGGAAGTGACAGGGCTCCTGCAGTCTCTTCAGAACTGTGGTAGAAACAGACCCATTTGGTAATGATGCCTCAGAAAATATAAAGATATGGAGAAATTACGTCTTCATTTAGCACCAAACACCAGACATTAATCATCACCATCATTTTAAAAGCTGGAACTTTATTTCTAAAAGGTGAATTTGTCTGGAGTGTTTAACTTCAAGTGATTGGTTTCTGTAAAGCTTTTGTCTTGTTGATTAAAGAAATCATGTTATTTCCTCCTCATTGAGGCAGTTATGACCCCTAACTCAATTACAACAGGAAGGTGTTGTTATTATGCCAGAGAAATCAAGTCTTTTTAATTTCCCACTCTAAAGCATTTTTGCCAGCATAAAGTTTGTGTCCCTTTTTCTCAGTTCCCCTATCCTTTGTGAAAATGAATGTGAACTGCCTAGAAGCATCCAAAGAGAGACACCATCTCCCCTGCCTCTCCATTCCTCCCATCAGCCGCGCAAATGCACAGGTTGTGTTGCTTCATGCCACTGTGACCCCTCGTATTTTTCGGAGCCCTGCTGTCTGAGAGGCTGTTGCCGCTGCTGCAGGAATAGCCAGCAATCCCAAATGCACCTAGCTGTGCTCAGGAGTTTGCTTCGAACAGGCTCCAAGAAACCAGCAGCCCAGACGGACCAGGCTGCCTGCTCTGCCTCACCACCTTTTACCACCCCGCTGAGCCGTTCCCTGCAGCACCCACAACTGCGATCATCAGCAGTCGCATTTTGATTTCAAATAGTGCACAGCACAAGGAGCTTAACCAGCCTCGCAGAGCCCCACCAGGAAGTTTAGAACATGTTTTTGGTAATAGCACCCAACCACCAATGCCTGCCTGGCGCCCAAAGAGCAGATTCTCAAAGCGCTCACCGCATGCTGTAACAAAGTCGTGTAACACTACTTTGCTTTATTCAAATGAGTTCACGTTGTGCAAGATGAGAATCGCTCACATTTCATTGAGTCATTTTCCTGCGGATCTCAGGCGAGAAGCAGACTTCAATACTTTGAGGTGCCTGTCTTGGAGTCTGGGTCGTGATAGGGATAATCAAGATTACAGCATCTTTCCTATCACAACCTCTTTCCCTCAGAAGCCTCAGAGGGAAACTACACCAGAGTGAACTCCAGCTGGGGATGTGTTGTAGCGTGGATACCATGCCACAAAGCTTACTCCAGTTACAGGGACGTGAACCCAATGAATAATTTCAGACAAGCTACAGCAGCCTAAACAAGAACAAAGCACTGGTGTATATAAATAATAACTGCATCCTCTCAGACTGAAGACACTAAGAGACATTCAAGAAAACATACAGTTTCTGAGGTTTTTCACCTTAAATAGAAAGACTAAAACATCACAGGCTGGAAAAATAGAGTCATCCTGCCACAGGACAGAAGCAAAACAGAGTCTTTCAGCAGACCAACAGTCAGAGATCTCTCCTCTCCTTGCAGCAATTTGGACGTGAAGCCACAGCCAAGCCCGTGCTCAGGGCTGGCGTTTGGGTTAACCATTGCCGGATGATACGGAGCTCTGACTACTAATCTTTGTTTCCCCCAGCCTTAAGTCTGCTGGACTCACCAGTACTCTGCATGGTCCCAGGTCTCTCCCTCCCTGGGCAGAGCAGACACCATTACTGTTGTTACCTGGAGCAGTAGATAAAAGTATGGGTTTAGACAGTCCATCTGGGATAAAGCAGAAATCATACTATCTGAGCATTTCCATTTCAAAGAGTTGGGTGGTTTTTTCCAGTTACTCATTTTTCCTCATCTTTTTAGGATTCGGTTTTCTCCACCTGGCTTTTGCTTAAGACACCAGTTTATGCTAAGTTTGACCACAAACAGTTAAGCCATTTCTGAGAATGTTGACAGAAGCATGAGTATAAATTTGCTTTTTGTACGTTGGCAACCTTTTTTAGTTTTGAACAGCTCAGCATCTCAGCAGAAAGTGGAAGAGAGTTAAAATTTGACCCTAGGTCAAAAATGCTTTTTGATGATCCAGTGAAAATCCACTTTTCTATCACCAAGTCTGCAAGACACAGAGCTTGAGTAGCATGCAGTTAAATAGTCAGTCAACAAGAAAGTGGGCCATTCTGGTTTTCATTGCATTAGTAAGACCTAAGGCCATGCAATTTTTCTTAACTAGCTCTGCTCTGAATTTTCATGGGGTGAAATTAGTTATTTAGCACTAGACTATACGTTTTTATTGCTGTCTAGATAGGACCACTCAGGAGAATAAAAACTTACAAACTATATGAATTCAAAGTGTGTTAAACTCTTGGATGGATAATTTTACTTAGGGTTGAAGTTGCTTTAAACCAAGATTTAATCAAATTACAGCAAAGTGTGATTACTTCTCTAAAAGAAGGTAACCATATCAACTTTATCAACACATCCCCCTTCAGCTCTTTTATTTAATCTTGTCCAATCTTCATCTTAGCTCACGTCCTTTGATGTTATATAGGAAGCCAGAACGACACATATTCAGGGAACCGAATGTTAGATGGGAAGAACTGTGCTCTTGCACGCTGTCTTGCTTTGCGAGAAGCACCTATCACTTCATAGGTTTATTTCTCGCTGGGTGCTCACACAGGTGGGGTGAGACACTCAGACCTAGAGCCTTGCCATCTTAAGATCTGCTGGCAGAACACAGATACAAGTTGTAGCTTGCACCCAGTGGGAAGCAACTTGTAAACACAAGATAAAGCAATGTGTACAAAAGCACTGGCAGAAGCGTGGGTGTTGAGAAAGTTAGCAGCTTTCCTGTCTGAAGGAGCCAGGCCAGCAGATAATTCTTTGGAGTAATTTCTTCCTCTTAGAGAGTACTTAAGTGACCTTAAGCTGCTGAGCTGGCAGCAAATACAGCTTGAGTTCAGCGGATGCACATGTCTGCGCTGTGTGATTCCACCACAGGGACCCAAGACCTTGGGAAGCAGCTTTAATGGAATAAAGCCATCCAGGGTATGGACAGTGCTTGCATTGAGTTGTTGGAACAGAATGAACTGAAAGATGCGCTGTGGCCTAAAAGCCATAAAACTGTACTGGCCGCATCTCCCAATCATTTTTTTGGCACTGAATTACACAGAGTTGTCTTTTCTTGTTTTGTTGCAGATATGACACAGATTATTCATTTATTTTTCAAAAGATCATACATAAAAGTTATCTTCAGAATCTCCCTAGATGTACTGCTGGAAACAGCAGCATAAAATCCTTTACAGAAAGGGTTCTTTTTTTTTTTTTTTTGCCCCTTTGCAAAAAAACATACGTCTTTCTCTTCTATTTGAAATCAATATTGTTTATAAAGTGTATACACACACACATATATAATTTACATATTTATAAATATTTATATTAAACCTATTTTTAAGAGTTCAGAAAACTGTGAGAAAAACTACTGCAAGGAAGTCTTCCTCACACTTTTATCTTAGGTCTCACTATCTTCAGCGTAGCAGCCTCAGGTTTCTATAGTATTTAGATTGAGTACATGATGCATTTGAAATATCATTTGTAACAGCTTACATTGACAGTACTGACTGCAGGATAGTAGAAATTACCTACCTTTGCCCAAAGTCTATCAGTCTCCATTCTTTTAATTTTAGATGGCCTCATAACTTTAGTTTTCATTAAACACATTTTTTATACTACAAAAGAGCTAGGAGCAAGAATGTCCAAGCCCAACTTAATTCTACATGGATAATAAAAAAAAATAGAAGCAATCAATTAAAATTTGCATCTTCCACTGTCTACACCAACACTACATGAAAGGATTGGAAGAAACTTGCCCATGGACTTGTTCAGGACAGAGACTCTTGTGCCTTCACTGACTTCTCAAAGAGTGCTATGGGGGAAATGGGTGTCATGGGGGTACTGGCATAACTTACTATAAAATCCAAATTAGCAGGTAATGTGCAAATAGTGAGAAAGTTTTTTATCAGACAACTAGCATTAAAAAAAAATTATAAATCCTATTTTCACTATCATTTTGTTTCACATTAACTTGCAAGTTCTTCCCCCAGTGAAATGAAGACTAACAAAAGAAAATAGGACAAGCTAGACCTGTAGTGTAAACCAGCTTATAGTTCCTCTGTCACTAAATAAAATCATGTAAAAAAAAAAGAAAATGTTACCTAAGCTTATTTAAACAGTATTGTGGGTCATATATTATTCACATTTAACTTCAGTGTGAAAATACATGCTGAAAATTTTGCCTCCTACACTAATCCTTTTGGCTCAAAACAGGCTCTGTGATGCCATTCCAGCAACACACAGGCAAAAAAACCTGTACTGTTTAGATGAGTAAAAGCAGCAACAGATGGAGCTATCTAGTGTGAGGTTCTTGTAAGGCTTGAATATCTTAAAACACAGAACAGGTTGATGAAATGTGTTGCATTATAAAGAGCAAGTATAAACTCATAACAACAGGTGAAACACTGATTATTAAGTCGTGAATGTGTTACAATTCTCATGCAGCAACATACAAGAAGCATCAATATAACGAACCTCAGATAAGGTAGTAGATGCAGTTAAGAGCCTGGATGCCCCTGAGTGTTGGTAAAAGGCTGTTGCCCCTGCCCTCCAGTGCAGATGGAGGCCAGTTGCATCTCCATCAAACACCCTTCTGGAGTCTTGCAAGGCTGCAAGTCTACCTGAACATCACCCCAGCGGTGCAGGCTGTGCCTGCCCCACAGGATTTCATCCCTGCACATTGAGGCAAGCACAACGCAGCAGCGAATGCCATTGCAAATCTCATTGTGTACCTTTCAAAGACGCTCACCACCAGATTTCACAAAATAATAGTCAAGCTTCTTCTCCTGGACCTCCAAGAAATAGCTCAGTGTTTTAAGGAGGGACGTTAATTAAGTCAATGGCAGGCTTCCATGCAAGCTTTTATTAAACAGGTGACTCAACACAGTGTTGGGAGGCATTGTATGGAGAGCACAGGCTCTTTTTTCCAGAGAAACAGTAAAACAGAGGTTGTTCCTGTGGCCATTAGAACCACTACATGCCTTTCTAGAAAATGACAGGATTTTAATTTCAGGATATTCTAGCAATTCCAGATGGGATAAAACAAAATCTCCCTTTTCATAGAGTTTTGGCTGGAAATACTTTTTTTCTGCACAAATTGCTTTTCTCTGTGAAAGTGCTCTTCATCTTTATCCCAAGTGTCTTCAATTGATGAATTAGGAAAGTTGTCACTGCATAATTTCCTGCTTCATCATAATACTTTAAAGCTTAATTTATATTTATTAATATGCTGAATATAAAAAATCATGGTCATGAAAGTTAACCTGTGACATTTCAGCAAAGTCAGCAAATATTGTTGCAAGAACCTTAAGTGTAAGCACTTTATAAAAACACTTCCATAAGTAAAAAATTACCCATACTTGAAAGGCTGCTCAGGTTTTTATATCAAGATTGTCACTGAGATGCCTTAGAACTGTGGGTTTTAGAAGCATATTTTCATTTCTTTGTCATATTTTTCTTTCCTCTAAAAAGCTTTTTCTGCTCAATGAAACATAAATAGTTGATCTTTATCAGAAAGAGAAAGATATTCTGAATAGCACCTAATGCACTTCCAAACCACGATTACTTTAATGAATTATTAGGGCTTGAAAATTTCTTCCTTGGCTCCAGTATTCCATCTTATTTATCATAGAAATATAGCAAAAAATCAGATGTAAAGGCGTAAAAGTATTTTGGCCTTTATTATTGTACATGCTGTATGAGCTATTTGACCTAAGAGCAACTGTAAGTGACACTGAGTGAAACACAAAACATCGATCCTCCTTATGAGGAATAAACTAGCTACTATTTTTAAGTGTGAAAGTTATATAATCTCATTCCTTCATATTTCATTCTATTTCACTGCTTCTTTCACAAACAATTCATGCTGCCAAATGCTTCCAGGAGTTTTACAATACAACTATACAAGTTTTGAAAGCAAATATGGTAAGTACATTCTTAATTGCATGCTTTTTCCCAAGGTATCATGTAGCTTAGCTGATGGTGCCATTAGAAAACACTCTGTACAGCAATTGGTTGTTTAAATGTCAATGCTGAAATAGGAAATCTGAAAGGAATGAGTGTGTTTAGTTTGCAATTCCAAGTAGGGGAAAAAAAACCCAACCAAGACCAGATCTTTTCAATACAACTCTATTCCTCTATAAAAGCATCAATTCATCTGTTTGATCTGGTTCAGCCTAATCCAGGATTTATCTCCTTTTCTGGCCTAACACAAGTTATCTAAACCAGTTTTTCAGATGCTCACATTTTAAACAAGTCTTACAAGATTTCAGAAAACCATCCTCAATTTGGGATCCTTGCTATGAGCAAACCCCAGTGCTGACTCTTACAGGAAAAAGCTAAATGTAGTGGTCATCTGGGGGGAGTTCCTCCTTAGCTTTTATAAACCCTTTCTCAGGAAAACACAAGCTATTTTCAGACACATTAATTAGACTGATTGGTGGCTGAGGGAAAGCTATCTTTAAATGGGAACTGCAACTGTTTGTTACCTGGCCTTGTCAGAAGGCATTACCCGTTCTCCTTTTCACTTACTGAGTAACATTGGCTACTTTGGCTTAATATCTGGAACTTTTATGGTGATAAGTAGCATAGAGAGAACACTTTCTATCAGCCTCCTACCCTCAGAGAAATCCTGACTTCATCAAATTAAACACAAAACACCAGCTGACTTCAATGGGACATTTGACGATCTTCCCTTGTGTCTCTTACCACAACATATGAGCATCTTTGGGGGTCGCAACTGATTATTATGGTTTCCATGAATTGGCATTAATGTCACCCCTTTCTACAGACGATGGAAAGTGAGATGTAGAGAAGCTATATCTTCAATTTTAAATGCTAAGGACTTAAATACTTAACAAACATTTCAAGTGGTTTTGTTTCCTATTTGGTTTTAGTGAATTGATGTTCCATGTCTTTCAGCCAGAGGAATCCCTCTTCTCCCGGCAATGATTTCCCTATATTTGTTGGATGGCAAAAGTGAATTCCAGGAATGTCACTGCTAGACATCTTTATGAACTCATATTCGACTTTGTTTTAGTTAAAGATTTTGCTTAAAATGAAGACCTAGTCAATGGAAAAGGTGGAAGATCCAGATTGAGATTCCATATTAACTTCAATGGACAATCATCTTACTCCTTTCTATGTTACAATCCAGTCTGTTTGTCCCTTTCTATTACTTAGTCTCTCATACGCTACAATAATATAAATAGTATTAAAACACATTTGAGTCTGGTGGCCATTAAGAGTGCAGGGTGTGGACAGCATGAGCTTCAGACTGGAGTGCAAAGGGAATTACACAAGGGAGAAATCTATGCAATCAAAATAGACTCTCTCAACTCCTTCCAAATGCATTGATGATAGATTGTGTGCTCTTTTTATTCATGTACAGTGATCTCAGTTTTATTCAGCCCTGCCTTTTGAATGCCAGTATTTTAACCAAATAAATTTTAAATAACCAAGAGGAGCAGGTAGCTCACTAATCTGATAAACAACCTAGCTTCTGATAAACATCTTCCCAGACCTGTCTTTGAAAGGGATTCAGTGTATTACTATAAGGACTAGAGAGTCAGGAGAGTGACTGACTTATTCTACCACTTCTGTACGCTTTGGATCTTCAGCTTTCCTTTCAAACGCATCTGGTGAGAGTCTCATTTGCTACCTTTGCCTGCTAGTGAGTGCCAAAGACCTCTAGCAAGGGAGCTGTACTCTCTGAAAAAGCCTCTGTGCATAACAAATGCCACTGCTGTTGCCCGGTAGCCCTTGCTCATGCTCCCAGGGCCTTGCACTACCAGGGTGCACTGTGGAAGACTTTCTATAAAAGACATCTGTAGCAAGTGTGCACAAAGGGATTGTTTGACATCAACAATGGGTATGTTTACCAGTTCATGATGCATTCATGCCATATATGTTTGCAGATGTTCTACAGCCTGAATTATTTATGAATATCTTAACAAGGGGCATCTGTTGTAGACATTAGACTGGGGCCCCCTTGAGATAGCTGCTGCTCCATCAGCTCATGAAACTTAAACAAGCTGTGCCTCCAGCATTCTCACCAGTCATTTCTCCTGGTATATGTTTCTACTTTCTAATTTTAAACTTGAAGCTGTCTGCTGAAGAATGACTCAGACAAAGGATGGGTGACTTAGTATGGAGGAAATTAGAAGTCCAGTCATAGTCAACCCAGACTTTTGACCCTGAGCCTGAGTCACATTAATTGTATGTACTGTAAACCCCACACGAAAATATACACAGAATCAAACAATTACTTTTTAAAAAGTGTCTGGACTTTCATGAAGGCCTGACTGGCTTGGTCTGGAACTGAAAAAGGACACAAAAGAAGAAAAGGCTCTTCATGCAGTTTTTCCAGTCCTATTTAAAGAAAAAAAGTGTGCGCAAAAATCTTGGCCTTACCATAACAGCAACATTGTGCTTGGCTCCAATTGGCCTGCTCAGGAGTCCAAAGAATATTAAGTGTGTTTGGGATTCTCAGCTGATACGACAGGCACAAGGCTTCTCACTTCAAAAAGCATTGTCACAGTTGGTCTCCGTTGTTGGCATTCTCAGAAAAGGGGGCAAAAACTACAAGGGTTTCAGGGACAAAGTGGCTTTCTGCTTTATGTTTTTTTCTAAATCAAAAAAGCCTATGAGCAAAACCCTTACCCCATATTAGGTTTCAAAGTGCTTTTAAAATCAGATAAAAAGCTATTTTCCTCCATTTTAGGAAGGAGAAACTGGAGGAACCTATGGAAAAGAGCTGCTTGCAAAAGGTCACAGAGCAATGCTAGCAGTAAGAGCTTCTAGCTCTCATAGACTACCCAGCAATGCTCTGTCCACTGTGAAACACTAGCCTCCCATCATGCAGGGGATATCCAAAACAAATTATACCTGTAAGATGAATCTTGCTGATTTAGCAATAAAAAGAGCCATGAGAATTCCTCGTGTTACTGTTCCCTTACTTAAAAGTTTATCTCTCCTGCTAATTTGGCCCCACCTGCTGTCTCTGACAGACAGAACAAACCTCTGATCATCTTAAGGATAAAACTGGGATGATGTATTCCTTGAATTTACTTCTCTCTGCTTAAATCTGAACATAAAGATAATTTTCTGTTAGTGATGCAAACCATGAAATAGGTAGGAGATCAAAGACTGCACAGTTATAGTTGCTGGAATAACTCCAGTATTCAGAATTTCCTTGGTTTAAATCTTTTTTTTTCCTCACAACTTTAACTTTGCATCATCTGGGGCAAAGTGGCTTTGTGCAAATTTCCCTAAATATCAAGACAATGAAAAAGAGAATGAAAGTTGTCTGCAATATCCCAGAGAGGTTGTGAGAATTAGATGGGAAATTGTGTCTTTCAGGGTGTGCAGGGATCTTCCTAACCGGTCAGCTAGTGGAAGGATGCATCAAGCTAGCAGAGAGAATTACTTAACTCTTTTCTTGGAACTGTTCCTCCTCTCCCCTCCCTGAACTCATACACACAGTCACCATCTCCTCTTCGCATAATCTTTTTTGAAAGATTAGAGAGGAAGTCGGGGTCCTTTGGAGGCTCTCAGGACCCATCCTTGATGAGAGGCAGGCTTCACTATCCAGACCTCTCTCAGCAGCGCTGCACTTTGTAACTCTCGGTAAGTGACATTAAAGACAGGTCTGAGGAAGGAAGGTCAGACCCCAGGAAGGGAGAGGCAAGGGGAGATGCCCCTGCTTCTTCAGGAGATAGCATATCCACTGCTTCTCAGACTTTCTTGTTTTAATAATTGCCTGCAGCAGCACAATTGTACCCAGGCCCTCCTTTGCAGTAACAACAAGGAACGATGTACTCTATATTACTGTTAAGAATTAAACTGTGAGCACCGCAGCCATTAATCAGTTACCATACAGCCGGTCCTGCTGGAATCAGTAACTGCTCTCAGCCCACACCCAACAATTCCTGGATCAGCCTAAGGCAATAGTCCTGCTGCATGGTCCCAAAATTATTTCTTTTGTCTTTACTTTAGCTGCAGCAGTTGCAGAGAGTACTTCACAGGTTGGATCAAACAGCAGTACTACCCTCAGTTCTCCTCCCTCACAAGGAAGATGGCAAGTCCCTTAACACTGTAATGAAGAAGCATTTTAAAAAAGAAAAGTGAGCCTTTGAAACTTTAAATGGGGCCAAACAGGGTTGCATTCAGGAAGAAGCAAGCCCACAGCAAAGTCCCAAGAAAAGACATGTCTCTGCCACTCCTGAACTCTGAATTCTTCCAGAATCAAAAAGTCATTTTTCTATTTTCATCTCAAACCTAGAAAAATTTAACAGCCTATCGTCCACTACACTTTTGTTAGGGTTAAATGGAAAAGGATCAGAAAGACAAAAATCATGAGGCTACTCTCTCAATATACTTTAAATCTAACAACTAGTCTGCCTTCACTCATTGTGATGGTGGGTCTCCTTCTCTTCAAAAATTTTTTCCATCAGTGAAGCCCTGAATTTTCTTTTCTGCTGCTGTACCTCAGGGGAGAACTGTTATGGTAAATTTGAGACCTAGCCTAAGATGAAGCTGTTCCATAGACCCAGTCATTTATTCAATTACACAACCTCTACTTCTTTGGATGAGTTTCTGGGAATAGGAGAGCATGGATTTGGAGGAAGTCCTATTTCTAAGAAGCTCAAATCCCTAGGGATCAGATATTCATGAGACTGCAACCACTATATGTTAAACAAAAGGAACATCTTCTGCCCCCAGTGATGATGGCTCACTCACACCAAATTAGCTATTTGAACATTGGTTCAAAATGAACCACTTCTGCAGCACTCAGAAACCATTTTAGTAGTTTTCTACAACTATAAATAAGTGACTTGTAGTGCATTAGACTTTTCTGGAAGTGAAAGTCTGGTAAGTACTTTTGTGGCTGTTTGCTCAGAAAAGGTTTCGCATGCGAGAGTTAAAGCAGTCATCCTGAAAATGCTGAATTCTTTCCTCCCATTTATTAGCATTCCAGTCAGCAAAACTGCAGACTAGTCATACCCCACCAGTCAGACTACCTGAACACAGAGCAAATAGTTCATAACGAACTTCCAAATCTGAAATGAAGTGACTCACAATAACTGAACAAACTGAATAGCTGGCTATTCATAAATGACTTACAAAGAGAACAAAGGTTAACCTTTGGAAAGTCTTTTAATACTCATAGTTGGCCATGAGCTCTTTTTTTTGCCTTTTAAAATAACAAGAGTGATCAAAAAAGCAAAACAAGCCTTGAAAGACAAGCAACCTAATCCCAGAGAGATGAATCTTTAGATCATGCATGAAACACCATTGCTGGATGGGCACAGCAATTACTTTGTGCATTTCTACAAGAGGTGGAAGCCGTAAGCCAAAAGTAAGAAACGAGGCCAGAACCAGCACCAACTTGCCACTAGCAGTAAAAACTGTAAAGAGGCTGCTTTAACTAGGCATCTCCAAATCCACAGGGGTCTCTGTCTGCCAGTTACTTCAGCTTTCTTACTCTTATTCTACCTGGTTTCCTATGGTCTTTATGGCATATTCAGCTGAGCATCTGAGCATTTTTTATTAGAGCAGTAAACAAAGTGCCTAACATCTCTCACTTGTAATATTTATTTCATCTATCCTTTCTCCCAGAAACAGTATGGGTGAATTGAATGTTTGAGACACTCTTGAGCATGATTCATGATTCCAGCTGAGTAATACATAACTATCTTTCTCCTCATCTCTTGCATGTCTTTTCTGATGTTTTGCTACCGATGCAGCCTTTCACATCTCATCTGAAACTAGCCTGTGATTCTGAAGACTTGTTGGTGAATAATGGTGTTGCAATTTTCATCATTTTATAGGGAGCAATTTTTCAGATTAGAACTAGATAATGAAGGTAAAACATTTGTGATACATACAGTACTACCTAAACTGCACATGTGTGTACATCCCTGCCCGAGGATGGCCTGTACTCACCTGGTGGTGTGGAGAAAGACACCATTAAAGATCTAGACTCTTGTGGGGTTGGAATTTCACTGAGGGTTTTGTAAGGGTCACCTGGATCATTACTACAGCTATATCTGTGATCAGTGGAGCGAATGATTCTGTCTGTCAGTTATTAGTACTCCCAGAGCTAGCAAAAATAAACACATTCAAAACACTGTCATCTTTTGATTTCCTTTCATCACATGCCTTAAAAGCCTGTGACTTTGGAGTTGGTTTTAGACCAACATATTGAATGGATTTTAATTATGTGTTTCCTTCTACTTCTGCCACAGGATATAGCATTAAAAATAACTTAATGGGCATGATATATATACATATATTTTTAGCAAGGCTTAGATTTGCTCTTCTCTGCTTTCACAGTATGTGGAATCGTGGAAATCTGTCTCCCATCCCATTCAGTTTGATTCAGCTCTGGGGATGGTGTTGCATTTACCTATCCAACTCTGCAAAGTTTTTGGTGCAGAGGAGAGGGTATACTTCCACAGATTCACTTGGCCAAGGTGAGACTGCACTCTGCAGTGGGGAACCAGGGATTCCCCATTTAGGTGGCTAGCAAAAGCTGCACAGACACCTCTGTGGATCCTTAGCTGATACACTGAGTTGTGCCTTGTCAATGCACAGATTCAGCGTATTCCTGGCCTGGGTTGATGAAGTATGAGGGCAATCAGGAATAAATCTAAAGTCTTGCAATGTAAACCATCTTCACTATGAATGTCGGACCAAACTCCACTGAAATTTAACACCCAAACTAAAGTGATTCAGTTTAATGATCTCAGACAGTTTGTTGACTGAAATATCTAACCTCCAAAAGGTATCTTGCACGTGACCTGCTAGCAAAGCCATTTCTGAAGTAACAAGATTGAATCCTGGCAGACCAAGCAATCTCAGTATTTTAATGTGAGCAACACCTGGATTTGTGAAACAGACACATTACATAAAACAGTAAACCTGTCTTAACTCTGCCCTTCAGACCATGGGGAACCAAGCAGTGAAGAGCAGCATGGATACTGTTTAGATAAAAGAAAATTTCATATGTTGGTGCCTCTAGAAAGCACAACAGAAGATTTCCATTCACCCCAATTATCTGATCAAACCTTGTACTAATTAGCACCCAGATAGCAAGGTACAGGTTTACCCTATGCCCTAAAAGATCCCACAGGGTGGGAAGGATTCTAAAGTGGAGGAGGGGAATTAAAAACTTCCTTTAATTGTTCTGCATGTCTCTAATGAACGTTACAGCCTAGCAGATTCTTGGCAACACATAGTGCTAGCATATTATTTTAAACTTTGCTTCCTAAATCAAATAGCCTACTGTTTCAAAGCAATTTTGTTCCCTATCCTAAGGATTAGCTCAAGCATTAACAAAGTGGGCCACAGAGGGCTGTGACAGAGACGGCGTGTGGGCAGTGCTTTTGCTAATTTGACCTCTTTTCACAGAAATGAGAGGAAACTGTGATCTGAAGCTGACATTTCCTTAGAACATCGCCCAGCTTTCCTAACACTGGGACCACAATTCACTGATAACAGGGCTTTGAAGTAGCTGGAGCAGAGCCAGGAAACATTGGAAGTATTCTTCAGAGAATATCTGTTTCAGATTACCCCAATTTATAGTAAGCCACACATGCTAACTTTAGCATTTCTTCTGCCTTTAAAGCTTTTCGTCTTCTGGCTGATTGATCTTGAGCCTTTTCCTTTGGCTCACTACAGTAACATTTCTTGTCCAAACACTGCATTCCTACTTTGCATCCAATTTCTTCCCTACCATGTGTCACTAGGTTCGCTTATCTTTCTCATCCGCTGACCCACATTAACTTTTGCAAATATATGATTTTGCTGGAGTTGAAGCAGAACCTGTGGCAAACATTGCACTGAATGAGGCTAAGCAAGCACATGTTGTGGTTTCTTTATTTTATTCATTCACACCTGCAATACCGAGTCTTCCAGTTCTACTCTTTCCCTCCGCACCACAGGCTGCGTAAGGGTAACTCACAGACAGGAGTTAGGTTTTGCTGGTCCCATTTGAATTCAATTGGAGTTGTACACCCAGCTTTCACAGCAGGTAATGCAAATCGATAGGAGCAGCTCTGTAGAGCAAACCACTTGTTGATCTGAAATCCACAGTTTCCTCATGCTAAGTCTAGTCTGATCCCAGGTATTGAGTGTTCATTTGCAGCCGCAAGGTTTTATGTGCACGTCTTCCAGTTTAGATTCTTACAAAAGGAATCCAGCTCATGAGCGTCACAACCTCATGCTGCTGTGAATCAAAGCTCAGTAAGAGGCGTTGGCTGGTAACCCTCTTCTGATCCAGGCCATAACACCAGTACAGAAGCACCATTTGGTCCTTCAGAATTCTTGGCTAAGAAAGGGTGCCAGAACAGTCATCTTCCACAGTGAAACACAGAGTGGTTACAGCACGCTGTGGCTCTACAAGCATCCCTCACTCATCTAGCCAACGTTGTATGCCCGTGGCTCTGACTGAGCACCTTCGAAGCAGAGCATGATGCATTGTCTGCTCTTCGGTCACACCGCTGGACTGCTAGCAAGTATGACTCTCACTGCCCAGCCTAGCCATGATTTCTAGCATGTGAATCTTGGTAGCTAAACAGAGCCCATTAAATCCACTCATCAAGTCTGTGGAACAATCAATGCCAGCATGGTTTAGCATCTAACCTGTGGTGTGAAAGAGTCTATCACCTGCCTTGAAGCTCTGAGACACACCTGTTTTGCCTGTTCCCCAGCTAGAACTTAACATCAATGAATGCTATGCAGAGCAAGAAAAGTGGATAGCAGGCTATTCTACCATCAGGAATTTGTCTTGGAAAGACGGTTAGCATTTATACAAATTCTTAGTTTCAACATATCATATGAAAACAATGACAGAAGTAATCCACATAAAAAGGTCCCTTCTTTGTGAAAGACAACAAAAACACCTCTGTCTTCTAACAGGAAGACAATATTTCCTTTATCGCTATTGCAAATAACTCAGGATGCTTTGCAATCTAAACAAAGTAGAAATTATGAGTTGGGCTCCCAGACTCTTACATTTTGGGTTGCTATTTTTAGGCCTGTCATCTGCTGACACTGATAATCTCCTCTGTCAGGAACATAAAAGGATTATCTGAAATGGTGGGAAGACCAGCTCATTCAGTGGCAAGGAAGGGCATCTACACATGGCAGGTGGTTGCTTGGTGCTGTTCCTCACAAGCCATGAAGTAAATGCAGACCAAAAAAAAAACTCACATCCACTTGTGCATCTCACTAACGTCAAGGCTTGTGCATGCTGCAGTCAGGAACTGCAGTAGGTTGGCCACTGCTGGATGATGGCAGCAGCCTGGAAACCTAGGAGAAGCTTTTCGAAAGGGGAAAATCTACATAAAAGTTTGGAGGGGAGGGGGGGACATCCAGAGAGCTCCAACCAAATCTGAGCTCTGCCATCAAGCAAAAGGCAGCCTCACATATTTCCCTGGAACTAGGACTACCTCCCCATATTTCCTACCCTTCAGCAGTTCTCATTCTTATATAAAATACTGTTCCCACTGGTTTCGGTGGGACTTCCTCTGTAAAAAAGTTACTGCTGAACATGAATACAGATATTCACCCAGTGCATGATGCCAGTAAACTTTGGGAGAGCACAACTTCCCTGCTGTTATCATGTGTTTCTGCTCTTTCTCTCCTTCTTGGGAAATTAGACTGATTTCACAAGAAGTTGTCTCCTGAAATTTCTGAGTTTTCCTTACTGTCCCAAGAACAGCCAAAAAAGTAATAATTTTGGAAAAGACAAAAATGGAATGAATCCATTTTCCATATTGAAGCAATGTTTTGTGACCAAATTTACCTACATTTATTTTCACTGAAACAATATTTCTCTTGGTGCATTTTATTTTGAATGGAACAAATATTTAATTACAAAAATGTGATGGAAGAGAACTGATCTTAGCAAGAAAACTGTAGGTCTTTCATTTCAGGTTGACCTGACACAATGTTTTTTTCCTTCCATTTTTCAGTTCAAATGTAATTGTTCAGACAGCCATTTGGCAGAAGGCTTTACCATTTTTAAGGAAAAAATGCAGTTGGTTATCAAAAGCATTTGTGGAAGCAAGCATTCCTGTTGGGGTAGACACCCACTGAGATAACAGGTACCTTAAAATCACGAAATGTGATAGGAATTGTACTTTCTAGGGTGACCTAAGAAGTTCAGAAAAAGGTACAGACTGTCATTCTTCCTGATTTTTGTTGCCATCAACTCCATTTTCCCAATTTTATCATCTGCAGCACCTGAAAATTTGTAGTTAAAGACAATCGGAGACCATTATTAGATGGCAGTCAAAATGACAATTTGGCACAAAGACACACTTTTGGTACTCCCTGTTTGAATTGCCTAAATGAAGGCAAACTAATGCTAGAGAAGAAATGAAAGGCTCCAGGAAAGATTCACATGTCCAATTGATCCCGGTGGTCTCGCACATTTACTGTGTTGTATGGAACTTGATACATTTCAGCACATTACAGCTGGTGAAATGTTACCCAAACATGTAACCCAGAATTAAACTACCTTCTAAACTGCAAAAGCACATTACTAACAATGACAAGCTTCCCACGCAACACTTTAACCACTCTTTTCAGAAGCTACCATCCAGCATAGGAGTATGTCATAAACTCCCGAAGTACCATGATGTCAAGTCAGAGAGAGGAGTGGTTTCATCAAGGTCACACAAAGGTTGCACAGGGAAGGTGAAAACTCAGTTTAGTTCTCCTGTGTCCCAGTAAAGAGCTCTGACAGCAGACCGTCATCTCTCACTGATGTCAGCCTCTGTAATAAATGATGTCTCCTTGGTGGGGAACTGCCCAATCTGACATCATTAGCAGATCTGGAATTGCTAAAAGGTTTAGGGCTTCAGCATGTTTTGTTTTTAATTGAGCATGAAGCTGTCTTGGCAATAATACCAAAAAAAGCCTTACACCCAAATAAAATCTGTTTGGATTGGCTGGTCTTCATGAAGTGATTCAGAACAACAAAGCTGCACCTTCTTTCTTCATGTCGGCACAGTTGTCAGAACTAAATATTGTGGGCTGCACGTCTTTGAATGAGATTGATTGCACAATGTTTGCGAAAGTGCAAAACATTTGAAATGCATCTTGTGTGGGAAAAAACAAATGGATCAGCTGTCCTCTCCTTTGAATCTATTTGGATTGTTGTAAAAACAGATAAACTGCTGAGTAGAAGACAAATAAGTAGGGTCATTCTTGCAGGAAAGAGCTCGTGTCACGTTCACCCTGGGTAAAACTAATATATCCTCATATGGCTTTGGAAAGATTCCTTCTTGGTTCCTAAAATGAACAGTTGACAGTCCATGAGAGCAATCTTTAAAAATAAAAGTACATTTCTAAGTTTAGGAAAAATAACACATTAAACCCTGAACTTAAAATCATCTTTAATGGCACCATTTTTCCAGTGATCGTTGTTCTTGCTGGAGCATGCCACTTACAACAACACATGTTATTGAAGATCAGAATCCAAAAAATACTGAAAGATGTTTGCCCCATTCCTTCCTGACTGCTGGTTCCCCATCTAATGAAGGCATTCCACATGCTCCATATGCCACATGCTTCAATTTCCAGAATGTATATTACCCATAATTGATTTAATCCCTCAGCATTGGGAACTATAACTGTATTTAAAAAAAATTGATTTTGTCTGTTTCTTGTTCTCCTCACCCCTGTGATACATGCATTTTACACAGACGACAAAAGTTTCTTCTGTAATATCATCAGATTTATTCAGTAAGATCCCAGTCCTACCACAGGGGAATTTTACTGCTCACTTCAGCAAGAGCAAGGTCCTAGTTTCTAACTGTATATCTAATGGAGCATTTTCACAGATGTCTTAAACGGATCTGTGAGGTGCCTTGCCTTTACCCCATGCACATTCTTATTGCCTTCCCCATAAAAATTCCAGCAACAGTGTGACTCTGCAATCAGCCAGATAGCCAGATCAATCAGCTGAGCTGGCAGAATGGGAACTCTACCAAAAAATAGAGTAAACTTTTTTAGCCAGATCGGTTTGCTGCATAATTGCTATTGCAAAAGCAAGGGGTGGGCATGAGCACCTAGTTCGATGCAGCGGCAAGAGTGGAATAGTCGCTTCTCTTACAGCATGAAGTCAGCTCAGCCTTGGAGGGCCATCGACAAGAAACATCTCTTTCAGATATACTGGGCCACGTCCTTTGCCAATAAGTCAACAAAGTTAGATCATCACTATAGAGGTCTGGACTTAAACCAGCTAACAGTTGGTCCTATTATAGCCAGTGTCCCCCTGAAGCTGAATATATTAAGTAGTTCTCCAATAAAAATGAAATATATCCTCACCACCAGTCACTCCTGTTTTCTTAAAGGGCAAAGCAAGAAGATGTATTCTTAATCACATGCCTGACTCGGCAAAACACATTGTGCTTATCTATTCGTCAACCCACAGCCATGATTCAACTGTAATTATGACTCTTCCCCTGAAATAGCAATTCCATCTATCATTATTATCATTATTATTACTGCATTTTTTTCTTAAATGGCAAATAGCATCTACCTATGTGGAATGTAGGAGGACTGTTTTCCTTTTGCTATTAAAAAGTTCTCTCACAAAGTAAACATTGGCTGAACCTCCGAGTTGGTATACTGTTTAGGAATGCAGCCTTGCACAAAGCCAGAGGCTTTTCAGAGTGTTAAAAGAAACCTCAGGCATTGGAGTCATCCCCAGGAGGCAGATGAAAACGATGTGTACACGTGTCAAAATGCCAACTTCAACTGTGTGAATATGTCAACATGATTTGAGCTGGTAGGAAGGCAGGGGCTGTATGGAACAATAAAAACCCACTTTTTAAAAGGCTGTTTTCTAAGAGGGATTAACTGCATTTTAAAAAATAACTTTAAAAGATAACAAAGAAAAGAAACACAAAAGGAAAGCTGAAGTAGAAATTAAGAATGAGTCCCTACTGCTGTTCTTTAAAACAAGATTAGTAATTACAAGCACACAAAGAAGTCTGGAATGCCATACACTTTGTTCATTTGTAATTAAGACTTCAGTGTTATCTTAATTTTCTCTCCATTCCATATCCTTTGTTTACAAGTTGGAAAGTCTCACCAGCTGTCCCAAGCTGGTCTTAGAGCAGACTTTGTAGAGGAGAAGTAAGCATTGCTTATAGGATGCAATCTCTACACTATAAAATCTCCAGATCTAATCAACGTTTCTTTGCTGTCCACAACATAGCTACTCTCTCCAGCATTATGGGCAACTATTCTCCTTACCTTTACCATACTATGGAGTAGTGGTGAAACCTAGCTCTGTCCTGGCAGTTCCTGGCACTGTCATGTCCTTCTGGTGCTCAGAAACCCTGCAGAGGCTCTTCTGTTCGGGCTTGCCCACTCCAAACTATCATTGCAGATTCCTTGAAATATGAAATGTGGTTTCCAACATTTGCTATGAAGATATCAGAGCCCACTGCGAGCAGAACTGTATGTCAAGTCACATGAAAACTATGCATTGCACCAGCATAACCAGCAGAACATGCAATCATCATGAGTTTCACATTTCACATTTCTCACTGAAATTAGGTAACGGTGGAAAAAGAAAAGTAACAATGCCAGAAAAGATAGGTTGCCTAATGCACATCATGACTGGAGTTGGACAAAGGATTTTGTCAAATCCAGTCCACCAAAGGATTTTTAGAGCAGAATTGGCTGCACTGGGCACCAGTGAAGGACTTCTGGCTTCCCATTGTTTCATTCTCCCCAGGAAAAAGCACTGGAAGTCCCCAGGGGCACACAGACACTGTTCCTGGAAGAGAGCCTGACAGTCAATACAGGATGGAATGGAATAGGACGGAATTACACAAAGTCAAGGTAAGTACTTTTTGTGGCAGTTTTTCTGCTCATTCTTCCATCTTTGTGACTCTGATCTAATAGTCAGTATCTGCAAATGTTAAAGGAAGTAAATCAAACATTGGACTTGTGCCACCTCTATAAAAAGTCATGAACATTCACCTACTTTAATTCACACTCTTAATAAAAAGCTTCTTGGTAATATGGATAAAAGAGAGAGAGAGAAATACCTTATGAAATCTGTAAGTAACAAGTATAGACGGCATAGGCACCATTACAATCACAAAACTAGCCAAATTCTAGAGTCTCAGTTGGGTAGGGTAGGGGGAATTAAGAGGTACCAAGCATTAAAAAAGACAAAACCCACAATGTTTCTGTGAGGCAAAACTTAACAACAACAAAAAAAAGTAATAAATTCAGGGCCACTAAAATATCCTGCTTTGAAAGACAAAATATTTCATTTCATTTTGCTTTTTTAATATATTTTAATTTCCATATATATATAATTTGCTTTCAGAGGGAGAGATTCATTATTTTTTAATTGCAACAAGTCCGATACATAAATAAAATTTGCCTCCAAAAAAGCCAAAATACAAACATGTGTCCAGATAAGGAAATGTTGTCGTTCAACTTATCGAACTGTAGCATTATTATGATTATTATTTTTTTTAATGAAACTTCACTGAAATAAATTTTAAAAGTCTACTGGAAATTTTTCAATACTCTCTGCCTAGTCAGATATCCACAATCGCATCTTAGAAAAGTAACCTTAACTTTACTTCAGAGCATTTTTAGATGTCAAGGGAGCAGGGAGTAGCTCTTAGGGCAGCCTCCTGTCTGTCAGCGTGTCTTTAGCACTGGTTGGCACAGAGGCAGATTCTGGCCCTTTTTCATCTAGCAGCTATTCGATGCAGCACATTTGTTATTCTTTGCTGCCAAGGAGACAATCTGTTTTTCATTTCCACTGAAGAGCAGCATAATACTATGAGTAAAACATCAGATATAATTAGGCGAAATGGTTGAGTGCCTGACTGAGCAGAGAAATGGAACTGTCCCGGATATGAAAAATAGCCATACACCTGAGAAAGAAGAGAGAGAAAGGAGAAAAGTGCTGCCCTCCCAACTGGAGCGTGCAGAGGCTGTCATACATTATCCTTTCCTCGTGCAAGTGGGATATTTCTTAGGGATTGTGCAAACTAATTAAGTGTCCTCTCATAACAACTGGAAAATTAAAAAAAACAAAAAGCAAAAACCACACACACAGAGATCCTGCTGTTTTCCTACATAATGAAGCAGAACATACCTTAAGATGGAAAACCTGATTCCTGCACATTTATAGACCTGTACACAACCTGGACACAATTCTCCAGTGCTTTATGTCAATTACATGTGTGCCTGTGTTTGAAAAATGCCCCTTAACTTATACAAAGAGGAGTTTGTCAAAAGTCTTTTGCTGCTAACAGCAAATATCAATTGATTCATTACTGTTCACAAGAAGTGAATGTTTTGGAGCAAGAAAACCTGAATGCTCGTATTCCTCTGAGCCACGACAGCGGGCAGTGCCACCTCATGTCTCATAACCCATGAGGTTATGGAAGGCTGCAAGACTCTCCTGGAAAGGCAGGCAGCCTTCAAAAGAAAACAGAAGAGTCAGCTATCAGGTAGCTGAAGCTCCTGCTTCATCAAAAGATGGGCAAAGATCATGCAAGGTGCTGTTAACAGTACCACCAGTCACCTCATACTCCTCTCCATCAAAACTCAATAAATACAGTATTGCTATGGCTAGTAACAGACCACAGGCTTCATACTAACTCTGCAAGCCTTATCTGGACTTGTCTCAGCCTGCCTAGAGCTTTCTTTCAGCTTTATTCCCTTGTAAAAGTAATTTTTTTAATGACCAGGTGGCAATTGCTTTATCTGTTTTACTTCGCTTATCTTTGTTTAATTATGTTGTACAACCATCAGTTTTATAGAGGCGGTTGTAACAAGTAGCTCTTCTGTAGTAATGAATGAAGCAGAATGAAATGTTGTCTAGAATAACAATATAGTTTAGGTGAATAAAGGCAAGGTATGGCAGAAGGCTTGAAAGTGAGGACGCAGGTCACAGTGTAGAGGAGTACAGACGTGGGATAATCAGAAAGGGGCCACGAGGCAGCACTGGAGGCCCTGGGGATGTAAACATCTCACCAAAGAACTGCAGACTCAGGAAATGCGTAAAACTGGTATTAGGGGGAATAAACAAGTATCTAATAGATGTAAGACACTCCATACAGCAAATCTGGGTGTAATGTGGAGGTGCAGCCTAATGAAAAAAAGCAAGTGTTAAAGTGTGTTAGAAAAAAAATAAACTAGTCCCAAAGGTACCCTAGAGTAAGAGAAAAAAAGCCTTCAACACTACTATCATAGGCCTCCATGTGTAGGACTTAGGACACTGATAACACACTAACTTCTCGTCCAGACTGAAGCCAGTGACTTCAGGACCCAAAGGGCAGTGGAAGGGTGTGTGTAACATCAGAGAAAGGGTAGGTACAAGGGAGCATGTATATAGCAATTTTAACTGTATCATAGAGATATTTTCTAGAATTGTACTCTATTTTCCTTTTCTCTGATATTTAGATCTGGACTAATAATTATTCATTAATTATACTGATAGCAATTCAGTTGCACAAATAATATTGGACATTACATACAAGGTATGTTTTCTTTCTGCAGAACAAAATTTTGAGTGTAACACTACCTTTCACTCACGGATGGTCTTCCTACATGCCCTGATGGCACAGAGGCAGATTCTGCCTCCCATGGATGTAAGAGAGTGTGGCACGTCCATCTGCATTAATGGATGACACTGAGCAGCAAATTCAGCACTGCCAGTGGCAGAAGGATTGCCATCATTTCTTACCAGCACAAGGGCATACCTGTGTTGTGTTTTGTGGGCTGAAGTAAGGTGGCTGCTTGTGCTCTCCAAGCCTGCCAACTCCAAACATGAAATCATACAACCATGGTTAGCCCAGCAGTGAACACAAGCCCTGCTGAGAGTGAGGTTTAGACTACCCCAGGGTCAACACTGCCCTAACACAGCCACACCACTCTCAGTTTACAGCTGGCTCACATCTGGCTGCGTCAGAGCACAGGCTTCTCTCTGCCTGCAAATCAACTAAGAGACATGCTTGAGATACAGTCCAGAAACCCAAACCGGTCATACTCACAACTCCTTCCTCTCTATTTTTTTCTTTTTGTTGTTGTTGGTTTTTGCTTTTTCACCAACTTTTTGGGTGTGGCTCCTTTCCAGGAGGGCACCTGAATGGTTTATTAGCAGGAAACATTGCCTACAGTTTCACTAGTGGCATAAACAGCAACAATACTAGAAAGAAATGTTACGCGGGGTCTTCTGTGAGAAGACAGCCATGGTTGGTCATCCCAAAGCAGCACTGGAGATGAGCAAGAAGCATACCTCAGCCCCCTACAACTCAGCAAAATGTGGCCCTCAAGTGGATTTCCCCCTCCATCACCAATGTTCCCATGCAGGACAATGCCTATCCAGCTACAAGAGGCAATCAGATCTGTTGTTCAATTCAAGAGCACATTAAAGACGTTACCTGGATGAGCAGTGACTCACGAACACTTTCAGCTGCAGCCAAAGAGGGAGGCATGGCTCAGCAATGCAAACTGATTCAGTCTACTAATTGTCATAGCTGAGAGTGTCAGGAGGAGGTTTACAATGGTTCTGCAGCCTGGCTTTAGCCTTAAGAGTTAGGGCGGGAACTGTAAAGAATTGGCAGCTGATAACAGAAATGGAGTGAAATCAAAATATCTATCCTTTATTTATTCATCATCTTGAAATATTTATAATGGTCCAAGTAGCCCTCCACCCACCCCGCACTGGAGCTTTTAAATGTGTGTCCAGATTCAAGACTGGCAGCATCTTGAGTCCATCTCTGGATTAACCCAAACCCTTCTGCTTAGGCCATTAACAGATACTTTAACAAAATAAGACCAGAATCTAAGCTAGCCTCAGCTTTGTATTTGCTGCCTAATCCCAAATTAATGTTAGGTGTTACAAGACTAAAATGATCCCTAATGAACCCAGAAAATGGCATCCTGGATGACGACATGCAAGGCCTGACTCCAGCCAACAGGCCTCCACTCTAAATATAAATAAATATACATATATAAATATATAAAAATAAGTTTAGGGTCAACTGCCCTTAATAGGGCAATCTATATTACGATACCTACCTAAGTGGATTTCAAGTCTCCCTCTGACTTAAGTTTAACATTTCTCTCAGCTCTCTAATTATTTTCTTTAAAAAGAACTGTACACATAGCATCCATATTAAAATCTTGAATGTCCATAATGCTTCTAGAGTTCACATCTGCAGTTTTCTTTGTTCTCTTTAAGGAGATGGCTGCCAGTAAGGAAGATTACATGTTGCCTTGAATTTTCCCAGATTATGTCTGCTTGGATCCAGCATTATGGTTCAGCCTTTTGTACACATGGAGAGGGCAGCTGGAACATTTCAGATACAGATGTGAACCTCCCCAGAGTTAATTATTCACATTATTGTTTGCATCTTCGATTTGAGTTACCCAGCTTGTATTAAAGTCCTACATACTATGCACTAGCTTTGGGGTGCCAATACCTTTTGCGAGTTGCTGGCTGCAACCACTGCTTCGTACGTACATTCCCAGACGCTTTTTGGTTTGTGTGATTGGTGGTGAGATTGTGAACACATACATGGAAAAACTTCTACTAGAAGAGCAGTTACTTAAACAATTAGCAGCACAGAGGAGACTAAGAATAGCTCTTCTAAAACCCTTTATTCGCATTCCTTACTCTCCACCATCCCCATGCATCCCCTCCCTTTGCTGATCTGAAATTCCTAACCCTGCAGACAGTTGTCTTTGTGTACTGTTTTTGCTGGAACTGCAAGACAGTTTATCAAAAGGTTTTTGAACGATGACACTCTCTCAGACCTGAAGGAACAGCTAGCTCATTTCCCTCCCATGTCCTCCACGCACTTGCTATAGAAGAGCTGTGAGGTGTTTATGATGATCTATTTCAGACTTCTTTAACACTGGACACTCCGGTCTCACAGTCTGACAACTGATTGATAAGTCCTCTATTGTGGGCTGAGAATGACTGACCTTTTCCTCTTGGATTCCCATTATAGGGTAGCCCTGTGTCCTCTTTCTTGGCCAAGTGCCATGGGAAAGACAGCGTGCAAAGACAGCTCAAAGAATGATGTATGAATTTAAAAAAAAAAAAAAAAGGAGGAAGAAAGCAGCTTTGAAAAATCATTCAGCATGACTGTGCACACACTAAATATACATGAGTCTTTTTATCACGTAAGGATTCTTTCTCATCTCTCTGTGCTGGCCCTGTACGTTGAGATGAGCCTTGCTTTAAACAGGTTTCCCTGGATATGTCTGATCTCTAGGAACTCTTTTAAATGAATTATCCACTGGGATCAATTTCCAAACAAAATCCATCATACTCAGGGCACGGATTTCCAACTTCACAAGCCATTAGTTAAGCTGGAAGAACAAATTGCAGCAACTACTGTGGGTTGCCCTAAGCTTTTAAGTTATACGATCTTGCCAGTGCATCAGAGGCCAGCAAGACCATTACTGCTGGAATGGTTAATGGGAGGCTGATAGGAAGGAAGAGCCAGCCACTTAAGATGTGGGAAAGTCACCCACACTCCCTGCAAAACTTCTAGGATTCCCTCTGATTTGATGAGGTGCTTTTCATCCACCACTTACTGCAAACGTACAGTTTCTCAGTATAATATCGTAAAACATTTGGTAGCTTAGAGAGCTGCATTACCCAATTCATATCCATATCACACTTCACCCACAACTGTGCATAAATCAAACTCTGAGCTTCCAGAAAGATTGGTTAGAAAAAAAAAAAAAAGAAAAAAACAGCAAGCTGAAAAGGTACAAGAAAGAAAAGCTACTGAAATATCCTGATTGAAAGAAAGGGGCTGAGGGGGGGAAAGAACTAATAGAAGTAACACGGCAAAAACTGGTCTTGCAAAACATTCAGTCCAACTTCTGTATAAAAGAGGTGACTAAAGTTATCCAGACCTAAACTTTTCAGGCTGGACAAGTGCTTCCGATGGATTTGTTTTATGCCTAGCCATTAAACACTTTCCATGAAAAGTAATTTCTCAGAATCCCTCAATGCTGAGGGCCCCCAAACACTGTACAAATGGCAGAGTATTAAGAAGTTAAACAGGTAGACACTTTTTCAATCTATGTTTGCATGTTTCTGTCACTGAATTTTTTTGCATGGATTTCCATTGGTTTTATCTTGTACTTGTTATATTTGTATTAGGTGGAAGTAGTTTGTTAGTTCAATGGCTTAGGACCTGTCACAACAAGGGAGAACAGGGGAAGGTCTGGGAAAGCACTGGGATACCCATTGCCTTGGAGCATTGGTCAGGAATCTGTCAGTGTACATTTTGTCAAATGTTCAAAGGAGATGGGCAGAGATGAAGGGAGATTTTTGCTCCCTTATACATTAACCAAGTACTTCCCCAGACCCAGCAAGATGCTCATCACACTGTTCCTGATGAAACCCATGTAACCATGGTGCCCATACTGCTTACAAGTTCACCCATCTAGGGAAATCTGCAGAATGGAGGCCTGAATCTAGAAACATTAATGCATGCTTGTTACTATAACAGCCAAAGCTAACAACACTGAGAGATCAAGTCATCTATTGGAAGGTATGTTTACCATCTGCTGGTCACGGTCAGCAGAAAACTTGTCCTGGCCATAAAGACCTTTGTGATACTAAGAAGAGGAATTAGAAAAAGTGAAACACCCTGTGGTGTTATTGTCACAACCTACACTGGCTTCAGTTGTAGGGTGGTCAGGCTTTTATTAAAGATGAGTAAATTCTGGGACCTGCCAAAATAACTCATCCATCCAAAGCTCTGCTGAGCTTGCTACTGCTTTCAAGCAAAACTGGAAGGTTTTCAGATGCCAAGGAAGAATTTCATAGGTTGGGATAAAACAATATTAAATCCTATGGTGTGGGCCTGAAAACAAGGATAATTCAGCAGCTTCAGATTACTTGAAATTTATATTTCTATAGAAACACTTAACTCTTCTTTTACCTCATATGATTTCAGGTAGAAATGAGTCTAATTAAATTCAGATTTAAATTTTTACCAAGTTTAAGGGTTAGATGTATTTGCTACAAGTATCATGGCAAGGCATAGGTTTGAACTTCCTGGAAGTCCTCCCTCAGCTGTAGATCCAGGAAAAAGAAAAAAAAAAAATCAAGTCCAGCTATTTCACTTGTCAGAGCACCAAACTCAGTATCACAGGCATTTATTTGAACTCCAGTCAGTATTGGCTACCAAAGTGAACGGTAGAGATGTAGTCCAACACATTTCCTTTCTTCTGTAAATCCTTTTGAAATTAGAGGTGAAAATGCTTATATGAGTTGAGTTTAGGATTTCCAGAAAAAGAGAGTAAGTAATTTCACCGAACGAACAATAATCACCGTAGCAAAATGCTTTTCTGCAGTGGAGGGGAAACAATGGGGACATGGGTACTTTAAGTCCTGACATTTTTTTATGTTGGCTGCTTCCATGCAGAGACACAGACATCCTGCCTTTGCTATAGTATTTGGTATCATTAAACCAGGACACTGCTTCGCCTGACTGGCCTAAGAAGCGAGCTAATGCTGTTTTCAGTAGGACAGAAAACCATATCAGAGTCTCAAGAGGGGTAGCAGACAGCCTCAAGGAGTTGATCAGATGGGATTAAAGACTAGTAAAAGGGTATTGTCCACAGAGGAAGAAAAAAAAAAAAAGTACTCATTGCTTAAGGACCCAAGTATACCTGATGAGCAGGGGCAACTTCCTCCAACAAAGGCAATGGTGCAGCATCTAATTCAAACGGCTGAAAATTAAAATAATCTGTCAGTCCGCTAAAAAAGATTTTTTTAATTCAAAATAAATCGGACTAACAATTTACAGATGTTTGGAAAGAAAATGTTTAAGTTACTCGCTTTCAAAGCCTGAGCCCTCCCTACCTTTGGTATTCCGCTTGCATTTTAATGGCTGTGGTGGCTTTCTGCCACTGCCTGCTCCCTCCTTATTCCTAGCACAAACCTCATGAGTCGGCAGGTCTTGCACTCACCCTTGACTTTGAAATCACATCATTTCTATTATCCTCAGAGTTAAGCAGTGGAGGTAGGGAGAGAAACCCAAGAGCTCATTATCCCTTAACAGAAAGAATTTATCAAGCCAGAAAGTAATATGTGTATGTACATATATATGTATGTAAATATATCTCAGACAAAAGAAAAGTCATATTTGGAAAATACCATTTTGGTGAAATTGTGGAAATCTTAAGTAGTAAATTAGATCCTTAGAGAAAGGAGTAGAGGACACAGATCTTTTGGGATTTATGCTAGCACTTTCTAAAAGCACATGTAAGAAGCCAACCTGCATTGCCAAGCCAGAAAAGGAACCTCAAACAATGAATTAAGTCTTTAAAGTTTCCATCTCCAGCCCAATCCCTTCAGCTCTAAGAGAAGGGGCATGGCTGGAGGGCAGGCAGGAGGCAGGTCAGCTCCCATCATTGTGCCACTGGCTTTGCCTCCACTCCCTCCCTCCAGCCAAACCTTAGATGGCTACCATCTGTTGTGTCTACTGGTATTTCTTTTAATGCTGTCCAGTTTACACTGTTCCTGCTACCCAGTTAGGCGCTTTCTTCACTTTTTCCCTCCATGATGGGAATTGATGGGATTTTTTTTTCAGTATTGAACTTTTTTTATTATTATTATTTTAAAGTTACACAAACAAAGTTGGCTCCCTGGCACTTCCAGCTTCCTCACTGAAACCAGAAAATTATATTTCTCCTTCTTTTCAGCGGATCATTTTCTATTATGAAGTTGTCTCTTTGCAAAAGTACACAAGAAAAGAAGGGTCAAGAAATGCATCTTCCTGATAAATCTTTGCGCTTTTTTTGCCAGTTGATTCTACTTCTGAATGTGGCAGGGGTGGGAGATAAAGTCCCAATAACTGATTATCTACATGTAATATATATATTTTTTCTTTAAGTCGATGAGACTATAAAAGCTGAGAAAATTTAAAAGTTTTTCCCCAAGCATTTTGCCTCTCCAATTAAGAAAAATGTGCATTATCATCTTTACGCTAGTGTTGTTCTAGTGAAAATTTGTCTTCCCCTGGTTCTATGACCTGGGAGAAGACCAAGAAGGGTGGTTATGAACACAAAGGACATGAATGCAGCTGGTCATATCAAAGCACTGGAAGAAGCATTGCTCAGATGACTAAGGCTCAGTGTCCCTAGTGAACATATCAGTATGGGTCTTTCTTCAGAAATGAACTTTGGAGCCCAAATCACTCTTGAAATGCATTCAAAATTACCCTGGGCACATTTACAGCACCGAATGTAAAACCTCAGACAAAACTTTTCCAAATCAATCTCTTATGCATTTGTGCCACCTAGTGAACAAAAACAAGTCAAAATGGTTTTTGTGAAAGGGAAGGCAGATCTTGGCCTCCTCAGAAATGCTTGCAAACTGGCTCTCAAGGGTGCTTTGGTGGCTCACTAAGTTACTGCTTCTGTCCATCACTGATGGATTGCCAGTTTCAAACCCTAGAAGGGCTGCAAATGAATGTGACCCGGTTATCCAGAGCCACCAAAAGCTTTTCTGTGTCACAGGAAAAAAAAAAAAAAAAAAATAGCTGGGTCTTACTCATCCTCTCACAGCCCCGTAAGTGACATTAGCAGCAAGTGTGTGCAATAGAGTAATGAGCAACGCGAAGTCATTCTGTGTTCAGGTATATAGGGTGTAAGAACTGAATTTAGACAACTAGTGTCCGCTATTCTACATGGGGAATCTTAATATTATTCAAATAAATACCTACTTGGAATGTAAAAAAAACACCAGTATTATCCTGGGACAGAGTTCTCCTATACAGCTTATTGCTATTTTGGGACCATAATACATGATGAAGATGTAGCATTATTCATAGTAATAGCAGTCATTAGGCCCCAGCCAAAAAAAAGGGAAACTTGAACATAGTTATGCTTTACAGGCTAATCCAATAAGAGGGAAAATAAAGAGAAATTCTCATTTTACAGATGAGAGCTATGAATTTACAAAGTCAGGCAGGGTATGTTTATGCTGTATATTTTAGGCCAAATCCAGGGCCCCGTGAGTTAGTATCTGAGGGTATACATGCATGTCTATAGGGTTACCTCATCTCTAGTGGTGTGCTCCTGCACAGCTTGGGACTGCTCAGACCAGGGGCTAAGGAGGGTTGCAAGGGATCAAAGACAATATAAGCCTCCCAAAAACATTAGTTGATTTTGGTTTAGTCAGTGTGATTTAAAGCTTCAGCTGTGGACTCTGTTTCCAGATTCCAGGCCAAAATCACTAACCAAGCGTTGTTTCAGTATTTTGCTTTGAGCCAATTTGTGTATTAAATGACAATAATCAGATCCTGTGTAAGATGTTGATTTTGTTTACCAGTATTTCAAACGTAACAACTGTCTGAGCACTAACTTTCCCCGCAGTGTAATAAACTCAGTTGCAGGACAAATGACAGGTACACTCCCTATAAAATAGTGCCATCTAGTGTATACTGGAGGTTAGATTAAACAACGTTATTCCCAAGGAAAAACATCCTGAAGATTGTTGTCCTGCTGGACACATCTTCAGCACAAAATTTCAGATTTCAGTTGTTTGTAAAATTTAGGTCTGGACTAACGCAAATTAATTGTATCTGTTCAACATTCGAGTTCTTTCGTTGAATGCTTACGCAGAGAAAACATTTTCTTTACAACAAACAAATAATTCCTAGCCATCCTCAAAATCAGGCATATATTTATCACAGCAGTATCAGTTTCACAGCCTGTGTACTGAATTCTCCTAAGGAAGACTACAGCAATCAAAGAAGAATCACTAGCAAGCCTCAAGTAATGAGACTGGTTATGATTACTCATTAAAACCTTCTGATAAGGCATTTATAAGAGCTAAACATCTAAATTTACAAACCACTGTTTTGCTCATGAGAGCAACATCTGCAATTAATACAGAAAGCCTAAAGCTGTTGTTTATAGCACAGAAGACTCTAAAAATAAAAACTCTCGGAGCAGTACCAAGTGATCCTCAGCACACCTGCAAGCAAGCTCATACTGGAGAAGCCAGAGGAACATTTTCCCAAATTCTTCATGACTCTGCCATGATAGTACACACTTAGTGCTATGCAAGGCAAAGAAGATGATCTACTTTAAGAGCTTAATCTGCAGGAGTATGCTCCATTGCAAAATTAAACCACTCTTTAGGTTGGACAATAACCAAGTTCCTGCTCAGGGTACAATACATTGCAGTGTATGCCAGTCACCGAAAAGGGAGGTCCATCCCCCTATAGCCCCATCTCAGAACAGTCCTTAGTGCCATAAGAAATTTTCTGCATGTCCCTGCTCCTGGATGCTCTACCAGACCCTTCGGGACATTGGTTGCCAGTGTAATTTAAAAGGTGCTGGATACCCTATAAGGAAGTACAACCTGTCTAAAATGGAGAAAATACAAAGTTTGTCCTTGCAACTAGCTGCTAAAAGCTGTATTATTTTTGGTCCCAAATATACATCAATATCTTCAGCCACACTTGTCTGAGCTGTGATTTCAGCAGTTCTCACTTGGTGTATTATTCTTGTCAGAGGTATTACTATGCTAGAAATGTACAGGCTGTAACAGTGATAATTCAATAGGCAGATGTCTGCTCTGAACCTGCAGTGATCCAGCTTATCCACATCAGCAGGAATGGCCCTGGTACCACTGGAGGTCCTGCCACTGCACAAGCTGGACAGTCTTGACTGTTTTCCCCGATTTAAGGGTTCTGGGCCTGTTTCAGCTAGAGCAGAAATGTCAGCTCAGGTATCTTGGAGTAAGTCCAGGTACATAATTGCATTCTTCCTGTCTACATTTCCCTTTTGCTTTCAGTTGGATAAACTATTCCTCATGCTGCAGCCTAAATTGTGTTTTGCTGCTCTGCATGCTAAAAAGCTGCCATATTCCACCCCAAACTTGGCTGTATTTAAGGGATGGATTAACTGTTCTTTATGTGTGCAGTTTGGAACTGGAGCGCATGGTCCATTGTGTGATTTAGGATCATTGTTATTTAAAATAGCAGTTTACCACTGGTATCTTCATCTTGCACTCCAGCCTTGAAAGGAGTATACGAAAAGTAGACCATTGCAGAGAGTGGGTTAATACCCACAATGAGCCAAAATCAGTGTTTGGTTAGAGTCTGATTGCTGCAATGTTTTTCTGGAGGGGGCTGGGAGGGAAATGGCCTCTTCAGAATTAAGGAAAAAATAATCCACTTACATCATAGAAAGCTGGAATCGCATCAAAGGCTGTGAAAGCTCAGAAATTGGCAGCTTGAAATCCGCTAAGAATTGAAATGAATTTATACCTTTTTTAATAGGGCTGGAACAATGATTCAAACAACTTAATCCCTTAGCAATTTCACAACCTTTTGTTACTTTTCAGAAATCCCCCTCTTGTCCTCGTGTCTCAAATCACCCATTTAAATCTTTTGCCTATTTAGGACCAAATTCTGCTCTCCTAAGTGTTCGATCCTGTTGAGTTCAACAGAGCTGCAGATGTGCTTGGGAGAGGTGCAGAGCTTGGCCTCTGGCCTTGACACAGAGGGGACGCCGAAACGGAGCAGCACAGCCTGAGGACAGCACACAACTCTTCTCTGCAGAGCTATGATCTGCTGTAGCCCTTAGGAGAAAGTCAATTAGCACTCATTTTTAAAATGGGAATAACACAAATCTGCTCCCCAGGAGAGCTGAAAAGCTAAAGCATATCCATGTGACAAAGCCTATTTGGTATGAATTTGCAACAACAGGCTCACTGGCCTTTTTGAATCAAGTGTCTATATATGCACATGACCTCTTCAGCCCGAAATCGTCAGTACGACAGTCAGTTGCAGGACAACTGATGAGATGTAGCATCTGAGTCCATGTCTGAAGTGTAGGGCACGGTCTCCTTGGTGCCAGAATAGACCCCTCTGCCAGGACCTATGGTGCAAAAAAACGCCCGTGCCAAGCCCCAGGTGGTGCAAGGGCACCAACGCAAACGCCTAGGGCCTCTTCAGTCCAAGGGGGGGTGCGAATCTGTGGCATCCCCCCCTCCAAGCTGTGCCTCAGCACCAAGCAGCGAACAAACCAGATGGGATCCTAGTCCGTTCCCCCTCTTGAAGGTACCTCAGTGGATAGCCAGGTAAAAAGGTAGCAAGGTAAAACTCACGAGGGAAAGGAGCCTGATCCTGTAGCGAAGCAGCTGAGGTGCTCAGCTGTGAAGAGGGAGACCAGGGCTGTTTCCTCCTTTTAGGGGGCTGTTGAGGCGTTGCACTGGCCACTGGAGACAAAGGAAATAACCCAGGAAGCACTGACCAGCAGCCCCAAATTACCCCTCCCAGCTGAGTAGCTTGACCGCTGCTCTAGGTGCTGGTTTCAAGCTCTTATCTGCCGCCCTGACGCAGCCAGGCCCGCTCCTGCTGGCACCAGTCTGCTTTCTGCAGCAACCACCACCCTTTCCCTGAAACCACGGGATTAAGCTTCGTGTACGCAAGCACACACACGCCCGTGTTGGTTTTCTGCAACGTTAGGCCCATTTGATCTCTGCACGTTCTAGGTATAAGGTTACTTTTGCACATTGCCTCTGTTGACAGCCACCTTTCCTAACCAGTGGTCCACCGTTACCCTTCTGCAAGAGCTCAGGACTCCTGTTCTGCAAAAATAACACCTTTGCACAAGAGCTGGCGCCTCTGCACAGCTGCTGGGGGTACTGGGAAGGGAATGTGCTGAAGAAGCTCCCAAGTGAGCTAGGGAGCAGGTAGTAGGAGCAGAGCTTTGGTAGTGCTTTTTGACTGCTCTGCCCTCCTTCCTTAAGGCTTTTACCTGCTCTCGCCTGGGAAAGAAAAGCATTTGTTCTTCATGTGTTAACTGTCTGGGAGCAAGCATATAGCTCTGGTAAGGTCAGTGTATACTCAAGGGACTCCATTACTTTGGGAGCCAAAAAAAGGGATAGAAGACATCCCAGGCAGCATTTCGAGAGCCAAGTGAGACAGGGATTGCCCACAGCTGCTGGTTTGGACTATTCCCAAGAGCCAACATGTCCAATTCAACACACTGAGCATCATGACAGTACATTAAGGGAAGTCAGCATCTATAGGAGGCCATGACCCCGTAGAAATCTCATCTTCTGCTGATGAGCATTTTGGAAGATGGTGAAATAGATTAAAAATTTGGCAAGGTCTCACAACAGCCCTTGCTAATGCATTTCCTTCTGTCTCGAGTACAAGCGTGTTTAATATTTAGCAGAGCATTGGCTAGAACCTGGTTCTCCTGGATGCTCACCACTGCGAAGCATTGGTCCCCAGGCTGTTTGGTCATTCTCACCCAGGAAGTATTTCAGGAAAAGTTCAGCAGGTAAAATTTTGGTTTCTTTCTATAAACGCTTAAAAGCAATAGAACATGTTAGTGAATGAGGGCTTAGCCTCTTCTGGTTTTAGATTCAAGGTCTTAGTCTGGTTGACAGAGTCGCATTCGAATGATACTAACTGCCCAGTAGCAATGTCAAGTGAGGGTGCCTTACAGGCACAATAATTACAGCAGTTAATTATTTGCACAGTGTCATAGGTGTGCATAGCAATACATCGTTTAGACAAGTCACTACCCCAAGGACTTTACAGTCTAATCTGGATGGACGCGGTATAGATAATTAAAGAACAATCCACAGAAGTAAGAGCAGAAGTGAGTCACATTGGAGTTCATCTACTAGTATGACTGTGGGACACGTTTACCCCTCTGACTACCTAGTGTTATTGCCAGATTTGCTTTTCAGAAGTGGGGCACGCACCCCAGCTTCCACAGCGCCCAAGGACAGAGGCAGCAGCACAGCCCCATTACCGAGGTTCTGGTGCCCTCCCACGGCCACGCAGCTTCGTCCATTTGCCATTCACAAATGTTACAGTCCACCCTTCTATTTGTGAATGTTCTTTGATATTTATGTTTAAGTGGCACCCTGAAATCCCTGTTATCATTCCTCTGCCAGCTGATGTAGCCCTTGCCTTTTGTGCATCTCTGATAATGAAATATTTCCTCTCCAGAAAGTATACTAACTGCTGTTTCCTTCAGAGCGAAAGGTGATGGAAGAGAAGGGGTAGAGAAGTTCAGGCCATGTTGGTACTGTGTAGTCAATAATACATATTAATGCACGGACAAACCAACACTGACAGCAGAACCATGAACTTCTGGAGCTGTTACCTGCATTACAATGCAGGCTTACATTAACCATTTAAAATAAACAGCATGCTCAGGCCAGAGGAAGAGGGTTAGCTGTTAGGAAATTCAGAAGTAAATTCTCCACTGACTAGTAATTTTCCAATTTCTAAACCAATCTTTTCTTGTAAGAATAATATTCCCTTTTTTTTTAATTATTATTTATTTACATTTCCAGGCCTACCTAATGTCTCCAGTTTCCTCTGGGGACTTGAAATAGAAGTACCATCCTGCAGAGGAGGAAGGTGACTCCTGCTGGTTACCCAGCCTGGATCCTGAGTAAGATGGAAGAGAAACCTTTACAGCCTTGGTGCACCCACTCCTGAAAGGCTCTTCTGAATCTACACATCTCTCCTTGCACGAGCTGAACCAGAACGCCCTCCTTCATCTATTTGAATGTATCCTTTGATTACGTACTTAGGTATAAATGCCGACAACATCTTCTGGATTTTAAAGAGTTCACTCTGAAAAGCAGAAAAGCTGTGCAAATAGAGAACTGAAGCAGCCCTCAGCAAATGAGCAAGACAACTTCAAAGGACTTGGGAAGACTTATTGTAGGAAATATGAAATAGCAGCAAGAAAAGCCACAGAACTAGTATTTTGCCAGGGAAATCTTCCCTGTTTCCTGTAAGCACCCCTGACAAAATTTTTATGGGACCACAAAGAATTCTTGCTTGCATTTCCATGAAACATAAAAAAAAAATTACAGAGGCCAAACAGGTCCTTTGTCCATGCATATGCCCAGCAAATGACAGTTCAGAAATGTTATCTGGGATAACCCAGTCACACAGCTCAAAGGAAGAGAAAAGCAGGGATGCCCTAGCCAGCTGAACAGCAAATGTTTATTGCATAAGAAAATTGTGGTGGTGTAAATATTGTTAGGTTGCCAAGGAAATTGTAAAAAACTTCACACCCTCCATAAATATATGCACATCCTTGGACAAAGACCTCTCTATGGCTTTGGGACAGAATGTGAGAGACGTGCTGAGCCTTAAAATATGCTTGAAAATGTACACTGTGATATTGGAAAATCCAGACTATCCATTAACCTTTTACATATGTATGTACACACGTATTCATACGTGGACAAAATCAGCAACCTGAATAAAATATTCAACACCTACACTTTACATGGACTTCATATGCATACCTATGCTTTAAAAATACATTTTTTCCATTTTTACTGAAGTATACTTTAAATATACATTTTATAAAATTAATAGCAAAATCATGTCATAAATACCAGCTACTTAAAAATGAAAGTGTGAGGAAGATACAAATTGTTCCAAACTCACAAAAGCATGAAAATACATTTCACTTGCTCACAACATACCAGCATAGGAAATTTCTTGTTTCTGTAATAACTCGGTCAATTTCTGTTTTGCTTTTTCTTCTGCTTCCTCCCCTCAAGACTATGAAGAAATATTTTTTGTATATACACACATACACATTTACTATACTCTCATTCTACAAGCAATTTTTCCAGGTTCCAGAGAAGCTTTCCATAGTTGCCACACTCCCATTAGCAATTTATTACTTTTTTTTTTTACTGCTTTTTTCTTTGCACCATAGAATGCCATGCTTAACATTCAAAATTTATTCCTTATTGCTCAAGTCAAAACTGTGTTTCTTCACCTGTAACAGGAACCACAAGAATTGTTACAATTGTTCTTCAGTACAACAGCAGACTCGATTATGCATTGCATTTCTCAACTTACACTGACACAATATGAAAAAAGATGTTACACATCACCTGACTAAAGCAGACCCAAAGCCTGCTTCTACTAAGACTGCATTACAGGCTCTTGTCGTGTTACACAGGCACTATTAAACAGCGCAGAATAACATTGCTCAGCTGCGATGTGGATGAAGCTGCAGAAGCAATAGAAGATGGAGTCACATATGGCTTCCCATGCAAACGCCAAGAAGGCTGAATCTTTAACTTGGTGCTAGTCACAACTGCACCCAATTGTCCTATAAAAATTCACAAAACATCCCAGTTTCCTGAACTGTATTCCATCCAGTCATATTTCTAAGAAAGCTATGTTCACAATTCAATTGGCAATTAACTTTTTCCCCCATTAAAATATCATCATGTGTCTCTTGGAAAGCACACGCCTCATGTTGTGAAGTATGCAGAGTAACATCATGCTACAGACACAAGCATTAGCAGTGAACTGGACTTCTGTGTTACCTTGCCACATAAAAGACCAGTGTGACCATACCTGGCAAATCAGTATGATCACTTGTGTAGCAAATCATTCTTTTTCTTGATATATTTTAACTTTTGAAGGGTGTAGTCTAACAGAAAACAGCAGAAACCAATCTTATGAATACATATGACATGTAACCTAACTTTTCCCGCACCTTCTATGCTTACAGCTAGTTGGAACTCATTGGAAAATGCTTTACAATGAAGACAACCCAATTCCAATATGGAATAAAAGTTCAACCATTTCAGATTTTTCTAAAGAATAGAAATTTCCAGTATCTCTTGTTTACAAAAACAAAACAAAAAAGAGAGAGAGAGAGAAAGAACTCTTTTGTCTATGAGAAGTAAAGCAATCAGCCTTTTTTCTCCTCTCTCACCCCATTTCCTCAGAGAACTCCAGAGGAGAGTTACTTGAGATGGGTCCCCAAACCTAAAGCACTGCCAGAAACACAGGTCAGCTCAGTATGGTTTTAGAAGAAATTCTGTTTGCTCCTTTGGAGCATGAAACCAGAAATACCAAGTGAGGGTTCCCAGCTAAAGTGCTGGAAGTCTGGAAGAGCCAATGCTGTTCCCAAAGCTTTCTGACAAACCCATGCTAGGGAGCACTGTGATGTGCCTTAACACCGGTGAAGATCCTAAGGTATCACCCCAGCAACACAGTAATCTACTCTGTTTAGGTCAAGATCATCCCTATCACTACACACCGAACTCAGCAGTTCTCAACATAAAAAGCCATGTGAAATCTTAAAATGTTTTACCATACCTACACCTCACCACTCCATCTATAGATGAAAATCACTGAAAAAAATCTTAGTCACATACAGAGATATTTAGAAGTGTAACTTCCAATCCATTCTTATTCTTCAAAACAGTTTTCATCTTCTCTGACCCTTCGTCCTGAGAAATTAAGCTAACTTGGCAACACCAAATTAAATAAATAGCAGAGAGTTCATTAAAATCTATTAGGACATAAATTTGGTTTTGAATTTCCATGCTGAATCCTTGAAGCAGTTACATTCACAGCTGCCTTTCAAACTTCCACATCCAAAATGTGGAGGTATCAGGAAGTCAGCCAAGATGTCAGTGTTCTGTCCCCAAAATTCCTGAAGAACATACCATCTTATGCAACTTATGTAGCACAAAACTTTTGAGAATTTGAAAGAGAAAATAGACATAAAACCGTTTCCAGGCAACATATCTGTGGTCACCTCAAGCAAACTTTACATGAAAAGAAAACATTCTACAACAAAAGCACAACCCACTCTAGTACAAGTCTACTCATATCAATCATATACAACCAAATGCATAGAGAGCTCACATGATCCAGGGTCTACCTTACAAATAATATTCAGTATTGCTAACACTCATAATCATACTTAGACTGTCCCAAAAACAGTAAAAAAACCAACAAGTAATCACTTTAGCACCATAAACATCAAAGTGCCCATCCCCTTACAGACTTATGTGTCTGCAGCTGAAATGTTTCTTAAGTGACCTGGGAATGCTCTCCACTTATCTCTTCTGTCAAAGCATAAGTGCAGAGTAACAGTCTCCATGGGCAATTGGCAGAGAGTTACTATATTGTGGCTGTGGGTAGACTTGCAGACTTGAAAGGCAAATATCTACATTCTCATACAATGACTAAAAATAAGCCCTGGTACTAAGAAGAAATTACAACCTTTGCTCCTTGTCAACTGCACTACCACCTTCTGAGTAGCACCTGCTAACTATACAGAAGCTCACTAATACCTTTCTCAATAAAAAGGTTCCTAAGTAGAATCATAGAATGGTTTGGGTTGAAAGCGACCTTTAAAGGTCAGCTAGTCCAAACCCCTTCAGCGAGCAGGGACATCTTCAACCAGATCACGTTGCTCAAAGCTCTGTCCAACCTGACCTTGAATGTTTCCAGGGTTGAGGCATCTACCACCTCTCTGGGCAACCTGTTCCAGTGTCTCACCACCCTCACTGTAAAAAATGTCTTCCTTATATCTAATCTAAATTTACTCTCTTTTGGTTTAAAACCATTACCCCTTGTCCTATCACTACAGACCCTAAGAAGTCTGTCCCCAAGTAAACTAATACAATCATATCCTTAATCAACAGTCTGCTAGGACACACTTGCAATCAGTGAAAGTCAGCCTCTACATTGTGCCTAGCCCCAAAACACAAAGCCACTGCTGGCAGGGGTGGGAGGGGGAGGACTGTTGCACATATTTAACAATGCCATCTAACACCATGGCATGAATTCCACCTGTTCTCCACATGAAGAACTGCCACATTGCAAAACACCCTCCTGCCCCCATGCATTTATAACCCATGCCCACTCTTCACGCTGCCGCATCCCCCAGTAAACACTTGCAGCCTTTCTATCCAAATTACTTACAGCTTCCATAAGTGTAATTCAATCTATGCTAATTTTCCAGTTAATTCTGTATTCTGCTCTCCAACATTCTGACCCCAGCTGACATGAAAAACAGGCACCCAGTTTTACACCAAGATAGCAGAACAGCTGAATGCTTAATAACCTGAGTGGTTCAGTTAGCTGATGATTAAATCCTAGCAAGGTTTCCAAAGTGAATTACATGCAGTTTCCCACCACACAAGCTAAATGTGAGACAGTGAGCTTTAGTTTGGAATCAGTGAAAAACTTGCAAGTGTTTGATTTCCTTCAAGGGAAATGGATGTTTTCAACAGACTTGAAAAATGCTTTGTTAAAAATCCTATTAGTCATGCCTTACTCAGCTAAAACTTGGCCCAAATTGAGTCTGTTCCCTGGAGTTCTTTCAGCTACCTACATGGCTGCTCTTCCAAATTGCTCTATCTTGAGCCTGCTATTTTCAAATCTGGTTCTTCCAACACCCCAGTCATTCAAGTGCTGTGAACACTTCAAAGACTGGATTGTCACCTGTGCTCAGAAATGCATTACAGCTTTTCATCCTCAACCTTGCAAACACACACTCTTGTTCAATGAGAATATTTGTGAGGACTTCTAAAAGAAAATAATGTGGAACTAAACTGATTTTTGCACTTAAAGCCAAAACTTTACCAGTGCTTCAAAATCCCCCTATCAGATCCACTTTATGACAACCTTGGGAGCATTTGATGTTTACATCATTGACATGATTTTGGAAGGCAGGGCACAGAGTTTTGCGATTGCCAATTACAAGGTTGCATTGCACCCCTAGTTCTCTGCAAGGGTATAACGTATTAAAAAAAAAAAGCCCAAACAACAACCCAATAAAAACTCTCAACAGCAGGGAAACCCTGTGGGTGATGTATTTTGGGGTGGTCTACGGATTCTTTGGGTTGCTGGAGTCAGCTGCCTGCCTAAGAGTACATTTGAGGCATATAACAGCACTCCCCTGAAACCCATGGTCTGTCAGGTCTGATCACTAAGGCAATCTACATAATTGCATAAATTGCTTTCAATTTCTGTACACTATATAATACTCAAATGTTGAAAGAACAGAGATGGGGCATCATTGGCCTATATACCCTATTCTTTAGTGCAAACATGTCATTACATTAATTAACATACTAATGTTGATTACTTAGGGTTGCATAGTATGGTAGGGCAATTAATACTACTACAGAAGTCTGCACAAATAGATTGCATAGAAGTCAAATTTTGCAAGTCTTAAGATAAGCAGGCAATGCATCGTAAACTTCACTGATACTCTCTTTACCTGTCCAAGACATGGTGTTAGGCTTTAATTTCCCTGGATTTGAGTCCCAAGTACAGAACTAATTTCTGCAAATGATGTTCATTTCTAAGGAAAGTAACAGCGCTACCCATAGATAGCTTCAACAAATGGGTTCAATTCTGTGAGAACCTGATCCCATTCCTTCTAGTGAGGATGAAAAGGTTGCTACTAAATTTGCACATTTATTAGTAGAACAGCCAAATACAGACAAAACTATAAGGTATCCACACACAGCAAAGGAGCCTCTACAAAACCAACAACCTGCTCCCCCTGCAAGCTATGTTCTACTGGGAAGAATTACTGCAAGATGCCCCTGATTGGAGATGAAGAGGTCAGCTGTGATCCTGCTCAACTGTAAGACTCACTGCTGCCTGAACTTGCACTGTTTTGCTCTCCATGATGTGGAGTATCCTGTTATAGGATTTCTATGAGCAGCTGAATTCAGCACAATCTCTGGAAAAAATGGTTCCCATGAAGTGTAGTCAAAACAGTCATGAAAAGCCTTTTGTTTCCATTGCACCTTGGGAAAATCCACAGAGTAGGAGAGAAGAAATCCCAATTTCTTTTAAAAAAGCATCCTCTCTACAAAGGGAAGCGAGTGGGGAACTCCACCAGCACCACTCACTAGAACTGCACTCATGAGACTTTTTTGGTGTGTTGAAGTCAAAGTTTGATGGAATATTTTAGTAGTTCTTTGCAAAACAAGTAGTTTTCCGCAGACACTTTTATCTAATACAAGACTGGTGCGATTAAGTGATCCAAACATTTATTCTGTGATAAGTACCCAGAATTCCATACATTTTAGTGGTTTCATACTTTTGTCACGCAAACCATGAACATGACAAACCCCTTTAGTTCGGTCATGATTTAAATCTAAACTAAAATGCCACAAGATAATAACTTAGTGTGTGACATCAAGGAAAGTTACAACTGTTGTCAAAGCTTCAAACATCTCTATTCTGAAACATTTAATACATAATGCCCTACAGTGGAATTCTCCATTGTCTGACAAAGGTAAAACCAGTTTCATTGTGACATAAAACCATGTTACTCCCCTCCCTCTTTGAAATCACTTTATAATTCCAGGGAACACGAGACTCTGTGGTGATACCAAGTCATCACTCAGCCTCAGACTGGTGTCAAGGCACTGCCTTTCTTTCCCCCCCATCTTATTTTCTGCTCCCTTCCTGCCCCCAACACACACTAATCTTCATCTAGAGAATATGTTTTGAAAATATAAAAGAAAGAGCATTGCTATATTAGCCTCCAAATCAGACAGATTAAGTCTCACAAGATAAAGAGAAGACCCCCTGATGACAGAACACAAGGATGTATCTGAAGAATAAAAATATTTGTAGGTTATACATGGAAGCTGCAATACAGATCTAAGGATGGATCCCCTCTACCAAAGCTTCATGGAGCAGCAGCATGGACAAGCACAATTCATGAGTGGCCCAGCTTATCAGCACAGACCTTCTGGGTAGGCACACAAAAGGGAATGAAATTGCCACTGTCTGCCTGACTGGTGCATGAACACCCCCTTTGGGGGCCCTGCCCTTTCTTCTCACATCTCAAGACAAGTCCGAAAACAGACACATTTGAAAATAAAAACATTTGAAACTCTTACCTTGAAAAAAGCTGTTAGTGATGTGGCTGCATGGATCGCAGAAGAACAGTTCCAAGAGGTCTGCCCTTGGCCAGGGCCCCAGTTGGGTTGAAGCAGGAGTTTGCATTGGGTCAGGAACGGGGTGGGTTTTCACGACTAGCCTGGCGGAGCGGGCTCCGCTGCTTCCTGGGATCACCCTGGTGAGTGGGAAGCACAGAGCAGCCGTAGGATGGAGGACCTGGGGAAGGAAGCACTGGAGTTAGACATAGGAGAGGATGAAGAAGATACAGCACTAACCCATAAGGGACCAGATTTCAGGAGCATAACTCCTGTCTGTGGCCACTCCTTCTACCCGTGAGGTGAGCAAGGGGCTGGCAACAGGAGCTGTGCTCCAGTGGTGGCATAGGATCACCTGGAGGTTTACCCAAAAGTTGTCAGGTTTATACTTACAAAAAGGAAGAATTCTTGCAACTCAGGATTACACTATCGATCCTACAGGAAAGTGTGGAATGATACAGCACCAGGTCACACAGAGACGAGCTTGCTGCAGAGGCTGCCATGCTCTGCAGAGATTTGTCACAGTAGCAGCAACAAAAAAATGTTAATTACAAATCACTTCTTCAGGGCAGCTAAAGACAATTGACACCTCAAACCTCCATCAGACACTGTCTAGGCATTTCACACATCTCCATACACAAGCAGAACACACAGTAGTTTCAATACCTCTGTGTTAGAGGGGTCAGCAAGCTTAATCTTTTATGCTTTGCTCTTAACGAGATGTGCTAACAATGAGTAACGATAGTAACAAAAGGCACATGATGTCTCTGGCCCAGAAGCAGGTGGTGCCTGCAATGCTTGTTAGAGCACAAAGCCTGTCTTTGTTTATCGGTTGTAAATTGTTTGAATCTTTGAAAAATCTCTTGAAAAAGATTGAAAGATTAAAAAGTTGTTTCAATAAAATATTTATGCTTTCTCCTTGAGGAAAAAAATCACAACAGGTTTTTTTTTTCCTGAACATTCAGAAGGTACTTCATAAATATTCAAATCTTTTTTCTCTCCCAAGGACTTGATACTTATGACAATATGTAAACCAATCTCATTATTTCAATGAAAAAATATCTAAATAAAAGTGCTTTAAAGAGTTGTGCAAGTCACTGAATGAGCATTTTGGTGATGTTTATCACTTCTCATAACAATCGTCTTCCAATCTTTTTTCAATGGTAAAGCTTAAGAAAATGCCACCATCTCTTTTTTCGCTTTCTTTTCTTTTTTTTTCCCCCAACATTAGGCATTTTTTTTCATTCATCCCTTCATCAGGCTTCCCGCATTGCCAAGCAGCAACACGGGTTCATTTTCCAAGTACCCACTAGAGGGCTCGTTTCCATAGGGCTGCGGCTGCACAGCAGGCAAATCTCTTCGTGGGCATCCAAATCCCCATCAGTCAAACCATGCCATTACGAACACTCGTACGCGGTTGTGGTGGCGTGGAGTATTAATGATTCGGCAACAGCTCAGTTACCCGACGCATATTTATTGCCTGATTTATGGGAGTGAATTATTCCACTCAGTTCTTCAAGCTATTTTACATCTGCAATTAAGATTAACCTCAGAATAAAAGATTGATACAACCCAGCAACAAAGCACAGCTAAACGAGAAAATAAAAAAAGAAGAAAAAGTGAGATATAAATATATATGTCTAAAGCCCACTGAAATAAATGGAAGGCTTTTCTGACAAAATAGGATTTAGTTAAGATTGAGGGAAGGCTTTTCTGACAAAATGGGATTTAGTTAAGATTGAGGGAAGGCTTTTCTGACAAAATGGGATTTAGTTAAGATTGAGGGAGGAGTGAAAATTCACTAAACAGGCAGTAGTTCTTCATCTTGTAAAATCCCCAGTCCCCTTCAAGAAGTGTAAAACACAAAAATTAGTCTCACTGCCTGAGCATCCATCCTGCAAGGGCATAGAAATTCTGCTTTCTGGAGGTTAAGCAGCCCCCAAGGATCTTGTCCACCTCGCAGCCACACTAATTTGCAACGAATCGCACCTGAATCTCACAAGCTCTCAAAGCGGCTGCTGCTCCCGTTGACAGGGGACACCCAAGAAAGCCCAGGGCAGGGCCAGGTGCCGGCGGAGCGCGCACCCATCACCCACCCCGCGCCGTTCTGCCGAGGCAGCTGGGCTGGCTGGTGAGCTTGTACGAACCGGAGTGCCACCGGCAGGCATAAAATCGTGGCAAGTCTCATGTCGTTGTATGGGTTTATTAAGCTACCCACTTGATGAAATCACGGGTGACTTCAGCTTTCATTTGGGAGAAAGGAGGTTTCTACTGCTGCTGGGGGAGGACAAAAGCAACCGCAAAACCTGAAGCAAACATATCCTGGAGGCTAAGGGATCCTTCCCCCCTCCCCTGTGACCATGTACCCTTGCTGGTCCCAAGAGGGAATAGTCCTTCTATACAAGCATCATACATCCCGTGCATCCCTCCACTGCCCAAAGCCCACCCCGAGAGGTCACAGGTAGAGGAGGGAGCTGTGAGCCCCTGCTACCAGCAGCACGGTTCGTGCAGCTGGGGTCTTTAGCAAAGCATAAGCTCACCGGGCACCAGTTGCCTCACTCACCCATGGTGTAGAAGCCCGGCCTTTCTCCTCCCCTCCGTCTGTTCTCTTTCTAATGTAAGGTAATGGCCTTTATCCCCTAAGAACCACACTCACAATATAGCCAAGCATGCAACACTACAAACTGCTAGCAATGAATCACCTCACAACAAAAAAAAAAACTTTAAAAAATGAGATCAGTGAAAAAGATGCAAAAAAAGAAATCAAAGGCAGATGAAAACACATCCCGAAGGATGGGTTTTCTGTGAGAGGTGCGAAACACCAGACACTCCAAAAAATCTGCTAGCAACTTTGCTATTGCTACCAATTTTTCAGGAATTATGCTCAGAAGCTTTGGTGGAAAGCAGCTGTAAAATAAGACGAATAGACCAGTTGTGCGGACTGAGACTGACCCTTGAGCAAATGACTTCTTGTTTGACAGTACAGTGAGAGGATGATCTCATTCAGGGCACTGGGGAATGACACAAAAGGGAGGCAGGAATGGGCTGAGCGGACGCTGCTGGTGCCCCAGAGGTGACCTCTGTCCCAGGAAGACAAAAAGAGCCTGTGGATGCAGATAGCCCAGGGGCTGGTGCCTTCGCTCAAGGTGAGCACTGAATGGGCCTTGTTTGCAAAAGCAATGTGTGCACCAAGGACATACAAGCATTTACAGTGTCCAGAGATTAAGAGAGTTCAGGGTATACAATTAATCTTTTACACACAGAGAGCAAATTCTTCAAGGGTTGCTAGCCACCTCGTATGTGAACTCAAACCATAAGGTGGGTGAACCCAACGGCTGCTGGGAAAGGCTGATAGCAGGGGAGTAAACTCATCATTGCCAGACTGCTCTGATAACTTGCACAAATGGGCTCCAGGATCCGTGTCATCTGAATCTGAAAACTGCTGTGTAGGCAGAGGTTTTGTCATGGTGTCTTGCTATTTAGTAGAAAGTGCCTCATTCTTCCTCTGTTTTATTGCTGGTTTTCAGCAAACGGTAGCTTTTTTTTTTTTTTTGAGAAAGACTCCGCAACATCAACTTCTAGCTGCAGATCCCTACACCATATTTCCCGGCTATGGTAAAGTAATTCTCCATCATTTCTCAGCATTTATCTAGTCAAGTAAGGAATGCTTTCTGCAAAGGAAATCACTTCCACTTGAAACTGGCCCTGATACTACACTAGAGAAATTTAATGTAGGGAAGTGTCCTGCAGTGGCAGAAAGAGGAACTAAAGGATTGAACTCCCAGCCTCTATGGAAGCCTCAGCAGTGTTGGCTCATCCTGCAATCAGAAGACACACGTAACTTGTGTCCAGGACATCCTACCTCTTGCAGGGAAAAGAGACCGTATCTTACATCTGGCCAGCAATACCTCAACCATCTCCAAAGAAAAACAGATATGTCCATTGTAGATGAGAAAGTGCAATGGAAAATTCTTGCCCATTACAGTTATGAGAGTTATTGAGTTCAGACTGTGTTAATTACCCTCAGTGATCTTCCCTTTAGTTGCCATACCTCTCACTTCTATTTCAAATGCCTCCAATGTCAAAAATGAATGTGGGTGCCTGCATTACAGGCATTGCTATCTTTGTGCTAACTGTTGGTAGCACACAATGATGATAACAACTAATCTACTATTTTCTAGTTTACAGAACAGAGAAGAAACAAGGACTGTCATGCACATTGGGGAAGAAATGGTTACAAATTAATTTCAACAGACTATAAGAAAAGATTTTCAAAGTAACTTTAATTAAAGGGACTGGGTTTGGTGTGATGGATTGGTCTGGTTTATTTTTTAACTCATAATTGTGTTGGGTCTTTTGAAACAGCCAAGTTTTCTCCTGACTCAGAAGTAGACAGTCCAGAAGAAGATGAATGTTTGAAAAAATCAATTTTCAAAAAGTTTTTGGAGGAAAGTTTTCAGATGAAAGGAAATGGGATAGCCTTTAACTAATATTTCTTACACCTTTTTCCTTACATAGTTCCCAGACTTTGAAATAATTTTTTTTTCTACTCTGTCCTGCTTTCTAATACTTACTCCTATACTTGCAATATTTTACCACTTTTACTGTGAAAGAGCTCTAACTTCCTCTGGAAGCTCCTTCTTAAAATTCAGTCTTCCCTGCACGTTGGTCTCACCTCCTTTGTCACAAACTATGACCCACCAGACATGTTTAATCCTTTGCTAAACAACTCACCTTGGGAAGACTGTCAGTGTTCCAAGGTAGAGACTAAATAAAAAAACTGTCTTCTCAGAAATTAGAATAAGGAAAACAATGACTGTAAAGAAAAAATCTACTTCAACAAGTTTCATTAGTCTGCTGCAATCGAATCTAAAATAGCCATCTTAGGACTGTTTATGTCTTCCAAACCTTAATGACATCATGCAGAAACGTATCTTGAAAATGCTTTTAACTCCACACCTCATCAGAGTTCAGTGGTAAATGGACAGATATCTGAAAAAAACCCTATCTCCTAAGGCAAAGAGTAAATGTATTCCCTTAGGCTATCTCTTTGAGACAAATATCTAATCTAACAAAGATTAGCTTGGCTGATCAATATCTTAAGATTTTCAGACCTGAAATTTATTGTGTTCATCTGAGATAATTGCAGCACTGCTTTCCTTTCAGTAAGAAATGTTTTAACACCACCTCTTTTCAGTATCACCCACTAATAATCACATTGGCTTGTTGAATGTTTTATTAAGTAATTTGTATGCTTCTGCTTGCTAGATGAATATGTGGCACTGTTCTTAATACTGCAAATGAACTCCCTAAAGGATATTCTTTCTGCTGGAGAAATTTCACTAAACAGGTTTTTAAATCATATTTTGGGGGAAAGGGAAGTTATGAAAGATCCGTACTGTGCAAACATCTTCTTTTCCATACTTCTTCAAGCCTTGCTGCATACTTCAGCTGAAGGCTGGGTGAAAGGTCACTAGTTTATTCATTATCATTTCCTTGTGTGAGGAAAACTTGTATGAAGAATACTATGAGATACTGTGCCAGTCAGCTGAAGAGAAGCTGCTGAATCTTGTATAATGTAATTAAGTTTCTCTTAATCACTCTCAAGACCCCTTGACCTATGTATGAACACTAATCAATAACCTATTGTTTAAAAGTAGAATGTTTAGACTATACTTTAACGAAAAATTAATTAGGTTTTGTAATGGATCAAAGAACTGTGTGTGTATTCATTATGCAATGAATAATTATGTTCTCATGATATGGAGAACCAAAACCCACAGATGTGCAAACAGGTAAGTCAACCATAAGAAGAACAAAGAGAAGTAAAACCTTGATGTAAATAATAATGAACAACGCATGCGTCAGGACCTGCCAACAAGAAAAGGTCAACTAAAGGAGAAACGATGAAGAAGATGATACGACCACCAGATGAAGTAAACGACCACCGGAAAGGCGACGACTTTAGAGGTGGACACTAGATGGCAGCGAGGACCATGAAATAGAAGACCATAACCTGATGATACCGTTTTTTTAGAATAGGCGGGTTTATGGAAAATATTTCTAGGAAAATAACATGAATATGTAACAATTTTGTAAATATCACTTGTTTGAGATCGTTGTTTCGTTGGCGCACTTGTGTGGACCAATCCCCAGTGCTGCCCAGCGCTGCTAATAAAGAATACCTGCTTACCAGTATCATCAGAGTGCTGTAAAGTCACGTTTCTTCGTTTCAGTTGGCACCCCAGATGGGACCCTCTCTGCTCGGCTGCAGGACCAGCTGAGAACAGGACTCCCTTGGGCACCCCCAGGGATTGTTCCGGAGGGACTCCTCACCTCAATCGGATCCATGCAGGAACAGACAAGGACCATCGGGAAAAGGTATTCTTTTGCTTTATTTTGTTTGGGGACCAGTCAATTTGAAAACTGTCCGTAATCCGCAAGACAAGATCTTCTGTTGGACAGCATATACCAAGTTGCTAGCACCTTACTGGTATACATTTGGGTGTACTTTGGTACACATTTGGAATTTTGGTTATTTCAGGTTTTGGAATATTTTGGTATACTTTTGGAATTTTGGTAACTTTCGGGTTTGACTTTTGGCTTGGAATTGTGGTCAATGGCTTTTGCGATATACGGAACTGATTTTGGTATATTGTTGCTAGTGATAATAGTTATTTATTGCTGTATTAAGAATACCCCAGCTGCTCCTTCCATACAAATTCCGTGTGTACTACAATGGGCAGTCAACAGAGGGGGGGGGATTTTAAAGGAAAGCCCATTAGGGTGCATATTAGCCCATTGGAAAGATGCTGGGGGTCCACCAGGTGGAAGCATAAAAAAGAAAACCTTAATAAAATATTGTAATCAGGGGTGGCCTTTGTATAACTTAAGGGATGGAGAGAAGTGACCTTTTAGCGGAACTTTGAACTATAATACTCTGTTGCAATTGATGTTATTTTTGAGAAAAGAAGAGAAGTGGGATGAGGTTGTATATGCTGATATGTTTTTCACTTTGAGAAGTCATCCTGACTGGCAGAAAGAGTGCGGTACTAATTTGGCCCTGCAGGACCCTCTGGTGTTGGCTTTGGAAAAAGAGCAGAAAAAGAGCAGAAAAAGGGTCAGGGCGAGTTAAAGCGGTGTTGTTCAGCATGTAGTATTGGGGAAAGGTGTTTGAAGGTAAAGGCTCGGGAAAAGGAGGTGGAGAAGAGGATTGAGGATTATGTACCCACTCCCTTAGACCTGTTAGAGGGACTCCCCAATGAGGAAGAGGAATGGGGGGGGGGGGGGAACTCTAATCACTGCCCAGACTCATAGTAAAACGGGTCAGGTTATACAAGCACCACGCAGGGAAGCAATGGGACCGGGAGGACCAACTCGACTTAAGGCTCCTTTTAATATGGGTGATTTGGATTCTTGGAAAGAGGTGGTGAAAAGTTATCAGAATGATCCCTCAGGGGTTGGTAAGAGATTTGAATTAATAGTTAAAAATCAAGATCCAGACTGGAAAGATATAGATTTAATGCTGGATGCAATGACAGAAACAGAAAAACAATTGGTCATAAAAACGGCTCGCACCCACGTGCAGGCACAAATTACAGCTGGAGTAATGGGCGGGGGAGTCGATCAGTATGTTCAAGATAACCCGAATTGGAATCCAAATGATAATGCCCATTATCGAATGTTACAGCAATATCAAGATTGGATAAAATTTGGATTAGAAAATCAGTCCCCAAAACTGTAAATTGGTCAGCACTGTATGCTGTAAAACAAGGTCAAACTGAAACCCCCACGGAGTTTCTGGATTGGTTGAGGGCAGCAATGCGTAAAGACACTACTTCAGATCCCTCATCTGATGTGGGGCAGCAACAACTAGTCCCGTTGGTTTTGAGACAGTCATCTGAGGATGTTAGAAGGAAACTTTAAAAACTTAAAGAGCCGGAGGTGCGGGATTTGGAAAAATTGATTGAGGAAGCATGGAGGATGTATAGAAACAGAGATAATAATGAGCGGAGAAAATTAGGAAGGACAATAGCTACTGCCACCGTTGCAGCATTGGAACAACAAACCAGGGAACCCAGAGACCTCCTTGAGGAAGGGGAAGCAGAGGACCCACAAGGGCTCAAGAGGGATTTCGACCATCCCTAGGAACAGATCAATATGCATATTGTAAAGAACAAGGACATTGGAAAAAATATTGCCCCAAGTTAAGGAAAACTAAACATGTGATGGAGGCAGTTGACTGAGTGACGGGACCTGGGGAATCTACCCTAGGGGAACCACTGGTTAGAATAAAGCTAGGGAAACAGAGTAAAGAGGTTGAATTTTTAGTAGGCAGGGGGGCCTCCTACTCTGTATTAAATCAAAAACTTATACCCGTGGACGGGGATTTTGTTAATGTAGTAGGAGCTACTGGCCAATCAGAAAAGGCTTACTTCTTGCAACCAATTGAATTTAAATTGGGGAAACAAATGGGGATACACAAATTTTTATATATGCCTGGATCTCCAAAATCTCTACTTGGATGAGATCTACTTGAACAATTGGAGGCAAAAATAGCATTTAAAGAGGGAAGAATGGAATTGAAAGTCAAATAAAAACAATTAATAGAAATTTTGAGTTTGGCTCTAATAAAACCTGAAAAGAAAATTCAAACACCCCTAGAAATTGTGGAAATCTTGAATCAGGTACGTCCAGAGGTATGGACATCCAGAATACCTGGCAGGGTGATAAATGCAACGCCAGTAAAAGTAGAGTTAAAAATCGGGGCCAAGCCAGTAAGAATAAAACAATATCCTCTCAAATTAGAAGATCGTAAGGGGATAAAGGAAATAATTGACAACTTTTGCAATTAGGATTACTTATAGAATGTGAATCAGAATATAACACTCCTATTTTGCCTGTGAAAAAGCCTGATGGCAAAAATAATCGATTGGTGCAGGATTTAAGAGTGATAAGCAAAATTGTAGAAGATATACACACGGTGGTAGCAAATCCATATACTTTGTTAACAAAGCTAAGAAACAATCAAACATAGTTTATTGTACTGGATTTAAAGGATGCCTTTTTCTGTTTAGCTTTAGCTAAAGAAAGTCAAAAGCTGTTTGCTTTTGAATGGGAAAATCCAGAAACTGGAAGAAAAACCCAGCTAACCTGGGCAGTGTTACCTCAGGGTTTTAAGAACAGTCCTACAATTTTTGGCAACCAGTTAGCTCGAGAACTTGAAACCTGGGATCCCCCATCAAAGGAGGGAACTCTGTTACAACTTGTGGATGACCTTTTAATTGCCACTGAAACAAGGGAAGATTGCATACAATGGACTATAAGTTTACTTAACTTTTTGGGTTCAAGTGGATATCGAGTCTCTCAACAGAAGGCTCAGTTGATCCAGCCGCAAGTGATTTATCTTAGATTTGAGATTTCAGGAGGACAGAGGGAACCTGGAGTGGAACGAAAAGAAGCAATCTGCCGCACACCCAGGCCCTGGATGGTAAAAGAACTCAGGACATTCCTTGGCATGACAGGTCGGTGCCAATTATGGATATATAATTATGGACTCTTAGTAAAACAATTATATCGGCTGTTAAAAGAAGACTCTCCAATTTTAATATGGACTACGGAGGCCAAACGAGCATTTGAACAGCTCAAGAAAGAACTTATGATGCCTCCAGCTTTGGGACTCCCTGATGTTTCAAAACCATTTTGGTTGTTTTCACATGAAAAGCAAGGCATAACCTTGGGGATTCTTGCCCAACAACTGGGGCCTTAAAAAAGAGCAGTTGCTTACTTCTCCAAGCAGTTGAATCAAGTGAGCAAAGGTTGGCCTGGATGCCTGCAGGCGGTTGCAGCAGTCGTTCTCAACCTCCAGGAGGCTCGCAAATTTACCCTGGGACAGAGAATGCCTGTGCTAGTATCTCATTCTGTTTCCGCTGTTTTGGAACAAAAAGGGAACCGTTGGGTCTCTCCTTCTCGATTTTTAAAGTATCAAGCTATCTTAGTGGAACAGGATGATGTCAATATAGTAATAACTAACATTGTGAACCCAACAGCTTTTCTCAGCGGAGATACCTCAGAGCTTGTGACACACGACTGTCTGGAGACGATGGAAACCGTCTACTCCAGCCGACCAGATCTGAAGGAGGAACCTCTTGAAGATGCTGAGGAATCGTGGTTCATGGATGGAAGCAGTTTTGTAAAACAAGGAAACCGTAAAGCTGGGTATGCTGTGACTACCACCCATGAGGTGATTGAAGCCGAATCGTTACCTGCAGGAACATCAGCACAAAAGGCGGAGATAATAGCTCTAACCAGAGCCTTAGAATTGGCCAGAGGGAAGAGGATCAACATATGGATTGATTCCAAATATGCCTTTGGGGTGTTACATGCCCATGGCGTAATTTGGAAAAAACGAGGACTGCTTACAGCACAAGGAAAACAAATAAAACATGCTGAAGAAATTTTACAACTTTTAGAAGCTGTAAAATTGCCGGAGAAAGTGACTGTAATGCATTGTAGAGGACATCAAAAAGGTAACACTGAACAGGAAATTGGAAATAAATTGGCAGACCATGAAGCCAAACAGGCTGCAGAACAAGCTGAAGCTAGAACACTGACTTTGATTCCAGATGGTAAACTTCAAACTCTAAATTTAGAATCAGAATCTGTGAACTATTCTGAAGAAGATAGGGATTTGATTAACAGTTTAGGAGAAAAAGAACAAACAGATGCGTGGGTATATAGGCCTGATGGACGTATTATAATACCCTTTAGTATTTTATGGAAACTAACTACAGAGGAACATAATAAAACTCACTGGGGAGCTGATGCTCTATACAAATATTTGAATGAAAGGTTGATAGGTTGTAACCTATACATGACAGTTAAAGTCACCCAGCACTGTGAACTTTGCTTAAGGAATAATCCTAACAGAACAAATAGAACAAGAATTGAGAAAATTGGAAAAGGTAACATCCCAGGACAAGAATGGCAAGTGGACTTCTCTGAACTCCCAAGAAAAGGGGGGTATTGGTATTTGTTAGTACTAACAGATACTTTTGCAGGTTGGCCAAAAGCTTTCCCCTGCAGAACAAACAAAGCAAGAGAACTTACATGAGTGTTGTTAAACAACATAACACCTTGATTTGGAATACCAGCGGTAATATCGTTGGATAGAGGTACTCATTTTTGTGCACAAGTAGTGCAACAGGTCAGTAAAATGCTAAAAATTAATTGGCAATTACACACTCCTCATCAACCACAGGCAAGTTGACAAGTTGAAAAGATGAATCATCTGATAAAACAACAATTGGCTAAAATCTGTCAGGAAGCCAACTTATATTGGTACGAAGCACTTCCTCTTGCTTTGCTTAGAATAAGAGTTAAACCAAGACCTAAGGAAAATTTAAGTCTGTTCAAGATTTTGTATGGGAGACCTTATCAAACCCAATACCAAGGGAAGATTTGAATCAATTAGGTGAAGGATATCTACAGAAATACATGATGGCACTAGGAAACCAATTAAGCAAAATCAACAAAATATTTGTGGGAACTAGGGTTAAGGGCTTAGATCAGCCAATTCACCCTTTTAAACCAGGAGATTGGGTATATATTAAAGCTTTTTCAGGTCAACTGCTGGAGGAGAGATGGAATGGACCATTCCAGGTACTGCTGATGACATTCACTGCAATCAAAATTGGAGAACAACCCGCTCGGATTCATTAATCCCGAGTGAAGAAAGCACCTGAAAAGCAATGGATGTTGGAACCCGTGGGACCAACAACATTAAGATTTTCCCAACACTTGTGACTACGATGAGTATATTAACCTTAACCAATACCTTCACCCCAAGCTGGCCCTTAACAACAGGAAATCTTTCCTCTTGGATATTGAATGATACATTGTGGTGGTGTGGTTTTGATGATCTCATTCTCCCCCCCAGTTAGGTAACAGTGAATGGAACTAATTGGAAATGGTACTGGCCTTTAGCAACTGACATCAACATCCCAAGATCACAGTTCCAAGGACGCTGGTTTTTGAAAAACTCTACTTTAACCTCATTACAAATTTATACCAATATTACCATAGAGTGTTGCTTAGGAAACGGGGTCCCGAATTTAATGAAACCCAATTGTACACCATGGCATAATGTTACTAAAAGCAACCCTTTACTAATAAATTCTTTTAACTCTGCTTGGGAATCTATATTTTGTCATGATACAAACCTTACATGCTCTGAAATGATTATTTTTATTAAACTTAAGACCTATTGTCAGAACTGAACAAGTTCAAACATTACCTTTGACTTATATCAATGTAGCTCAACAATGTCAAAAGCATATTTTGCAATTCAATATCACATTTCCTACAACACCACCCTGTAGAGTTAGAAGGGCATGATATGATACCCTTCTGGGAGGTGTTGGATTGTTGAATTTGGTAGGTTTAGAAACAATTAGAAATAAAATTAGTTGAACTGGACATGATGTAGGACAATCCATCCGAATACAGGCTGATTGGATGCCTACAGCTTTAATCCCACAATTCTTGACCCTAAATTATGACAAGATTTTGCAATTGTTTAACAGACCATAATTACCTCTATGCAAATTGACAAAAATATTTCTAGTCTGTTTAATTGGACAGTCCATACTATGGAGACCATATACCAAATTCAACAGAAAGATAGGGTACAATCATATCTGATGAGCAATAATGAATGGAGGCAATTATTTGGGAAAATGTATTAATGGGGACCATTGACTCAAACCCTACCCACAATACATAAAATGCGTAGGTGATTGGTGCATAGGTAAAGTCATTTATTACAATGTGACCAAATCTGAAATAATGTGTAGATTTATAACCCTGCCCTCACTGTTTCTGCATGAATATTGGATTCCCCAATTTCAAGCAAATTTTATAGACACGCAAAATAAGACACACGAGTTAACTCTGTGTGAGTCTACCATAGATGGAATGGTTTGTAGTCAACAGTCTGCACAACAGGTACCCTGCTTTTTAGAACAAACAATTAATGCGTGCGAATGGACAATCTTGCCAATCACGGAATTAGAAATGTTATTGAGGTTAATGCCAGTCACGTGTGCTTTGTAACAAATGACAGAAGAAGTGTAAAAGAATTTGGATTGCAAACACTGTTTGCAGGATGTCTGAGAAACATGACCCATCTGTTTTGGAAAAACACTACCTACACTTTCTTTGCTATGACAGAAGAACAGCTAGCTTTATTTTGGCATTATGAATCCCTGAATGTAAGTAAAGTTGGAATTTCATTGGAGAAGCTAAACCAGATTTTGAATCAGACAAAACAGTTTAAAGATTATGTACAAAAATGAAATAAGACTTTACATGAGTCCTTAGTGAAAACTATCATAACCCAAAATGAATTAAAAGACATATCCGGACAAATTGAATCAGAAACAGTTCATCATTGGTGGGATGTTTTTGTAGGTTACTCTCCATCAGCCACAGAGGTACTAGAGGTACTGATCCATCCTTTACTTGTGTTATTGATAATAATTCTAGTCCTGACAATAGTGAATTTTATCTTCTGGTGCAAATTAAGAACCTTAACTAAAAGAATTTGGGCATTACCCACAATAGTCAAACAAGAACAATATGGACTTTTGCAAAAGAATTTGCAAGCATATTGAAAGGGGGGGGGCAATCAAAGAACTGTGTGTGTATTCATTATGCAATGAATAATTATGTTCTCATGATATGGAGAACCAAAACCCACAGATGTGCAAACAGGTAAGTCAACCATAAGAAGAACAAAGAGAAGTAAAACCTTGATGTAAATAATAATGAACAACGCATGCGTCAGGACCTGCCAACAAGAAAAGGTCAACTAAAGGAGAAACGATGAAGAAGATGATACGACCACCAGATGAAGTAAACGACCACCGGAAAGGCGACGACTTTAGAGGTGGACACTAGATGGCAGCGAGGACCATGAAATAGAAGACCATAACCTGATGATACCGGTTTTTTAGAATAGGCGGGGTTATGGAAAATATTTCTAGGAAAATAACATGAATATGTAACAATTTTGTAAATATCACTTGTTTGAGATCGTTGTTTCGTTGGCGCACTTGTGTGGACCAACCCCCAGTGCTGCCCAGCGCTGCTAATAAAGAATACCCGCTTACCAGTATCATTAGAGTGCTGTTAAGCCACATTTCTTCGTTTCACAGCTTACAGTCAACAAGCATGGCATGTCTCCACCCCTATGCTGTTTAATCTGCTTTTATCCAACAACATCTTGAAACATTTGGATTTATTACTTTGGGATTGTTTGTACTGAGCACACATAAGTGCTGTTATTTGGGGAGGTGGTCTTAGCACACATTAACCCGTCCGTGCTTTGACAGGTTCTCCTTCAAATACTGACTTGAACTAAAGGTTGAGTGAGGAGTCCAGCAAGAGGTGCCTCCCACATCCAAAACCCCATATAGCTGGCTTCTGATCCCCGGGACAGTGATTTATGACTCCCTGTAAGGACCTCAGTGAACCTGGATCTTCATCAGACTTTGAATTTGACTAATATTAGCAAAGACCTGACTTATTTTGCCTTTGCAGGGGGAGCTTACCTGGAGCTAAAGTTCTGCAGATGGCAATGCGACGGAGGTGACAATTTGGCCTGCAGCACCTTTAATAAAGAGATGAAAATGAAGAGCAGGGAGGAAATATTATGAGGCTATGCCCCTCCTGGCAGAGGGACAGCAGTTACCATGGTCCCAGGTACCTCGCAACCTGCTCCACACTGCAGCTCCTCCTGTGCACGGCTGGAGGAACAGCCCTGGCAGTCAACAGCACAGCATTATGACATGTAAGGATATAGAACCACGAGTATATTTAGGACTGGCAATGAGAGAGAAAATGCTGGTTTTAAACAAGAGCAGGATGCTTTTGTTCACAAAACATTGGTAGTTAAAAAATGTAGACTCCCCTGAAGCCATTCTCACAGCTGCTTTTCAGAGAATCCCTCTTTCTTCCAAAAGAGGAAAGGCCCAAGGCTTAGGAAGACATGGATGGGCAGCAAAATGGGGCTTCACGAGCAGCATGATTTGTCTCACCTTTGACCACCACTTTCTGTCTCTTCTATGAATCATTATTACTAATTATTAATGACTCAGGAACCAACCCTCTCTTGATACCAAAGGTACACGAGTCATCCTAAACTTCTACTTCAGCCATGATCCAGTGTCTAATAAGCTCACTAGGATTTAAAAACTATTGCACTTCAGATTAGACTTCTTACTGAGACTTCAAGATACCATGGCACAGACTTTCACCTGATTTATTCCAGCATGAACCAGGATTAATTCCATTTGCAACACCAATATGAAGCCAGTGCGAGTGAAAGATTTAACTCAGTACAATATTTATCAGGCTTGCACTTCTGGCTTATGTCAAGGCAAAGAGAGAAACACCTAGAGCCAGACTCCTACATCATGGCTCAGGAGATTAAGCTGATCTTCAAACCTAAAGGTGAAGAAGGCTGGGAGCCCTGACTCTTCCCACCTTTTAGTATGATTTCCCACCTAATTTTTCTATTTTACTGACATCTTACCTTCCTCTGGGGGATTTTGTATATAGGTGTGTCGTGGTTTAACCCCAGCCAGCAACTAAGTACCACGCAGCTGCTCACCCACTTCCCCCCCCCACCCAGTGAGATGGGGGAGAGAATCAGGAAAAAAAAAAGGTAAAACTCGTGGGTTGAGACAAGAACAGTCTAATAGGACAGAAAGGAAGAAAATAATAATTATTATAATAACAATAATAAAATGACAATAATAATAATAATAAAATAATTGGAATATATAAAACAAGTGATGCACAATGCAATTGCTTATCACTTGCCAAACGATGCCCAGTTAGTTCCTGAGCAGCGATCACCCCCCAGGCCAACTCGCCCCCAGTTTATATACTGGGCATGACGTCACATGGTATGGAATACCCCTTTGTCCAGTTTGGGTCAGCTGTCCTGGCTGTGTCCCCTCCCAACCTCTTGTGCCCCTGCAGCTTTCTCGCTGGCTGGGCTTGAGAAGCTGAAAAATCCCTGACTTGGTATAAACACTACATAGCAACAACTGAAAACATCAGTGCGTTATCAACATTCTTATACTAAATCCAAAACACGGCATTATACCAGCTACTCGGAAGAAAATTAACTCTATCCCAGCCAAAACCAGAACAAGCTGTGGGATGGGGAGGAGGGATATCAGTCACATTCCACTCCCCAAAAATAAACCCAAAGTCTAAGCAGGCTGCTTTAAATGCCTTAAAGCAAGCACCGAATTGGACCCTGACTGGAAGGTGGCAGGCCATGTGGTGAAGCAGATTCCTTCCTTGTTTGGCAGAAGCGTATTTAGCACCACCCTATAAAAACAAGGTTGTTGGGAGTTCTGGCATGACAAGTCTTGCTCCCAGGGAGGCTGGCACTGTGGGATTCCCACCTACAATCCCAGCATGTTCCTTGAGCTTATTTGTGAATCTAAAACCATGTGTATACTGCTCACACTGATCAAGGCTGTAACTGTCAAGGTTGTGAACCCAACACTTAGAAGACAGTGACTAGATGAACTTAGAAGAGAGAAGGTGAGAGGAGGTAACTGGGAACAGGATGGGGAAACTGCAGAGAACACAAGACTCGCTGGTCAAACAGACATAAAAAAAAACCAGAGGAATGAAGACTAGCTCCTGATGGTGGAGATGTGAAAGAAAATAAAGAGGAAAGCAAAAAGAAACAAGGATGGAAATATTGTTGGCAAGAGTGTATGTCCAACAGGCATGTTCATTGCCTGTCTGTGAAACTCACCATCAAAAAAACCTTCACCCTACTGAAGTGCTGGCACACATGGAGGGTCTCTGCTTGAGTCAGAGGTCACCTCAGTGCTGTGCTCCCATTTGTGCCTCCAGACCCCCGAGGGCACTGCCATTTCCGTTTGTTCCTATGTAAACTAAGAAAAACCCTAGGAAATCATATACTAAAGGTAAGGTAAAAGAACAAGAAAAGCGTTCGAAAAAGACAAGCATTCAGCAGGTAGAGCTTGAAAAGATGAGTAAGAAAGAAAGCCTGAGTACCTGGGGATGAGGGGGAATCTATTACATCAACTGCAGAAGGACAAATACATCAGATCCCATGTGTTGTGTTATTTTCTGCTTATTTGCATCAGGCCGACAGATGCATGTGTAACCAAAGACATTACTAAGATAAAGGGGATATCATAACCCATTCTGATTTTTTCCACTGAATAAAAGCTAAAGTGTGGTTCAGTTTACATTGTTAGGTTATTTCATTCTGAGATGCAAGTGTCTGACTGAAACCGTACAGCAAGTATAGGGCAGCTCATCAGGGTCATGGCTTTTAAGTACCACGCAAGACTGCCTGGGAATTGCCACGTAAAGTTTATGTTTCTCTCACCACTAAGCAGCTTCTGATCAGGAAAGCAAGTCCAACGGGAGCTGTCAAATGCCAGTAGTCTGCTGCTTCTTGCCATGTCCCAAAATCTCTCTTGGTGTGAAGACGTTCAGCTTTCCAGAGAGCAGCCTGTCCTTGCGTCGACCAAGTCAACCACACCAGATGAGTCCTGCTGACTCATTGCTGCCGCCCCAGGGGCAGCAGGACTCCCTGTACCAGTCCTTCCTGTACTGAAAAGAGGAGTAGCAAAGATTTTTATTGTTTAGAAACCCTGCAGTCTTCACAAAACACCCTCCTAGTGTTACTTTGACACATAAGGACTAAGCTGCCACTTGTTTCAACAGGCTCATCTTCAACAAATGACATTAAAGCAGAGAAACAAGTCATGAGAGAATTGCCACAGTCTTCATTTTAAGGTTTTTCTTTCATCTCACCTTTGAAGAAGCTCTCTGGCTTTGGTATAGTTGCATGCCTTGTTGATGCTCTTTGCTGTCCTACTGAAACCCATGATATGACTAGAGAGCTCAAGGCCCATTAGAAACTTCCAGCAGCGACAGCAGCATTGGGATTCCCAGCCCTGATTGTGCAATCCAAAACCTGGAGTCAGACCCAGAAAGTCCCTGGGAAGCGTAAAAGAAGAGGTGCGTGCTTTCAAAAGGCAGGCTAAGTAGATCATTAAGAAACCCCCATTGTTTAAAATAAAAGCTTAAGTTGTTCTGTGGATAGCATACAAAGCAGACTTCTGGCTACACAGTGTGGGAAGCAGATAAGAAAAACAGGAACTGGTTCAGGCAGATAATAAAATTCCTGATAGTGTAGAGCCTATACTCCCAGACAATTCCAATTCAGCATGATTTCCATAAAAGTTAAGGTTGTTTCCTGGCTGCTTATGTAGGACTTCATGAAATATTTCTTGAAAAGCATTAATTGAATTACATTGACAACCCAAAATCTACAGAAGGGTATCATCCCTTGACTGCCACAGGCCTGGGACCAGGGACCGAATAATTTCCTTTTTGAACCCACAGGTGAAGCACAAAGCATGACATAGATACCAGGATGGAAGCCAGCCTGAGCACTCCTGTCAGAGCTGAAGAATGGGCTCATTAACTTCTTAGTCTCTTTACTAAGACTAAGCTTTTTATAGAACAACTGAAATCAATGAGTTCACTGATTAAAATATTTCTACGTGCACAAATCCTGATGTACTAACTGGTAAGTAGACTCAACATCACTAAATCTGAAGTCAAGACAAAGCAACCAAGAAGCAAAAGTTACACATGCCCCTGACAGCCCTTTCACTATAGCTAGACTGGCTACTCACAGCAAATCCCACTAAAAGCAAAATTCACATCAAAAAAAATCCCCAAATTAGCAGGAAGTTTGAGAACTTGGTCTACATTTTAAACTCTTCAGGCTCAGAAGTGCCACTCATTTTATGTTTCTAGTACGTCTGGTAAAACAGGGCGCTGACCTTCACCTGTTCTCGGGTGCTTTCCTAATAAAGGAATGATTGGTGATATTAAGAGCAATAAACTTTAGGACATTTCTATACAGATTAACATTTGTAAACATTTACTCCTCAGTATACAGTCAAACAAGACTTCAGAGGGTTTCTTTACAATGCTCAGCTGGGCAAAGAAAATTCAGCCTTATTAACATAGTCTTATCATTGAAAGCCCAGAGGAGGAGGCAGGTTATAAAAAAAAATCTGACAGGACAGAGGCATTGGTTCAGCCAGGCAAAACAAGCAGCAATGACGAGTGTCACAGTGGCCGTTCATGAGGTTCATTCCCACAGCTCTTGCAATACCCACAGTCTCAGTGAAGGTGGAATCACCAGTCTTTCAAATCAGCAGAACTTCATTTTTAATTAATCAGATTAAATGGTTAAGTGCCTGGAATCTTTGCTCAAGATCCGTTAGACTTCTTCCTTAAAAAGTGTAATGGCAGTCAAATTAGTCAGAACTGTTTAATCATTCATACAAGAAAAGTTGCCTGTCTCAAGAGAAGTGCCTTTGTAATCACTTCTGTAAATACAGTTGTATTAATCTGGTACAGGATAACAGGTTCAAAGTTGTAAACCCTGGAAATCTTTTACCATATGAAATGTTATTATAAGCATTAACTCTAAATGTCTGCTTGTTATCATGACAGCAGCAGTTCCCTAGGGGTCAGGAGGTTTATGCTAAAGCACATAGTGCTGAGTAAAGAGCACATATAAAGCTCTATTGCAACTGAACCCAAAACACCCTCTTTCTTTCCCCACCCCAAACAATAAATTGAGAACAAGAGATGCATGCAGGCTCATCGTTCTTGATTTTGTATTCACCCCAAGCTCTCTACAATACTTTTGATGTCTTGAGAAAAATCATTCATCAGAAGGATGCTCTGGGGTTTTCCGAGTGCTGCTGGTGGGACGTAGGAAACCAAGGTGGCAAAGGCAGAAAGGAACAGGTTAAGCACAGGTCAGCCTCACGGCAGCCCCGTCCAACTGCAGTCTAGCCAGCCTGGTCTTGAATAAGATGAAATCTAGGTTTAAAAAATGGGTGGTTTGTCAGTGCTGCGGATGGGCAGGACCTCAAGGATGGTCTTGAGGATATCTGTGGTCGCTGCCAAAGGGAGAGCACTCGGTGGCTGGAGGGAGCTTCATCTCAGGAGTCACTGTGTGACCCTGAAGGAGGTTGCGGAAAATGGTCTAGCCAAATTCTTCCTATAACCCTGAATTTACATGGTCTCCCACAAAAGCTTTGAGGGTTCACGAGTATTTCCTTAAGTAGCAACACTGCAGGCTATCTTTGTATCCATCCCCTTCTCTAAATTGCCTGAAACTAGTCACGGCAGCCTTTCCTTTTCATGTTGTTAGTAGTAGTAGTAATATTAAAAATCACTTCCACTTAGCCACAGTAACTGAGCTGAGTTTTCATGCCTTCAAACTTTCTAACCTCTAACACACCACTTGATAGTTTTCAATAAAAAAAAAGAGAAAATTGACCAGCAGTCTATTTTCAGCCTCCAGGTCTAGATATAGAACTGAGCAGCAGTTCTGTGAAGAGCAAGTTAGTTTTCAAGCTGGCTGCTCTTTTGGGCCCTAGACCAGGCCACTCTGAACACCCCCCTTTTTGATTTTTTTCCAGGACTAAGCTAAGGAGGACTCCAAGCAGAAAAACAGCAAGGACAAGATGGCCAGAAGCATGCCAGCGAGGGAGAGATTGGCAGCCCTGGACAGATGGACAAGGAAGAAAGGAGATTAGGAAGGCACTGGGTGACAAGGGAAAAAGCATCTGCGAAGAGCAACTGGAAGGAAAATAATCAAAGGGATCAGAGGGGCCGGAGTTTGGAGCCCCCAGATAGAGTCAGGGTGGAGCAGGACCCGGCACGCTTGAGGAGGGGCGATACGAGCTGGTCAGATTATGGCCATTGTTGCCAGCCAAAAAACACGCTGCAGCAGCAGTTACCCCCTGAACGAAGCAGCTGGAGGACTTTCCCCAGGGGAATGGCTGTATTTGGCTATCCGTGCGCTCTTCTTTTCTCCCTGTGCATGTCCAGCTAACTTTTAAGGACCACTTTTGTGCTCCTCTCTGTCCAAATCAACCACAGCAGGGAAAATCAGCGTGAACCTCATGACAAGGAAAGTCCGATTATTATGCCTCTGCCCTTTACATTACTTCAGTACCTAGCAGAAAGCTTCCTCACACATCTCGGATCCACATGGCAGTGCTCATTAATGGTACAGAAAATATACTAAATACACACAAAGCCCTGCCAACTGCCAGGCAGACGCACAACAATTTAAAGGGCAACTATGCAATCTTGACAATACTGAATTGGTCCAATTTCAAAGTGATAAGCAGGAAGGATATACCAGATAGAAGATATCAGGGATACCCAGCAAGCAGTATTTGTACAGCACGGTGACTAAAGCAGAAACTCTCATTTGCTGAATGGTAATAAATAGGGTCATACATAGTCAGCATCATACACTCATATATATGTCAGTATAATGTGTGTGTATATATGTGTGTGTGCATGCAAAAATAAATACATGCATATACATGTGTGTGCATGTGTGTGTGTTAAATATAAGACATTTCTCCATTTCTTCAGACCCTCTCTGCTGCTGCCACTTGCTGTGGAAACAATCTCCATCCTATGAGAGAGATGTGCTCCCTCCCTTTCTTCCTTCGGGCTCCTTGTCCTGAGGCCACATTTGCGCAGACTGCTTTTTGCTTTGTGTGTGTGTGTGCGTGTCCCATGCAAAGAAGGTTACCCTTACCCACACAGCAGCGGGCATGGGGCTGTACGAGAGATGCTGGATTCAAAGAAGGCACAGGCAAGCTGCCCAACTCCTTGGCCAAGTGAACAACTACTTTGAAAGAGGTCTGTGAGCCAGGCTCCTCTTTGTTCCCCTCGTCTCCCGTTGCTGCTGCCTCACATGATTGCTCTTTGGCCAGGACACAGAGTGCTTAAGAGAGAGAGTATTTGTCTTTCAGCAGGAAATGTAACATCAGTGTTAGCTGGGGGTTGCAAATATAACGTAATTAGCAGAAGCCTTTGTCTTCTGCTAGAAATAATATATATATATGTACAAGAACAAGTGCTGCTGTCAGCAGGAGGGGGGGGGCATTGCCTTACTGCTCCATGGCCCCTGGAAATCCCCACTGTAGCCAGAAAAATAGATTTTCATCTCCCTGAGGTGACCGCTGAGTCGCTGTGTAACCCCTTCTGGCTGTGCCAGCAGCCCAGTTCCCTGCCACATGGAGAAGAGCAGAGCACAGGGCCAAATTTTCAGCTGATGAAAATAGTCAGAACTTCCTTCTAGCCAACACGCTTGTGCTCACTTCCACCAGCAGATAATTTGCTCCCATGTTTCTGCATCAGGAGCCAAATCCCTTCCTTCTTCGGCTGGCAAAGCTGAAAACTGCAAGGACAGTGGTGCTCGGTCTGCCGAAGGCAGGCTTTGGCCATAGCCTTCACATCAGCCCAACCACTAACCCAAAATGATCAGTTTGCTTCTTGGACTAGTACCCTGCCTTACAGCCAGAAGGAAGCATAATCCATTTCACCGTTTATAGAACTTCATAGCCCTTAGAATTCTGCCTTCGGATCTCTGCCTTTGCTTTTTCCTTTCTTTTCAGTGCAGGCATACAGTGCTGGCATATTAGCATGAAAAGACGAGCCAGTGTTACTTTCAGGGGTAGATGAACTTACTGTGAATGTGAATGTAAGGAGATGGTCAGTTAAGATTAGATTTCATATTTTGGATACTAAAGTGCAGAGAGCAAATTAGAATTACTGCAAAAAAAATTGAAAAAGCTCACACCTGGAGACAATAGGAATTAAGGGAAATCGTAAAAAAGCCTCAATACATTTCCAGGTAAGTAAGTCCCTTCCCTTCATGTAAAAAGCATCCAGGAGCAGGAGGCAGAAAGAATACATATACACCACTGCCAACTTCTGGATGGCCTCAGAAATCGTGCTTGAAAGCGCAGTGGGTACTCAGAGAATGGGGTCTCGGGGCCACCGTGGGAGCTGCGCGGGTTCCCACTCTTCCCTCGCCAAAAGCCTCAGCAAATCCTTCCCAGGCAGCAGCTGAAGTTGTTGGTCCCAAGGGATGCACGATGTCCCACGCCAGCTCTGGGGGAGAAGCAGGACCCTCTTCCTCCTCAGTGAGGGCTGGGGAGCAGCTCCTGTCAGCACCGTGCAAAGGCTCACAATTATCTTGGGGACCCCGATTATCTCCCTCTTCCATGACTTGCCAAGCTACACCCAGACAATTTAGGGCTGACCAAACACTCACTTACACTCTTAGAAATTACACAACACCAGAGACCTTCGCAAGTAGAAAAATGCTCCCCAAATGGCAATGTCTCCAAAATCAGCTGGGTGCAAAAGTTTGCAGCGTGCACCAGCCAGCACAAGAGCTGCAGGTGCTGCTGGTGGCTTTTTTGTGGCAGGGTAGACCCTGCACGCTGCTGGACTCTTAAGCCCAGCCATAGGAAAACACTTTCTGTGAACAATTTGGGCAAAGGAAACGGGTATGCAGAAAGGCTACCATCCCTGCTCCATACTGCTGTTTTAGAAAGAAATAGCTGATTAAAGCAAGTGCTGTTCTGCAAGATGTCATGGCATTCGTTGTGCTGATTTCCCACCCCCTGTTTTAAAACTTGGGGGATCGGCTCATCCACATCAGATGCTTTTACAAAATTGATTTTTAAGGTGTATATTGAAGAAAAGATTGTTTTCTACCTCTTGAATTATGCAATCCTTTACCTACAGAACTTTCTGTACCCTAGCCTGTGGACCTACTGTGCCATTTCAATGACTTGTATGATGTCTTCACAGGTTTATTTTCCCATACGTACCCTGAAGCCTTTTGCTGTAGTTTTGTTTCCGTCTCCTCACTACAGGGTGGTCAGCAGTACGTGGTTAAACAGACACAGAGCTTTACTAAACATGGGTGAACGCTGAAAAAAAAAAAGTACTGGACTGAAAGGAGGTAAAGCAAAGTGCAACACCATATCGAACGTGCCACTTGCCTTGCACCTTCTGTTTCTAGAGCCATGCAAGCAGCCACGGTGATAGCGTTATCTGCTGACTGCACTGTTGATCTGGGCAGCCTTTCCCCTCCCAGCTCGCCCTGCACACTGACACAGCATGGTGTAGGTGTGGAAAAAGAGGAAACCTTTCAACCGCAGATCCCAAGAAACCACCATCAGCTTCATCTCCTTTTCTATCTGCAGGTACTGCTACCTTGCAAAATAGCACAGAGACTCAGGGACCAACGGCCTCATCAATATTAGCAAATTAAACAGTGACTGGGAATGAACCGTGATCATCTATATCAGTAAGCAGTTCAAGCATTTCACAGCCTGCGACAATTACTGCTCTCCCCAGCCATTCCTGGGCACAGTCCAGAGTCAAGGACCTAATCTCAGTTGGCCATCAGCATGGAGCCACCCTCTTTTGAAGTGGACGGTATTTTACTAGCATAGATGCAAGCTCTTCTGTGCCTGTTGGTCTCTGTGCCTGGGAATATTCCCAGGTATAATTAATTTCCTAATACAGTAGTAAATAACACTTCACAGTTATTCAAGTGCCTACTATCTCTATTGACCAAGATATGTGCTGCTTTAATCAGACAGCCAATGTCATTTTGGCAGAGACAAGTTCAGCACAAACCTGCAGGGCTGCTCTAGTGACTTCTCTGGAGAGTTGATGGTAAGCATTAAAATTATGCTTCTCCATCTAGAATTCTATAGCAAAATAGCTCTCTGCCTGTAAAATACAGCTAGGCCTCAACAATAAATTCCATCTTTGCATCAGAGGGCAAAGCTTGTGTCCCTGAAGAGACAGAGGCTTTACTCGTCCTCGCTGAATACCCCATTAACTTCCCTCGACATTTCATTGTACATCTACTCTCAGTTTTACTGAACCTCCACCTTGCCCTAACTGGAAGATTTATCCCAACTATATTCTAAATTTGCCAGGGAATTTAACTGACCCTTCATCACCCATTTGTGACCACTATTATTTCCGTACTTCTTACTACAACTTTGGATCAGAAGAGGATCTCCGCCAGATCAGAAAGTATTTACCCTCAGCAGATAGATGTTGTGCGCTCATCTGTGGAGAATCCACAGCAGTCTCCTGAAATATTCTTACAGAAGGGTGTGGGTTTAAAACCACACATTTGAAAGCCCAACAAACTGTAATTGCAAATATATATTATAACTTGAATGCATAAACATTTTGCATACAGAAATATTGGATGCATAAGAAATCATACAGATTGTGGATTATTTTTTTTTAGAAGCTGTTTTTAAAAATGCAACCTACTACATCCAGCCCAAACTCATCCTAGTTCTTCTGTGGCTTCTTGGAGGGTAGGTAAGTATCAAAACAGTAGCAGCCCTCCAATGCAGAAAATACTTTCTGCTCCAGAAGGACCCAGATACAAAATAAGGGCCTCTACGTAGAGGAGAAGTCCTTGAATTTCAAGTGCCTTATGCCAGTCTGCACAGCAGGGAAACTGTTCATTAAATATCAGGATTAAAACCGCATGCTCCAAATCTATCAACCCTTGTTTTTCTTGTCCTAAAATGGTGGTTTTCAACATTTATTGGTCAGAGTCTGACCTTAGCTCTTTGAAAAGCAATCCCAGGATCACTTGGGCAGCACTGCTGCAATCATTTTCATGTACAACCAATAACAGTTAGGTTAAACCCTCAACATTTATTTTCTATTCTTAATTCTTTTTTTTTTTCCTCTTGAGCATATGTATTATTCTAATTTTATTTGTCAGGAATTGCTTTATAGAGTTTTCATTTCTGTCTCCCAAATCCCAAACCATGACACACAACTACTATTGACTCCTTACTGATCATTACTAACAAAAACATGTAGGTACATGGACAACTGGAAAATCAGACACAGTGGGGTAGGACCCAGGTGGCAGATGACTTGATATTGATGTTAAGGAGAGAGGAACATATGAGGTCACCTCCATGACTGCTGATCTAAAAACAGCACCTAAATTTAGTGTTAGGCCTCATCTCATTTCTAACATGCACATTCAGGTCATTAAACCCAGAAGTGAGAGCGTCGTAGTTCAACCCCAGCCAGCAACTAAGCCCCACAGAGCTGCCCACTTGCTCCCCCACCAGTGGGACGGGGGAGAGAATCGGAAGGGTAAAAGTAAGAAAACTAGTGGGTTGAGGTAAGAACAGTTTAATAATTGAAATATTATAATTATAATAATTGTAATTAAAAGGAAAATAACAAAAAGAGATGCCCAGCCTGCTCCTGAGCAGCAGCCCCCCAGCAGCTTTCCCCCTAGTTTATACGCTGAGCATGACGTCGTATGGTCTGGAATATTCCTCGGGTCAGTTGGGGTCGGCTGTCCCGGCTGTGTCCCTTCCCAACTCCTCGTGCCCCCCAGCCTCCTCGCTGGTGGGGTGGGCTGAGAAGCAGAAAAGCCCTTGGCTCTGGGTGAGCACTGCTCATCAACAACTAAAACGTCAGTGCATTATCAACATTATTCTCATCCTAAATCCAAAACACAGCATTGTACGAGCTACTAAGAAGAAAAGAAACTCTATCCCGGCTGAAACGAGGACAGAGTATCTCGAAGCTCTCCCGAGCCTGATGTCACACCTACAGTCAGCTTTCTGCATGTGGCAACATCCTCGCTCCCGCAGAGGTGCGAATCTGAAGACAGAGCGAGCAGGAGAGCTGCTGAGCAGAAGCTGCAGCTGAACGTGGAACGAGCAGGCATCACCAGCAGAGCCAGGCGGCGACACGGCAGCTGCGCTCTGGGAAGAGCCCATCCAGCTCTTGCAGCCAAGATCCTTGCCTGGTACCCTGGAGTTACGAGCAATAAATTCATTCCCAGATTTGGAAACTCTAGGCTGCTTGCAGAGGAAAATCTTTGAGTGGCATTCCCCTTTTCGTCCAAATATGTAACAAAATTTGCAGCGTTAACAAGCTCACAGGTTAAGAACAAACTTTACTCCTACAAAGGTCTTAAAATTTTCCACGTTGACACAAGCTCTCTATTGCTAACATATATCAAGCTCAGAACAACAGGTTTATTTAAAAATACACTTTATTTACAAAGCATTCAAACTTCATTTTGAAAAAAAATATAACTGTACATAACTTTAAGTAATTTTTCACTAATAGTTAATAAAACCACAGTGAAATTTACAATTCATTGATTCAGCAATCATGGAAATTACATTTTGGCACATTATTTAAGTCACATAATGAACAGAAAAACTGGAGGAAACTTTTAAGCAACACAACTCCATAAATGTAACAAATTTACACAGTGACATACCGAGGTATCACTGTTCAAATAAAGTATTTAACATAGAAAGTGCTTCCACTGTACAGCACAATAAGTAGTGGAACCTACAGAAATCTTCACAGCTTTTGAATTATCTTTTCAGAAAAGTCCCTTTTACCTGCTTTCCAGTTAGTCATCCAAGCTTTCCCCTAAGGTGTTAATGAATGACTAATGAACCCTACTGATTCCATTATACCTGCTCAGGTTTAGAAACCAACCTTCTCTAAAAAGTTGGTTCAAGTGGAGTGTTTGTGAAGAATTTAAGCATATATAAATATTTATATCTCAGGATGACTACTTAGACACCACTTCTACACAGACCACAGGACATAAAATAGTCCTTGGAGTAGCTCACGTCAAGCCATCCATAGACCTTGGGTGGTGAACTTCACTTTGGGGAAAATTTGGATGCTGGCACATTCCCTTCAAAGTTCAGAATAAAAGGGAGCATTCAGGACAGTAAGTGTTATAATCAGACAGGGGAGGGGGATGGTATAGGAAGAACTAAACAAGGTCAAAAGGTGGTTTGCAATGGTAACGTATATCACACAGCAAAAACAGAAAGCAGGTGAATTTGAATAAAATGGAGTGCAAAAATTAAACCAGTGCATAAAAGAGGTATTTCTAAATGGTATTATAGGTACATCACCATGATCAGAAGGCTAGCAAAACCATACTGCTTTTATTGAAGAGACAAAGAATAGGAAAAACATTAAGAGGAAAAAACCCACGGTTGCACCACAAGTCAAAATAAGTATCATGAAGGACGCAAGGAAAAGGAAGTCAGCTGAAAACTTGGTAAAACAAAGGCAATACTCCTAAAAACAGCATCGGTTATTTTTCTTTACATAGAAGAGCAAAGGCAGTTTAGGCAGTTACAGAAGAAGGAAAAATTAACAATCAAATTGGCATATTTGGCACATACCAAAAGGTGACAGAAAATTTATTCACTTTAAGAAAAGGCCCATGACTGATGAAGGCCAGTAAATTGCTTTTGCATTCAATGCCATGTTAATTTATTCCAGGTTTGAATTTTACTCCAAAACTGTCTGGCAAGGCTAGCAAATGTTTCATTGACATACAGCTAGGTCACACGTATGACTGGTTATGGATCAGAGGGCCACATAAGTTGGACAACCAGTTGAAAGTCACCTGTATTTTAAGCAGATTTCCATTGCTACAGACAGTGATGGACAGATAGGGGCAACCACTGCAAAAGAACCCGAATACCATAATGATGCAATCATAAGGGATTACAGAAAAGAGATTTGATGACAGTACCATACACTACGAAACTGAATTTAGAACAAGTGCCCATAGATAAGGGCAAATACTGAAATATACTGTATTTCAAAATGAGGTAAGCCTACTTCAAGAGACTTAGAAGTGATATGCCAAGAACTGAAGGGGAATAAGCCAATACAAAATACACACTGATTAGCATGAAGTCTTCTACAGAAGTAGAGAGGGGCCACAGAGTACAGCCTAGCTGTGACACACTTAAAACAGAGAAGAAAAATATTTTGTTGCGAGACTCAAAGGAAGGCAAGGATACCAAGTCAGAAACCTTAGCTGAATACCCTGAAGGTCCCTACACAGAAAAAGCAAGGTTCTTATCAATAACATGGCTCTGTTGGGTTTGCTTGCTTAAGTAACAAAGCAAATTTAAAATCTGCTTTTTTTCTAGACCTGAAGATTTCTATAATCCCTGGTATTTTCCTATTTATTCATAGGCAACAATTACAGTACACTCAAAAAAAAGTTTCAGGATGTTACTTCATTGTATTTTCAGGTTACAACACTTTTAAAAACTTAAAAAACATTGATAAGCACAGTTTTAACAAACACTGGAAGGATAAAGAAAAAGATGGTATATTTTGTCAAATGCCCCAACATTACACATACTAGTTTTGTCTAATTCCAGAGTAAACAATACTGCCATTCCATCTTTCAACTATTTAATAAAATGTATATATAAAAAAATTACCTGATTTAAGACACAAATGCATAATTATAAAAGGGTGCTTGTTTTAGAGGATATCTGGGAAGCAAGTTCTCCCATAGACTTTGTTATTATTTTGGGAGCCTTCTATTCCAGTTCTCAGAAAAACTATAAATATATTTGTTGTTTACATCTAAACCTCGACATTTAGACATCATCACAGATGAAAATAAGGACAAAAAGAACAGAGGAAAGGGCTGTCTTATTTCATGCTACACGCTTTTAAAAGATAGAGCAATTCTTAAAATGTTTCCTGATTTACATTAATGCGTGCAATAACTGCCAAGCAAGATCCTGCTGCTTTCACCTCTGCTGTTGCCAACAGAATCACACAGAGTGCAGGATCAAGCTTTTAATTATACTAACACATAGTTTAATTTATATAATACAAACCTACAATGGAAGGCTATAAAATATATTAGTTCAGCCAAGAATCTGTTCAAAAGGCGTAAGTACAATCTAGAAACGTGCTATTTAGACTGCAATCACTGCTTCAGTAAATACCATTTTCCAAGCAGCAAAATATCCTGCTGTGTGTTTTAATATTCATTGACTTAATGTAATCATCCTTATTAATAAGGAGTTGGCTGCTTTCAAGCCAGCTTTACAAGGAGGTCCTGGTATTTTCCCAGCCCAGGCAGGAAATCAGTTTGCCCTTTCTGTTAAGGTGTCACTGAGGTAAAGACACCACTATTTTATAAAGGTGTCCCTATGAATAAATGAATAAAATAGCCTGCCCAGGCCACACAGACCACTGAAAAGCTGCTTTTGACAGCAAGATGTATTTGAAAGCTTCTGGATCAGGTCTGCATAGCCAGTGAGGCTAAGCACCACACTCCCCGTGGATTAGGTGGTGGGTCTCCTCTCCCAGAAACCTGGAGAACATACCTGACCTAAATCCAGCACTGGTGACAGGGCACGTCATCTTGTTTTCCTTAGAGCACGCTTGCCTACCTTCAAAAAGAGCAAGCAGCAAAAAGATAATGGAACTGCTTCGCTAAATACACTTTGAGATACACCTTTGGGCAGGGGGACGAGGAGGAGGGCAAAGGGGAGGGCTTAGACCTTTAAAACAAACCAACAAGAAATAATTGAGATTAAACCAGGAAAAGTTCCCTGTAATTTTTTAAAGCTCCCTCTAAGTGATAATACCGCATATAAAACTTTAAAGGGACTTTCTTAATTAATACTGTATTAAATTATGTCTTAATAATAGAATTGCAGAATTTTAACTGTTCATAATAGACACATTAGCTTATTTATTCAGCATGAATAATGACAGACATTCAGTGTTAAAGATACTGCAATCATCCTGCACAATGATGAATTAAGACCGTGGCTATTATAACTTCTGTTGTCAGGAGAAAAAAAAAAAAAAAAGACTGAGTTGTACACAATCACAACAGCGAACAAGGTAAAGTTAATTGGATGACTGCCTGCACTTCCATTTGCTAGAATCAGTACAGACAACGTTAGTAAGTCTTTCTTTGCTTTCATGATAAGAAGTCTATTCTTTAGCATACTTATCTGTGATTAGGGTAGGACTCCAGTATTACTAATTGAGAAGCAAGACCAGCTTCCGCTCTGTCCCTAAATACAGGAGTCAATCAAGAAAACAATGGAAGCAAAAATTCCTGAGTGCTTCCCATCCCCCTTAGACACTCTTAATTTCATTCACAAACCCCACTGGCCAGAAGCACAAGTGTTACTGTTAAACAAGAACTGTCTATGGCAAAAATGGTTTTAAGGATCAGTAAAGCATCTCTACTGAAGTCCTTTATAAATATACAGTACTTTAGCCCAGTACAATTGTTAACTGGCCACAGGACTTTCAGGAAACAGCTCACTTCAGCAGAAAAGGCCAGAGTTTCATTCCCAGTGCCACTGGCCATTAACTACAAGCATCAGTGCAGACAGCAATACACCCCACCCACTCTAACAACAGATATTCACATGTAGTTTGGTAAGAACTAGGTTAGGCTGTATCAAAAAAATCTTACGTGAATGCAACACCCTTCGTGGAAATATTAATCCTTTTTTCAGATACAAGGGGGTTTTAGGTGTATTTTGGTTTACAGCTAAAGCACAGAAATCTTTTTGCCACACCAACTTCAGCTAGAACCACCAATGACCCCCTTCCCAGCCAGGATACATTTGTTCTATGAAGACATTATGCAGAGTAGAGGGAATTGCCTAAAGTCGTGTACTGCTCAACTGGGATTTCTCATCAGACTTGTCACAATTTTTAACATTTTTAACGCTATCCTCTGCCAGTGGGTACTCGATAGGGATTTCAATATCGTTTTTACTTGAACCATTGTCTTTACGCAGTTCAGAAAGGCAACTATCGTTTTTCTCAGTATAGCCATTAGTTTTAGCCAGGGGGGGCTCCCGCTGACTGCAGCACAGCTGAGAGTCACAAGCTTTTGAGATGCAGGGTGAGCTGCACAGTAGCTGGGAGGTCTTGTGGTCAATGTACTCGGGCTGGATGGTCACAGAATGGATCCCTGCTTCGTGGAAAACCTTCCGAATTTTATAAGCAGCATCTTGGTAATCAGTAGGGGTTTGGCACTTGATATGAAGAGTAGCAATATTCTTCCCACCTGCAAGCTCCCAAACATGCACCTCATGAAGGCTGCTAACCCCCGGTACACGAGCTAGTCTGTCAGCTGGAAGACATAAGAGAAAGATATTAAAGGCTTTTGTGTACTGGCTAATTACCAGCTTTCTCATTAAGAGCCCTATCTGAAAGCAGCAGCCCCTGAACTATCTTTTTAAAAGAGCTGTACTTAGTAAAACATGTCTACTCCCAGCTGCCTTCAGTTCAGTCTCCAGATGACCACAAGAGCAGGCCACCCTTCCTTCTGGGTTCACCTGTCCCTCAGGTTCCCAAACAGCAATTTACCAGCTGTTCGCAGAAGTGTTAGAGCACCTCTTCCTTGGCCAAGACACCCATCTTCTGGTTTCTTTAGGCCTCAGCACAGTGGAATTCCAGAAATAACCAGTGCTACTCCACAATTAACCAGTGTGAACAACACCAGAGAGCTACAAAATTAACCAACCTTAATGGAAATGTCTAAGCTGTTTTGGAAGCCTTTTGGAAGAAGCCGCTGCTGGGTTGGGAAATACTGTAATTCAATGTTGTTTCTTTCACAAACACCCCACACAAAGCATTAACAGCTCAAGACCTGGCATTTTTGATGTACTGTTGGAGTACCACATTCTCAAAATGCATGCTTTAACTAATCCAGAGAGATTTGAGTCATGTTGCTAGGACACAGGCATGTGACTATTTCTCACAGTTCTTGAGAATTTAGAGCTATTACGAGTAAATAATCCAAACATGTCATTCCAGAAATAACATATGCATTGAAATATATCATTAAAATTAATAGCATTTCAACAACAAATTTGACTTACTCAGTAGTTGCATATTAACACCTTTGGGAACCATCTGCAACAAAATAATTGAGGTCTCCTTGATAAGTGGGAATGCAGAAGACAAGATGATGAACACCATAATTATTGTCAGGCTTGGATCGATGTAGCACTGCCAGTTACACGGAGCATTCCCCAGAGGAAGTACATGGAAGATTGTAGCAGCAACTACCACGACCACAGATCCAAGTGCATCTCCCATAACATGCAAAAGAACACCTGAAACAAATGGCACAATTTCCATTAGAGGGGGGTTTTGGGCGGAGAGGGGGAGAGCAATGCTGCATTTTGCAAGTCTGTTCTAATTGACACAGTATTCCAGACACTAACATCATAACCGAAGTTTTCAATAACAGCTTTCAGAACAAAATAGCAAAGGAAATACTGACTCTGAACCACAGCTGCTTAAGTGGGATGCATTATTAAACATGTAGGGTATGCTAGCAACTGCGGTCCAACTGCAATGCCATGGCAACGTAAAATGTGTTTGCTTAAATGCCTGCAGATTATTAAGAGATCCTGGCACATTAAATCTGAATTCTCAATTAAAAATTGATGACTAAATCTATCTGTTCTACGTTGAAGCTAAGAGAGCCACAGACAACCCCCAGTAACAGTTATTCTCTTCCATCAGCTTCTATGACACTGTTGAAATCTGAAAAATTACCTAAGTGAAACCTATGGCTCCAAATGCCCTCAAATTCCAATTTTTGGATCAAGCTTGATTACTAGTCATATTAAACCTTGTCCCACCAACAGTACTAGCCCTCAGACCCCCCCCAAAAAATCAGAATCTAGTTTGAGAGTCAGTCACTTGGACTCGATGGTTTAATATGTGCCTGGACTACTCTTAATTGAGAGGAATGCTGGGTACCACTTTTTACATCTATAGGAATGTTTTTGCACAAAAGGTAAAGACACAAAACAGGCTCTTGTAATAACATATTTCTAGCTGCCCTTTCAACTACAATGACCACAGTAGTCTTCTTGCTATAAAGTTACAATAATCTAAGAACTCATTTTTTCTTTGTTTTTACTGCTTTACATAATCTTCCCTCTTCCCATCATTGCTCAGGTGCACTCCAGTTTTGTCAGTCTTTACCGTTCAGACTCAGATTTCATTCCAGCCCATGCCTAATTCATAACATCTCTCAATATATGAAGTTAATTTCTTTGTCAAAACTTTTCATTCAGAGCCTGTGAGAGAATAAAATGGACCATCTCCTTTTAACATCCCTACAACAAGCACTTCCAAGAGCTTCACTCCCATTTAATCACTTCCTCTGGGCTGGAGAAGCTGTAAAAGGCTCCCTCCGAAACTCACTAACAACACAGCGAAGAGTTTTGACACTGGATTAGACCTAGAGCTGTGCCAGTCCTCCTGTTTCTTGCCAGCTCTGTGCATGAACGTTGATATTCTGTGTGAGAAATGAAGGCAATAACCACCGGAGTTCCTCTGAATCACTTGGGTCAGATAAGAAAGTACAAGCTTCCAGTGAGTCCAGCTCTTTCTGCTGGAGTCAGGGGTGTTCTGCCCCACTTGGCAGACTCCCACAGGGTTTTACTCCTCCTAACAGTGTTGCAGTGTTTCCTTTTCATTTACAAATTAACCCTGATTCAGCACAGGCTATCAGCTATTGCACTAACAAGAGGGACAGGCAGGATGCAATTGCCAAGGCAACTAACTAGAGAGCACAGCTTAAAAAGAACAGGAAAATGTTTCAGAAAGTCTTTTGAATTAAGAAAAAAGGAAGTATGTCAGAATTTGGATAAATTATGAATTGAGAATACGCAATTTGGAAAATGCTTATTTTACATTACTAACACCATTAACATGTATGTCTTGGTTAGGCATCACATAACGATGTGACAGAAATGAACCCATTTCCCTATCGATCCCCAAAAGCTATGGTTATAAGATAGAACCGAAAACGAATTTTTATTAGATAAAGTCAGTATGGTAAGACCATAGGTAACGCATAGTTTCCAACAGCTTGTGTTGGAAAGTCTGAACGACTCTGCATATGCTCAAGAAGTAAAAGGAATAATTTTACACACACTGCAATAATTAATCCTGTCAGGCAGAATGTATGGATTCCTGTTCCTACCACTTTTAAAATCAAGGAAGCAGCTTCTCTGCCAATCTGTTTTGTCCAGCCATGTTTTTCAGGGAGGCTTCGATTCTATAACATACAGAATTTTTTGCCAAGTGATTATGAAGTTCAGTATAGCTATGTAACTAACTTCAAAGGAAAAACATAGATTTTGAATTGGAATTTTAAACACACATATGTGTAGTATTGGCTACAGAAGCAAGGAATATTTGTAAGGACAACAAAAATAGATTTTGCAAAGATGACATACTAAAGTAGCACTTAAAGAAAAACTCTCTTTTTAAAAATCAAAGATGACAGGTATCTTAAAATAACTGACACAAAACTCCTTATCCTTCAGACATTTTTGAGGGTTTCCAGCATCGTTATGCCTAAGCACTGTCATTCAGGCAAGTAAGACCTTCACTAAAATATACTCATTGGTTTCTTACTCTTCTCTCCTCCATCGCTGAAAGTGACAGTTTGCTTTTCCTGCTCCAATAATCTTACCACTATAATGCTATAATATCCAGTGACACCAACTTCTAGACTTTCAGGAAAGTGTTGTGGCTCTAGCACATGGTTTGATTTCCAAAGTGTCTTCCCTTACAGACACATCTGTGTAACTCTGAAAACACTTTTGAAAGACAGGTAGACAGGCACACACCAAAAAACCCCCCCAAACCAGGTACCTGACTGCCGTGTCGACCTCTTTAAGCTGAATTCACGTGATGCCAACTTACATGACTTTGGAGGAATATCAGATGCTGATAGATGACCATAAGAAGCCTGAAGCTACTATTCTCTACCTTTCTGTTTCAGCTGACAGCCCTTTCCTTGGGGACAAACTCAATGTTTAATATATTCAAAGATACCTGCTTTTGGCTCTGCTCAGAATAGGTCTGTAAACCTGTATGCATACAAACACCTATACAGAGAGGGAGAGAGGCACTTGGTTAATTTATTCCTAGAAGCAGCTATAGAGTTTCACCCCACAGATACCCAGAGAGCTGCTGAATTACAAGGTAAGAAGGACCAAGCCTATCACAGACTCTCTCAGGGACAGGTTCACAGTTCAAGGACCTGGAAAAACACTGTGCTGGAGCACCAGTTTCAGCACCTTTTTCCTTGTGCTGACAATAAAACATTATCAACCTTGGGATTTAAAGAAATTTTGTTTTCTGCCCAAAAGTATTTGAAAGTTGAAAACTGCTCAACTACTACAGCAGTGACACTCAAAGAAGCGCCTCATAGCTACCTGCTCTACCTTCCTATAAGGCATCTAGTGACTTGAGCTTAGTGAAATAGGCTTTGCCTCCTTTCCAAAGAGTTCAGCTGCACTCTTTCTAAAGAATTAAAATCAAAATGTGAGCACACTCGGAGCCAAATCAGCAGCACACTATTTTGCTATTATCTATGCTATTCTGTACAACCAAAACCCTTCTGCTAAAGATAACTGTGTCCAGATACATAGAAGAGTCCTGGGGTTTTGCTCCATTTCTTACTGATATTGGGGGGGGGGGGAGGAGTCTGAAATGGAAATCAGAGAGTGTTTAAAGTTAATATAATATTAGCGGTATACTCCCATGCTGTACCTCTGATGTTCAAGGCTTCAGACTTTCTCTCTTTTTTCTTCTCAGACCCCTCTTCAGGGCTTTTTTGGTCATTTGGTGAATCACCTGCATTCAAAGAAGAAACGCTGTGTTGTGTATAAGTTCTACAAACAGAAAAAACATCAACCTTCTCAAAACCAACTTATTTCAAAGATGACAAGAAGAAAAAAAACAAAACCAAACAAGCCAAAACATCTCCCAGGCAGCTCTCTGAGCAACGCCGCTTCCCCCCATCCCGAGCGGACGCCCACCAGCCCGGTGTAAAGTACAAGGTGAAAGAGGCAGCGGGGGTCTGAGCGAGGTTAGAGACATTCCCCGGGGCCCGTGAGCGGGTTTGGGGCTCGGAAAGGGCCCAGAGGATGGGTCCGGCAGCTCGGCGGGTTCCGGGGACGAACGGGAGGGACAGAGGGGACGGGGAGGGACGGGGAAAGGCGTGAGGGGTGGGGAGAGGTGCGGGACACGAGGGGAAGGCCGGACAGCGAGGCGAGGCGAGGCGGCGAGGATGCAGCCGAAAGGCACCTGCTTCA
>NW_010972592.1:1677970-1678176 GCF_000737465.1 Haliaeetus leucocephalus
CGATGCGCCCGGTGGAGAGGCCCCCGCAGAGGGAGATGAGGTCCGAGAGCATGTTGAAGGAGTCGGACACCAGCGCGATGGAGTTGCCCAGGTAGCCCGACACCAGCTCGGCCACGAAGAAGCCGACGGTGAGCACCAGCATGAGGATCAGCCGGCACGTCTTCCCCGAGTACCGCCCCATGGCGATGGCGGCGGCGGCGGCGGCG
>NW_010972592.1:1678282-1735245 GCF_000737465.1 Haliaeetus leucocephalus
TTGGCCCTTCGGCGGTGGCTGCGGTGCCAAGTCAGAGGACAGAGTGCCACCTACCGAACCAGGTAGTTTCCTGCTGCTAGCCCTCGGGAAGGTGTGTCAAAATAGGACCTAAGCGTGCATCAATCTGTCATCGTCCTACCAGAAAAATAGTTTCATGCTTCTTTTTAACCCTCAGAACAGTCTGCCAGAAGCTTAATAAAGCGACTAAACCTCTGCCTTGTATTTGCAGGTTTATTTCTTGTTGCTGTTGTTATGACAGTTCTTGGGAAAGTGACAGCCCTGCACGCAAGTGGAAAAAGAACAGAGCCGGACTGCTAATGCAGCATTTCGAGAGGATGGGAGCAACTGAATAACCAAAGGAGGTGCTGGGAAACTAAGTCATCCTCAGCTCTGGGGTTCTCAATAACAGAACTGGGCCCCAAAATAACAAACTTAAATAAAAGCCGTAAGACCTAAAGAAAATAACTTCCTTAAAATTATATCCTGCGAGAGTCTGAAGTATTTCAATTATGCAAGAGGCACACCAGTGCGGGAGTTACTGCTTCAGCACCTACAATTCACACTGAAGTGCCCCATCAAATATTTCACCACACTTGACAAAGCATACATCGCTATCAGATAATAAACCGGCATGGCCAGGGAACACGATCATGTCCCTCCTACCTGTTGTGGTTTAACCCCAGCTGGTAACTAAGCCCCACACAGCCGCTCACTCACTCCACCTCAATGGGATGGGGGAGAGAATCAGAAGGGTAAAAGTGAGAAAACTCCTGGGTTGTGATAAAGACAGTTTAATAGGGAAAGCAAAAGCCACGCACACAAGCAAAGCAAAACACGGAATTCCTTCCCCACTTCCCATGGGCAGGCAGGTGTTCAGCCATCTCCAGGAAAGCAGGGCTCCAGCACGCCTAACCGTGACTTGGGAAGACAAACGCCATCGCTCTAAACATCCCCCCCTTCCTTCTTCTTCCCCCAGCTTTATCTGCTGAGCATGACATCATATGGTCTGGGATATCCCTGTGGTCAGTTGGGGTCAGCTGTCCTGGCTGTGTCCCCTCCCAACTCCTTGTGCCCCCCCAGCCTCCTCACTGGTGGGGTGGGGTGAGGAGCAGAAAAGCCCTTGGCTCTGGGTAAGCACTGCTCAGCAGTAAGGAAAACATCCCTGTGTCATCAGCACTGTTTCCAGCACAAATCCAAAACACAGCCCCATACCAGCTACTATGAAGAAAATTAACTCTACCCCAGCCAAAACCAGCACACAACCAAAGGTGTTGTTCTCTACAACCAGAAATTCATTAAAGGCCTCCGGAATTTCCTCCGTATTCTAACTCTGAAGCAATTTCATTGTTACTGCTGCTAATTGAGTTTGATCCCTTGCTTGAATACATCTTTTAAATGAGGCCTCTCAATTCCACCTAAATTCTGTGTACACAACCAAAGCCTTTCTTGCATATAACTCAAGATGTATCTTAACCTCTGGAGTGCACTTAAATAGTCATTCAGGGGATAATCTCCCATATATCTGCAAGGATTAACACACACAATTCCCAATTAGCTGGAGATTCTTGTGCATGTCCTTCACACATTCAGTGCCCAAGCAATGAAAGTACCCTGCAATATTCAAATTAACAAATGCATAAAAATAAATGTATTGGAAAGAACCCTACCATAAAGACAAACACGACAGTGGGAGCAGAGAGCACAGTTTACATCAAGACACATTTCAGTTCTGTAATTACATCAACCCACATAAGGTGACAGATTTTAAACAGTTGTGCCAAATAAAAATCAGTGTGACACAGATAGAACAAGAAGAAAAAAAAATATATAAGAGTTATAGGAAGTTAAATAGTCTATTAGATATAAACTTTAAAATGACAGACTATATCTTCTTTACTATAATTAACAATAGAAAATTCTGCCTCTGGCACTTCACTTACAATCAAAATAAATTCACTGAAGCCCAGCTCGTTGCACCTGCAGAGAACTGAAAAGAATTTCCAGTAGTTCTTATTTTAGGAGGATGTATAATACAGTAGCTGGAACATTATTAATCCTCCTGTGCAAAAAATACATTAATTCTCTTTGGAAAAAAATAACATGTCATAGCCCTGAACCCACTTCAAAAACATAAAAGTATCACAGTTATTTTGAAGAAATAGTGCTAAAAATATTATTTTCAGCAAATAAGGCTGTGACTAAGCCCTCTGACATGGAGCGCTATTACAGATGACTCACTGAAGAAGTCAGAAGCAGTACCTGTTCAGAGCCTCAGCTCTGAAGCTGTGTCTGCTGATCCACTGATTCCTCCTTCTTCTGCCTGTCAAGCTCACACGTCTCGGTCTGCTTCTCGTGTTACAGCGTCAGTCTGAGAGTCTGTTCCACTGACATAGGAACAGAGCAACGTCTGTGCTGGGTTAGACCAGAGGTCCATCTCTGAGCTATTTCCAGTTCCCATCTACAGCTTTTGGAGCTGAGGGAACAAAACCTGCACAGTCTTCAAAACACAGGTCAGCCACAGGTTCATCCAGAGGCACAGCAAAGGTCCTGACTGCCACCTCCTTTACTCTTTTCCCAGGAGTAAAGCCTCACATTTGATTCACTTTTGTCTTCTGAAGACTTGGCAAACGTTTTTATGGAACTGATCATTCTCTCCTGCTTTCTGTTTCTTGTCTTCTGACCAGTTATTTATGCACGCAAGGGCCTTTCCCTTCATGCTATGGCTGCTTAGAAAGCCTCTTGGAAATCCAAGCTTTTGCTCACCCCACTACGCATACAAGCCTCCCTGGCCCTCTCCGTCCAGGTACCAGCATCACTTCAAGACAAATGACTCCTAAAACTGTCATCTGAATAACACTACACTAATCATTCTTGTTCGGTAAGTCGTCGCTTTCAATAACAAGAATAATTCATTTAGCTCAATCTTCAGAATAAAGTGTGTGTTATCCCCGTAGCTCTTTTGCACCTTGATCTTTTTCCACATAGTCCAAAAGAAAATCTTGATCCTGCACGCAGGAGGCACCGACCCCATTACCAGGGTTTTCACTCGGGCTCTTCCCCGTTTGTGGGCACTACTGTTCTGCTTGCACCGATCCACTTGCGGTATCAGAACGTTTGATCTCAAATCCTTTGAGAAAGGAACCGTGTTTCTGATTGTTTTGCAGCGTGCTTAGCATCCTTGTGTCTTTTACACTGACTGCAGACATTCAACAGTGTAATGTTACAGTTCCACTTAATCATCCGGTACTGAGATTGCCTGAGCAAGCTACATACTATTAAATGAAACAATCAACCTAAATATCCCAGTCTTTCTGTTTCTAACTATGCTGAGTTGAACAAGTCCCTCTTAGGAGGTTCAGAAAAGGTTGTCCAACACCTTAGTTTTCTGAATTATTTGCCAACTTTAGTTTCAGCTACAATCCTGCTAGAAAAGCTGTTCTTGCAGTTTCCTTATCAGAAGCAGGAATTGATAAAATTCTTGTGAACTGGTAAGTTATTACAAACAAGACAACTTTCCTTCTGAACCCCAAAGATGCAAAGCATCCTGTAAGCTTCAAGATTTCTGTGTAGCAAGTTTTTAAAGTTCTCAACACACTAATTTTTAACACTTAGCCATTAGCAGTCAGAACTTCCAGCCAACAGGCTATCCCCACCTGTGGCTATAAGGGCATGCTTAGGTAACAGTAAAAGCAGAGTGACTATATAGGATACTTTCCCATAATACTCTTCCATCCTTCAAGTATTTTCAGCTCAAGCGAGTTTCTGAGCTAGGTATCTGTATTTAGTAGCCCTCAATGGATTTCTCTTCCATGTACTAGTCCAGCTTTTCACTCACTGATGTAGACTTCAACATCTCTTGGCAACAAGCCCCACACATCTACTCATGGTGTGAAGAATCACCTCTTCCTCTGTTTTGAACCTGGATCCTGCCAGTTACATTTAATATATCCTTAATATAGCCTTGTTCTTGTATCAAAGGACAGAACAAACACTCAACATCTATTGACCTTCCCTACACCACTCTTTTGCAGACTTCTGTCACACCCTCCTTAAGTTATCCATTTTCAAGGTGATGGGTTAAAATCTACTTAGTTGTTCCTTGCAGAGAAGCCATTACCAGCCTTTGAAAATAAGGTATCTCTGTATTATTGTGAAATATGACAACAGTAACGGCAGTAACAATGGTAATTTTCTTCCGCTGCTGAATGAAGAATGAAAAAAAAGATCACTCATAGCCTTGTAGTGTGATAGAATTTGGACAGTAAAAAAAAATCATGAAAATAAAGAACTAATTATGAACACTATAATTAAGAGAAATCACTCTTCATCCTGCTTGTCAAATCTTGGCAGAGATTACTTTTTAACCCATCATAAAAATGATTTACAAAAGATATTTCAGGAATGATCTGGAAGAAACTAGAGAATGAGGAAACAAATGCTCACACATCACTGAACGTGATAAAAGAGTCCATGCCTCCTTAAGACTGTGGGGAGAAAAATACTGCATTTGCACTAAAAAGCTGAGGCTGACTCTGGGCACGTTACATTTCAAGGCACCATCCCAAGCTGTAAGAGCCTGAATGCAATGGGTGGGTGAGAGTGGACCTTTAAGCTTCATTCCAGCAAGACCTGGTGACATCCCTGAAGGTTCTCGTGAAGCTTGTGAAGCTTGTTTCTTTAAACTAGGAATGATAGGCCAAATTTGTAGCAAATCTAAATTGAAGCAACGTGGTTGGCTTCTACCACAGATAAATTTGACCGCAAAATGAATCACAAAAACGCTGACCAACAGACCTTGTTGTGGAAGATGGTTAGTATGAGAGTATTCTGTTTGCAGGTGGTTTGTTCCTCACTGTTTGCTCATTTTATTTGTATCTCCCTCTCATTCTGCTCAGAACCATACCTGCAGGAGGAAAATGGGTTTTCTGGCATATGCTGAAGGGTGGAAGAACTGGGAAATCAGTTCATTAGGTCTGCTCCAATCCAGGGAGCAGAAGCCTAAAAGTTAGCCCTCCAGCAAGAGTTCAGCAGTCTGGGCGAAAGTTTTAACAATGGCATCCTTGGCAGAGTACGGAGGTGAATGGCCCTGGCTTTTTTAATCGCAGCTGTGACACTTCATGACAGTCCGTGGCTGTCCTGGGGAGAGACGACAGGCTGGCCGGACATGGAGAATGTATTTTTCGTGCCCTTCCAAAGAGGGCTTGAATAAACTGGTAGGTCAATCTGGAATGATGAACCTGTGGGTTTATATAGTTCCTAGCCTGGACTGTCTTCTTTTTGTTAGATTTTTTTTCTCTTTTAAGATGGTTGTTCAGCTTGTTAGTTACAAACCACCATTCCCTGCTCTTAATATCTAGCATAAAGAAACCTTTTACCTACTTTAAGACATATCGACTCAGTATCTGCTCTGGCACCTGGATAGTGCTTCCCTGAATATTTCAACTACTTGATAATTCACTTTTTAAAAAGCATAGTTCTGTTAAGTTTCCCATATAAATGTGTGCGTGTGTATAAATGTGTGTGTGTATATATATATACACACCCATATAAACTTTCCCTACCGGGAGGCAGCAAAACATGTTGCAAAGAACATGAAGGGGAGAAAGCCACTCACTGATTTCATCACTGTAAATTACATTGAGTCCTACTGCAAAAATTTGCTATCCATCCATATCATTTGATATCCCAGCAGCATTTCTAGGCTGAAGCTGATACCAAACCTGTGCCTGTAGCAAACTCTCTGCAGAATAGCCATCTAAATGAAACAACTGCAGTTAACGTATGTAACATGTCAGCCTTAAAAACCCCCATTGTATTGAAACTGTTTATGACTTTGAACTCAGTTATCTTACAGTCCTTTTATTTCCTTACAACTCACCACAGATACTGTGATGTAACTCAAGTCTGTCTATGCCTTTACTATGAAATTGGTTCAAGGTTGAGAGCACATGCAGTTACCCAAAGTTCAGTGGCTGGCACTAGTACTGTTGGAATCTAGGTTCAGAAGTTTTAATCTTACCTTTATGCTGTTGCATAAAGCATTCAGGCACGCTTTGCTTGCTTTACTTAGACTTAAAATTTTCATTCTGCACTTTCCATTTTGGCCAAAAAGTAGCCCCAAAACATTTGGTTTTACTTGTTATGATGCAAAATTTTCTCACTGAAAACAACTGGGGAAAGTAAAATCTCTCTCCCTTAGATTATCTCCTGAGGTTTCTTTTAAGAGAAGGAAGCATTCAAAACAGGTCTGAAGAAAATTTAGTGAAGCATGTTGCTTAATAAACTTTCACAGCCTCTCCCTATCTGTCTTGTCTTTCTTAAAGACTCTGGATTAGAGCTTCAGCTAATATTAAGTTAACACAGATCTGGCTAACTTTAGGGTAGCTGCTCAGAAAAGCTTTGGAAGAATTTAGTGAGGATTATTTGGCACACTATTAAACTGAAGGCAGCCTTCAGAAAAGATACATGTTCAGTCTTGGGTATCTGATAAACACTTAAAATCACCTTGAGAATTTCTCTTGGCCTTTTTATTCCGTTTGAGAGGGCTACGTCTGATAATGCTGTAGAAATCAAAGTCAGAAAATCTAAATATTTGGTTAGAGTAGGCTTTGGTTACCTGCATGCCAACACACTAACACCTCTGGGATTTATGGAAATAAATGCATAAGGCATATGTCCCTTCATTTATACATACTATCTTGGATCTGGATGTCACAGTGCACTACGCAGGCAGCATAAATCCATGAGGATGAGGACGTACCGTATGAATGAAACAACTGTCTGTTGGTAAACTCCGGTGCTGCGCATTCGACAATCATCTCTCTATGAATGCAGTCAGGGGATGGATTGGCATGAAGTCTTGGCTGAAGGGTTGGTGCTTTCGGGGAAAACTAGTATCAACCTGGTGAAGATATACTCAAAAGGGAGTTCAAATAGAGGTAGTAAAGCTGATCTTGAGGAAAAGCTTTCAGGCTTTTCTGGTGTGAAAAGCACAATAAGCCAGAGGTTTGTTGTTACAGGTGTTACACCCAGGGTTCCTTCCCCATTCCTTAAAAAGGTCTCCAAGCCATCAGGCTGGCATAGTCTGGCACCCTTTCAGCAGTACATTTGAGAGAGAAACCTGTTCAGACCAGGGAACTTCTTTTTCTCTTCTTAAACGCAGGTGAACTAAGTGATCATGAAATTCTTCACACTGACAAGCTAAGAAACTGAAATCCTCCATTCTGGATCTCTAATCCCCAGAGCACTTTTGTCTCCTGCAGTGTAGATTGTTGGTTCTTTTGAGCCAGAGAGCGCTGCTACAACTACAATTGCTTTTCAATACCTGCACACTTCTGCTCACCAGGTATCCACTGGGAAGGTCTGTGGCATTAAGATACGGGTCAAACAGCTGCTTATCCACTTATTTTGGCCTATAAATGTTCTCACTTCCACTGGAATCAGTATGTTTGCGACGACAGATGTGAAAACTGAGTTCAGAATATTATAACAACAAAGCCTTCCCAAGTCAGCCAGCCAGTAAAAGCTAGTGCCTCTCTTCATTCACACATGTATACCCCCAAATCTCTCCTACTTACAAAAGCCTGGAAAAAAAGATATGCTTCACAGCAAGCCTCAGAATAAACAAACTCACTCTGCATAAGGTCCAGGAGGAGAAAGAAGGTATGTTTTCCATTTATGTGACTGCTAGCTTACGTGCCACCTCTTATCTGAGGGGCAGGCTGCTGGTGCACAGTGAGATAGGGGAATCAAGACCCAACAGTGTTACCACATAAAAAGCTCACACACATGCCTGCTAAATTGCTCCTACCAGAATATAAAAGCAAGCTGCTTGGCTGCTAACACAGAACATGTTTTATTTAATGGGTTGTGAACTGTGCGAAGACCATGAGGCCTCTCATGAGAAGATGAGAGTGGTTTCTCACAGCCCAGCCATTTTATGGGTGGCTCAGCATGAGACGGGTTGGGCTGGGTGACATCTTCATTTCCTACTTCCCCCTCACCTCCCTGTACAGATCACAAGACGACAGGATAAATGTGTTTCCTCCATGCTAAATCTTTCTTCATTTTCTCAAGACAAACAACAGAGAATTACTATAATCAGACTAATGTGGTGCTTTTCAAACTGTGGTCCCCCTAACAGTTTAAAACTGTATATAAATGAGTGGAAGGGACAATTACACTGAACTACACAAACAAGAGTAAGCTGATCTCCACGTGCAGTAAAACAGGCTTCTGTATTTTTATGATTGACTATAAAGGTTATGGCCAGTATTAAAGCTGTCTGGTATTTATTATAAGAGCTGGATTTTTTTTTTTCCAGCTGCTTATTACTTTACCATATTCTTCATTTTTGTGCCAAAACTTTCTGCATAAGATACAAGACCTCAAAATTGTCAGAAAACTCTGGTATAAAGCTGCTCTGTCATTTCCAACAGCAACAGTAAGAAAAACCTTTTGTGAATGTTAATTTCTGGCAAAAGTTTCTTAGGGAAACTTTAATATTTCTAGGTTTTAACAAGTATTTCCTGGATTTTAAGTCGAAGCAATAACTAGTCTGTGCTGCCCTCCACGCTGCTATGCACAGCCCAGCTGGCCCAAGTACCTCTACACTGCAGTTCCTTCAGAGAGCGTAGAAATATTTTATACCTGTAATAGCTGCTCTGGACCAGCATCAAAAGAAAGAACAGGAGCACATCCTCCCTGTACTCTTGCTGACCTCTCCTCTTAGTCCTAACGAAGCGTGGGGAACTACGCTGCCTGAATCAAGTGCAAAGATGGACCTAGAGGGCAGGGAGACCTTAATTTAACCTGGTCGGAAGAGAGGGGTGCTTACAGCTGGCAGAGGGGACAGGCAGGAATTTGAATGATGGAGAGAGTGGGAGAGAGGCAAAGGGGAATGGCAGTAGATGAAGACTTAGGATATTGGACACAGAGCAAAAGGGTAGCAAGAATCAGAAAAAAGAGAAGGGGGAGGGACAGAAGAGTAAGGGGTGAGAGGCAAAGCGAACCCAGCCGATGGGTGGAGGAGGGAAATTGGGTCTGCCTGGGTGAGCAGGGGTGGCCACTTGGAACAACACATTTATGCTTGCTCAGCAAGAATATTTGTACTAAGATGAGAACATGAAGCATGGATGTTGCAACGAGCTAAACGAAGAGTACAGAAATAGAACAAGGAAAAACAATGGAGAGCTGGGTTGGCACCTCTAACACCACCCCCTGTGTCCGCTGAATCTCAGACTTGGCTATCAACGCTCGTCGTAGGCACGGCTCGCTCTGCCCCTGCTGTCAGCAGCACCCAGGAAACCCACCAGCAGATTCTTCCATCCCTGACGGTAGATGATGCAACAGAGGACTGAGATGAACTGGTGCCTATTGCAATTAATCGTGGTACTAATACACGTGGAAGAATTTGCTTCAGTGGATTTAGATGTTCCCACTGCCCTCAGCGCTCACAATACAGCACTAGATGACTGAACCGCTCTCTTTATTTTTTGCTTTGTATTTTTCAAAGCGATGCAAACAATCACATACAAGAGAGGAGAGGGCTGTTTAAATCCATTCCCTACTTGGGGAACAGAGATTTGAAGGCAGCTCTCCCACTTCCCTGGAAAGCCTAAGAGGTAGAGGGGTACTCTACAAACCTTTACCCTCCAGAGAACCGTCACTGATGGCAGGAGATTGCTCGGGTGTCATCGAGGGTATTGCCTGTGGACGGCTGGATTGCACCAGCAGGACTCAGAGACCATGTCCATCCACTTGAATTTCTGCTAGTGGCGCTGATGTGCCAGAAAATTTGCCTTAACTTCCATCTCCAGGAAAGAGTATCTTTTCCTCATACACAGGATGACAAGAGAGAGATGGAATCCCTCTTTTTTCATGTGTTTTAATATATACATAAAACATATATAAAGCATATAAGTATACTTTTCAGAGTACAGCTATTTCAGGAATAACATTTCTTTTAAAAGAAATGTAATAAAAATCCCACTCAGGTTGAATATAGAGAGAATTAGAGGAAATAAATGTGGAAATTTTACTTAAAATTTATAAATAAATTGATCTTATAAAATCAAGTCCAGAAGAAACGAGCATTCCCTCTACAGTATAAAATAGCACTGTCTTGCCTGTAGGCATTACCACAAGCAGAGAAGGTTCACTGTCCCAGAAATAGAGAGGCAAAACCACTGACAAATCCACACACTGTGTTTATGGGATGGTACAAAACTCATCCCTGGCTTATGCAACTGAAATTCAGTTGAAAGCAAAGTGGGGTTGCCAGGTATTTGGACAGGAGTCTGTAGGAGAGGGAGGGATGGTTGTGTTGTCCCAGAGAGTTGTTAGGAACAGGATCCTGGAAATCCAGCAAGAATGGCATTTACCTACGCAGTTGCCATTAATTTCAGTTAATTCCCAAACTGCCTGACACTCTCTGCCTTTGGTTTTAAGGGCTGATATATGTGTTCCTCCTCCCTGACTTCACCTAGAGGCACAACTTTGGAAGCTGTTTTCCAAGAAGCCATCATAAACAGAGACTTTGTCAGGAATCGCTAACAGTTCCTAACATAAAAGCCCATTAACTTCCCATGTTAATTATGTACCACCACAACTTTAGTCTAAGAGCAGCTCAAATTTTAAACAGTTCGGCATCTAATCAAACAGGCAGCAAAATAAGTTGTGGATCTGGTTTTAGTATCACACACCAGTAAAGTTAAAGCTTCAGTATTGTCTGGAGGTACCTTTAATAATGAACAGAAATCTTTTCCACTTTAAGTCCTACAGAAAGCACACTGAACACTGAAATGTAAACTAACAAACTTTAAGTATCTAGCTCCAAAGCCCTGTCCAGCCTGAAAGTCAAATATAAGACTTACCTTACGTCACCTAGGGCAGTACATAACAGCAGCTGCTTTATTAGACAGGTTCTCTGAGCTTTCCCCCCAGGATGTCCAGTTAGCACTTCACAAATGTCTGGTTCCTATCTCAACTGAAATATTTCTGTTTTTAAGAAATATGCTTGCATGTGTATATATATACATACAGAGAGAGAGAGAGAACTTGCGTGTATTTTATGTCAAATAAAGTAAGATAGTTTCTGCAGGAATATAAAACCAGTCCCCATTCCTCCTCCCAAATGTAGAAATTTAAAAACCCTATGCTAAGAAAAATAAACTGAAAGGCTAAACCTCTGCGCACTCAACAGAACCTCCTGCAAAAGATTTATGTAGCAGAGTATCCCTGTTTCTCCCCTGCACAGTGTCCCAAGCACAGGTTAACAAACATCCGCAAAGAATACTTCAGGTCCGTATTCACAAGTTTTTCAGTCAGCATCTAAATATTCTCAAAACAGTTTTTACCCCCAAATCAAGGAAGGCCGAGACTCTCCTTTTGCCCTTACCTATTCTTTTGTCTCATACAAACTGTGAGCACTTCTCAAAAGATAACCACGTCCTAGACAAAAATTAAGCAGAATTACTAAAACATGGAGAGTGGAGATTGTGGATGACTGGTATTTCAGTATTAGGTATTTCCTAATAAGTATGTCCTTAGGGTGGTAGAACACTTTGTCCTGTGTTTGCCAGCCAGTAGATTAGGGAGAAAATTTCTTTTGTAGATCACTGTACGCTTTAGAAAGTCAATGCATACACTGCTTATTACAGGTTACCTGCTGAGAAACACATGTGGTGATAGCTGGAAACATGTATGGGTTAAGGCTTAAAATCCATTACCCTTGCTAACAACAGAATGAAGAAAACAACGTTTTACTCGCCCATCTCAGGGAAGCAGTAAATAGTCTCTAGAAAAGTCATTAAGCAGAAGCATAGAGGGCTGGGAACGATGAGCAACCGCATCAGGTTATTTACCTGTTTCCGTGTCTTCTTGGGGTGCACGACAATAACAGCAGTCCATGAAGATAACGTAGCTGAACACATTGAAGAGCAGACCTGCGATCCCGACAGCGAGGACGAGCAGTGCTTTCTCAGTCTTCTGAGGATTGATAAACCTCTTGATTGCCTCAACAAAGATGCTAAACATCAGAGCGGTGGCAAAAACAGAGTTGCCAAAAGCTCCCAGCACATCTGCCCGGCTGAAGCCGTAAGTGTTAGCCTTGTGCCATCTGATACCACTGAACCTAACACTGAACAAACCTATGATCATGGAGATCAAGTGAGAGAAAACAGCAAAGGCATCTGAAGCTAAGGAAAGAGAATTGCCAACGTAGGCTATTGAGATCTCGACAGCAAAAAGCACAAGGCTCACCATGCACATGAGGATGAGCCTGCTGCTCCTGCCCGAGTAGCGGCCCATTTCTGCTGCTGTCTTCCCCTTACTCTGAGGTTCTGCAGGACAAGAGCTGTGTGAGGAGCAGCTCGCTGCCTGCGATTCTGCCCTTCACCTGTCAGTGCTGCTCACACGCGGCGTGGGAGCCACTTTTATAGGAAGCAGTAAAGCAATAAATCAGTTTAAAGGGCAGTTTAGCAAGATTTGTCATGTGAATGCAGCCTGAAGGCTCTAGTCCTGCAGGGGTTCCACCCTCAGGAGGCTTTTTTTTTTTACCTACAAAACCAAAAATAAACCAAGGGAGACTACTAGGAGCACCAGCACTTGCTACTCTGCCCAATGGCACTGTCCTAAAAAAACCTGAGTAAGGCCCAGACAGGAGAGCATAAGAAGGTGGCTCGGAATTTTAAGCAGCTAGAGAAGACATTTCTTTTGCATAAATCTCTCCTCTGATGTATGTTTCAGCCATTTCTGTTGCCAGTAACTTTAATAGTGAGAAAATACTACTACATGCCTGTAGAAGACGACATTTGAAATCCATGTTGGCTGGACATTATTTTTAAGAGCACGGTAAACGTGAACTGCCTGTGAGGATTGTTGAACATGTTGTCCATAAAGCAAGTTTCAAAGACAACTGAATTAATCTTCCATTTTAGCAACCTAGAGTTCTCAACGGCTTGTACTTTTAGCACATTTTAACATTGCCCATGGAAATGGAGCAAAGTTGGAGGCCATTTTCTAAATATGCAGCCAGTAGACACGGAAGCTGAGCCTTAACAATAAACCCAAAGCACATGGTTTATTTCCCATTTAGAAAACCCTGCCTATCTCAAAATCCCAAAGTAATCCTCATATGCTTGCAAGGAAGAGATCTGGGGAAAGCACAACCAGAAGTTAAGGGGGAAATAAGAGCTGCAGAAGTCCTAGCTTGTACTTGGTGCCATTTCTGGAGCACAGTAAGAACCTGACGCAGTAACATTTTTTGTCACTCACTGTAGTACCTGTTGAGCTCTTAAGCGTACACATAGTTTATGCACACTCACAAACCACAGTGAAGGAAACCTAGCTGCTAATAGCACACTAGGAAATATGGATGACAAGACCAGGTGCCTTCCTTGAAAAGTTTACGATCCAGTTTTTGTTTGAAATGCCCATCTGTATACATATACATACACAGTTAGTTACAAGATAAAACGGAAGGAAATTACATGTGGTACAGCCATAGAGAGATAAGATAAAAATACTGATAACCTGAACTGACCAACTGTCCCTGCTGGCCTTAGACTTCCCAAGGTGAATTAACTTTAGGTTAAAAACTCAAATACCCACCCCGAATTTTCATTTATTTTTTTGCTCACAGGGTTTCAACAGCCAAAATATTTATGTTTAAAGTCCAGTTTGTTAGAAGCCTTGCCTGCCAACAGAATTAATTTTTAACATTTGGTCATTTTTCTATCTACACACTGCAGCTGCAACTTCTGAGGGTTTCTGCCCCCGTGACCTCCCCCTGCCATTTTAAGAAGACCACTAGCCCTAGTAGGATAAATTAGTAGAACTAATTACAACATTGAAACTGGTACTTGCTCTTCTTCCTCTTCATCATCTCCCACCTGTGTTACTACTGCTATTCCAGCTATTTCTATGGTGTTTTCTTCCTTCTTGTATTAAAATAATTTTCAACTACTTAATTATTTTATTATCTGAACTACAGAGCATGAAAAGTGAGAATTTTTTTTCAAGAGTTATTCTCCTTTCAGTGGGAACAGACCAAGGTCAAACTTCAGAGCTCTCAAAAGTCCTGCCTTACACAAGGTTTCCATTACCAAAACAAGAGCTAAATGCAGCACTCCCTATGCAGCAGAGCTAAAATGCTCAAGTATGCTCTATTTTGTCAATAAGGAGCAGCACCATTTTAAGGCAGTTCCCCTACATCCCACCTTACTATGCTATTTAACCCAAATTTATCGGTATACAACTGTAAGAACTAAGGAACACCAAGAGATTTGCAGTTCTATTATAAACACAAAGTAGTATCATTTAATCAACTGTAGTGGGTTACTTTGATTCATATACTTATTTTCTAGCACACACAATCTACTAAGAGTCTGAAAGTTTTCATACTAGTATAATTAAGAGTATGGATGTTTCTTTAACGCTCTACAGATGGCTCAGATTGTGCTTCTGGTGAAAGGATACTTGACATGGACTTGTCTCTCCCAGGCAGGCATTAGCCTCTCTGTGGAAGATCACCACAGAGATCTGCAGGTGAGTCATCCACATTCCAGACACTTCCAAGACCTACAGTCATCAGGAATAAACATGCTGGGAAAAGAAGGGGGGGGGGGGGGGGGGGGGGGGGGGCATGAGAAAAAAAGTACTGGCCTTCTGTGAAATCTCTGGCTTCAAACAAACCCATTTGTAAGTTAAGTTGAGAGCAACTCATTTCTAAGAACAATGTTGTCAACATGTTTACTCATTTGATCCAGTCAAGTGGCTGAAGGTTGGCTGTTTGTTCAAACTGATAAGGTTGCAGTACCTCTGAGGACCAGTCTTAGTTACCCATCACTTGAGGCTTGGAAAACATCACTCTGGTATTAGTACTTATGCTCTTTCTCAAAGTATAATTCCAGTCAGTGTTACAAACAGCATACCAGGATAGAAAGACCTTAGGGCCACTCTTCTGGCATGTCAACTGAAAATGAAAGATGAATGTGTGCACTGACATATCGTTCCCCAAATCCTTTGCTCATGACTACCGCTGACATGTTATCTATATAGTGGGAAAACATCTAGACAGATGAACGCAAAACAGATGATTTTAAGATGCAACTGAAGCAAACCCTTCGGGACTAACCATCATCCAAGGAATATTTCAGAGAATTTCCAAGTGCCCAAGCACTCTGAGCAAGCTGTTCTGAAATACTTAAATCGTTTTTGCATTTTTCTGTGAAAAACTGGGGTATTATCACAAGGTGCATGATCCAAAGCTGGACAGGCCACTGGTTCAAATTTAATATTCAAAATTTTGACTAGGAAGGCTGACCACAGGAATCTGGGCAAAAGCAAACATTTTGCATGCTTTTGAAAAGCAAAGAAGTGTGAAGATCTGGGAATAGCACTGTAAGTCTCCTGTATACTTAAAAGACTATTGATGCTACATAAAAATAGGGTTTTAGAAACAGGCAGCTATGTAGTATTGTCCCAGGAAGAGTTTGGGGAGGATCTCACTGGTCCAACTTTTTAATTGCTAAGTTTTGACTCAACTCTTTTCAGGGACAGAAAAGACAGCCTTCAAACATACGAAAGAAAAAAGTAACAAATTAAGCATATGTCATCCAAAAGTTATGTTGTGCCAGGGCTATTTTTTTTTTTGAAAGTCAATCCTATGCTCAGAGTGGAAGTAATTTTATTTTTAAAATAATTCTGCAAATCTGCAATATCCAGCTTTCTCTGCTAAAGCAACACATAGTAAGTGCAGGAAAAGCAAGTTTTATGAAACATGTTATAGATATAACCACAGCCTAAAATCTTTAGTGTTGAAAACACCTCTCTTCAGATTGCTTTTGCATTACTCATTGCAGTATCACTGAGAAAGCTATAAATGCCAGTTTAAAAGATAAGAGAAACAGGGCTTTGCAAAATATCTGCAAGAAATGGCATTCACCTGCATCTTGCTAACAACGTGGCATTTAATCTAAGATAGCCTTTCAAACTTGTTTTACAATGGGGTGAAAGTATCTCCTGAAAACCTGGCTCCAGAAGGATTTTTCGAAAAGGATAGCATTCACCACACCTACAAGTTAGCAGCAAGTCTGTACTGAAAATTGAAAAATTTGAAGGCAAAATTAAAAGCAGATGTTTTACCTATAAAGTTTATGTCGGCACACTAAACTATACTGTAGAGTGTTTATGACATTCTCTCCAATCTTTCAGGCATTTTCTCAATGTACAAAAAAAAATATGCACCAAAACAGAAAAAAGGCATGAGCAAAGGATACCTATCCTTCCCATTGAGCAACACAGAAAAAAAACCCAAAGCATATTAGAGCTCACGATACATGTTTATTATTAGAGATGTTTACAGAAAAGTCTGTGAATTACTGCTAGCCTAAGACTGACAACTGGGGGGGTTCTATGGTTTATGGCTTTGTTTTTTGAATCATTTAAAAAGTCGCAAAACTGATTAAGTTTGGGGGCTATTTCAGTCTTATTAAAAAAAGTTCATCCACAGATAAAGGAGAAGGTGCTTTCACTAGTAATTTAGTAACTACGACCAAATAGGGTGTAAAACTTGGCAGGGTTCTTGCCGCAGACACATCTTGCCCCACACTGTAGTTCACGGAGAGGCTGAAAAGGTATGCAGAGGCTTTTTGCTCCCATGGAGGGGGCGCCAGGCTCAAGATCTTGATCCCTGAAATAAAAGCATACTCATAAATAAATACTCTTATTTAAAAGTAAAGGTGCAATAAAGTGTATTATACATAAAGTCTCAAAAGCACACAAATTAGTCTGAAAGTTTCAGAACTAAGGGAGTAAACATATTGAACTATGCAGAACAGCAACAGTCAAGGGTGAGGACTGTACATCGGTGTTATACCCAGAGGCATCTTACATTCCTGTTTTATATTCAAAACGTTTTGATTTTGATCTCGGTAGACACTCTCCAGTTCAGTTATATTTTACCTGGCAGTGGTCTTCTTGATCCAATCCTCGCACTCAATTTCCCCACAAAAAGGGATTTGTACAATCTGAAGGGGACAAGAGCGGGGGAGACAAGAAAAAAACAAAACAAAACAAAAACCAGTTATACATCTAAAAAAACCCATCCTTGTCTCTGGAGGATTCATAAATCTTAAGATCTCATATACACTCAAAGTAGGAAAAGTTCCAATTGCTACAATTAAATTTTAATAGCTCTTTCTCATCAGAGAAATAGATAAGCACAGTCATCCCTCCATAGCGCAGCATGGAAAAACCTACACAAACTCAAAGCAGCATTTAAATCAAGTCAGGGTGGTGATTTTATTTTTTTTTTTAATCCAATATATCTTCCATCTGTGTAAAGTATAAATACCATTTTCTCCTGAAATACTCTGTTTTTCAGTAAAAGTTTAAAACTTTCAAACTGCAGAACAAATGCTTGCTTACATACTGCAAGACAGTGCTTTCCTAATGAAGTTTTGATTTTAATTCCATTACTATGAATTTTCTTATTTTCTAAACAAGACAAGGACATACATATTTTAACAAAACAGAATCGCCAACAGCACATTTTTCTTGGGGGCGGGGGGAAGTGGTGCGTATTTTCCTCCTGTTTCCTTCAGTTAGCTTAACTGAAGAAAATTGAGAAAGCAAAGTTGAAATGATTATCTCATACATTCTTCTCAGTACCACTCTTAGTTATTGTAGCAATGTATAGTTTTATATTGCTACAAGTTTTATATTCCATTTTACTTATTTTTTTAGTTTTTAATGGACTTTCACAGTGAAAATTCTGTTTACTACTAAAAAGTAGTAGAGACCCCCTAACACACATTTGAACACTCATGTAATGCTAATAGCTGAGGGCAACAACAGCTACTAAATTCAGCCCTCACAGTCATTTTAATTCTATCCAAACTGTGAATAAGGTTTGCTCATCTGTATCTTTCTTTCGTCAAATGTGCATTCATAGTGCAAAATTCTCAATTTGCCTTGAACTGGAACATACCTTTATTAGACTTCACTTTATAGCTTCACTTTCTTGCACTTGAAAAAAGGAACTATTACCACTCTATTATACTGTTTTTACATTAATCTTTTGTTAGTTAAATGAAACTTTCTTTAAATACCTGTGCAATTATTCTTAGAGTTTCAACTAAACTTTGCATGCAACTTAAAAGAACACAGAAGCAGTCTGCATTTTTAAAAAGCTAATAGTCTATGCTGCAATTATAGTAAGGGGAAAACAGCAACAGGAATTAAGCAGGAGTACTTCAGCTTACAAATTTTCTTCTTAAACAGTAGTCAGTGCTAACATACTGTAATATCAAGAAATTACAGAATACATATGCTATAAAATTTTTTCCATAAAACATATATAGGTAGAGAGTGAAACAAGTCATAAAATGACATACGTCATTTTTTTTCAATTCAGACATGCCAATTATAATAATTTTATATTAACTAAGTACCAAACTGATGCAAGTATCCAACTTGGAATGTAAAAATATTTGTTCGTATTTCCAAGTTTAAATACATTATAAACTAGATTATATTAGAGTTCTAAACATAATACAAATAGTTTAATTATCTTGGGCCTCTCTAGAATCTAGCTATACACAACAGTGAGTGTTGGACATTGAAGACCAGGCGGTTTACCCTCTCCATAGGCAGAGGGTATCATCTGGAAGCTCTGCAGTAGGAAGAGAAAAAAGGGAGTTCTATAGTATTTAATCAAAATGAAAGGATAATAATTTACGTTGCACGTACAAATACAGAATTAGCTTCACATTCCATTCCTGCTCTTGGAATGAGCTTGACTACTGCATCTCTTAAGATTTTTTTAAGAGCTTATGGCTTCCTAAACTGTTTCCTTGTCTTGAAGACAGTCGAGCATAGTTTCAGAGTGCTTGTTTAATTCAGAAGTGAAAGATACATAATGGCACATCTTGAAATCTCTTGAAACTATTTTTGAAGTTAACAAAAGTAATATGAATTCTTGGCACCTGTGCATTTTCCATCAGAAATTTTGAAATTTTCAGAGTAGATCTAATTGGTACAGACCCCCCTCCCCATCTCACTTTATAAAATACATAGCCTTTAATGATTGATCCTGGGGATCCTACTGCTTGAACACATTAATCTAAACACATGAACAATTTCACAAGCTGAGGCTTGTGACAGAATTTCAGGGTTAAGAACTTCTCTCAGTGGATCTCTGAAAAAGCAGCAGCAGCTCAATTCTCTACCGAAGACTTAATCTCTCATCTAAAATTCAAATATTTAGCCAAAACTTTGAATTTTTCACAGATCTCTGATCAGTAGAGTTCAGTCAACCACATTCTGGATTATTCTTACTACCAACCCAAGGAGGTTTCTGACTTGCAGCAATTCTCAATGAACCCAATGGCTTCTACTCAGGTCATAAAGGTAAAACTTCTTTGACGTAAACAGCATGTACTTTAAACTCTTACTTGGACCCTATTAGAAGATTTGACAAGGTTTTTCGCTGTTTGCATTAGAAGAATAACAGTAAGTTTATCTTAATCTGAATAAAATGCTCACATTAATCTCTCTGAAAATCATTTTGTGATAAAAATGTAACACTTTAAATGGAAATTACCAAACTGCAGCATTGTAAGTCACTTCTTCAAGACACCCTGTCACCTCTGGCATAGGACTAAATTTTGAATGGTGGTAGCCTGAAACACCGTAGTTAGTAAATACGGTATTTTAGCAAAAGAAGAAAGCAATGTGTACCACAAATTTTGGGAAAGCTAATTTATTTTTGTGCAGCCCTACAGGACAGGTTTCATCTGCTCGTGAGGGGAGAGTTCCATGAAAATCACAACAGTATTTATATATAAGCTTTGAAATTTCTAGCCCCTGATTATTTGTAAGGGACAGAAAGTGTGTGAAGGCACTTACCGGGACAGAATGAAGTAAATTTCCTTACCTTTCCTGAATCAAGCTCTTTTTGAAAGTCCTCCATAGTATTGGCCACCACCATATGACTTTTTAGGTCCTCAGAAGCTCTAAGAAAATAGAAAAAAAATTTGGTCAGGGCAGATTTATGCACATAACCTCACTGGCCAAATGAACTAAGTTTTCAGAGTCAGTCAAAACAAAAAGTTACAAGAGAAGCTATATATTCATTCAAAACTTCCTAATCAGGTTATGTCTTTCTACCAGTTCTGCCCTCAGATAAAATTTTGATTAATTGCTGATGGGGTGTTCTCCAGGTTGCTGCACATTTCACCATGTTAATTCACACTGTTGTGCATGTCAGTTCAACAGTGACCACCTGTAGATAGAAACAGGTAAGTACTATAGATGTAGATTTTTCTTTTCTAATTATGTTCTAAATCTAAATAGCAAAATGCTTTTTAACTATGTAAAAATATTCAGCTTGTAAGCAACTTTGATCACCACAGAAGAAAGTAGGAAACTCATCTGCCATGGTGCTGGATCAGCACCCTGTTCTTTCTCAGTGAACTTATGAACAACAATTTGCAATGACAGACATGCAAGGGATTTTGGCATATGCAATAAATGCAAATAACAATTCCAAAAGCATTTGACTGCTTATAAGAAAACAGTCCTATGAAAGTCAACAGGATATAGGGTCTTAAAATACACTTCTGAACATAGAACTTCAACTACTGAAATTTCTTGGACAACTTTCTATCTTTCAAAATTCCCTACCAAAAGCATCTTTCAGGAATGAATCCTGTGCATTATTATCCCATGAACTATTTATGGTGTGTTCGTTTATTAACACTTCACATGAATTCATGGAAATATTTTTTAAAACAAGTTCACAACCTTTAAAATTCTGTTTCATGAGCACAATAGGAAACTTCTATCACTGTATGTGAACAAGTTTCAGAGGCAGAAATGTCACAAACAGAAAGATGGGCCTAACCTGTCTTTCTCCACAGATGGACCAATAATGTGAGAAAATCTCCTGACAGGTAAAGGGCATCTGTGATTAACACAACCATTTACTATACCTCTCAATTTACCTGTTGTAAAGGTTAGCATGGATCTCCTCCAAAATCTGCTTCAGTCGCTCTTCTGCTTCATGTTCAGAAAAGGTCAGCTTCTGTCCTGTGTCTCTTCTAACAGCTACAAACTGTTGGCTCTTCATGTCTCGTGGTCCCACTTCAACCCTGACTGGAACACCCTTCATTAAAAAAAGTTAGAAGTTGTGATAAAGAAGTCATTCTCAGAAGAGTTAGTTTTCTCTCTCGCTTTTTTTTTTCCTGAAGCCCAGTCTTAATATGGAATCCCTTTACACATTTAAGTTTCTTTGAAAAAAAATCAGCATATATTCCACTGCTTTTATGCATTTCTGTCTTTCCCATCCACACTCTCTTCATTTGTGCATTATACCTTGCTCCAACCTTGATTCAATAGCTTGGAGACTGCATCTGTGCCAACATGCAAGTAATACTAAGACAGTTGAAGCACAACTGAAACTACACTAAGACAGTTATCCCAGACAGTGCAAATCAGATTTTTAAAGTCTGAATGATTTGATAGTCATTTTAATGTTCTAGTTCATCCAATAACACCTTTTAATTGTTTTTACAGAATACCTTGAACTGTATGAACAGCAAATAGCAAAAGTTCTGTTAAATATAGTCCTAATATCAACATTATTTGCATAGAATATTTGACTACAAACAGATAGTTCCTTTATTTATGTAAAGCTTTTATGCTTCATAAATTTTGGTGAGAACCACCATGTAATTTGTCATCTCCCATATACCATCAGACAAAGTTTCCATTTTACTAGTCAGTTAAGAGTTTGCTGAGTCTAATTTATTTTCCCTACATCCTGCTAACATGTGTCCCAAGTTGTACACATTCTTTCACAGGAAATGAAGAGAGTAAGTGCGAATGTATTTTGGTGAGTGGTTTTGGTTTTTTTTTTCCTCAAGGGAAATCTAATCAGTAAGCTAAAAAGCTAAAACCTAAAAACATTCTAAAGTGTTCAACAAATGAACAGGACAATCAGTGACATTTACACAAGCTTTCCATGCATTTTTTGCTCTGTAATCTCTTGAAGTTCACAGCTTCCAAATGACTCCCTATATGCCCCCCCCCCATTTATGCTAAAAAGATGAATAATTTAGTAAAATCTGTCTGAAGGGTGAAATATCTACTCCTACTGCAAAGCTACATAAAAAGCTATTCAAAACTGTTATTAACAAGCAATTTAAACTGAACATTCTAGTTTATGACACACAAAAAAGCTGTCTCCATGATTAAAACTCAGCAGAAAGTATCTAGTATTTCTAATTGTAATACTACTTTCCAGTGAAAGAAGGATGCCTAATGGTCATGTAAGGAAGACTTCCTAAGAAAAAGCAATGGAACTAATACCAAACGTTATAAAACAAGTACCAATGATTTGGTTCTTTTTGGACATAATATCAGAAATCTGCTAAGCTGAAAAGTACATAAGGCAAAATACTTTCCAGTTCATTCTTGTATTTCTTATTCCACTACCCTCGTATTTTTTTTACCCTATGAAATTCCTTATCAGTACTCAGTAAAATGAGTGCACTTTGCCTGCAATCAGCCTGAAGATGCAGTTTATGTATTAAGCTGGACGCATTAGTAGAATTTATAAAAAACATCAAGTTTGCCCTATGCTGTGCCTCCTTGATAAACCTAATTTTATTTAAAAAGTCTCCCAACATGGATTCATGGTATTGGAGCTTCATTTAAAAAAAATAAAAGGTTACACAGAAGGAAGAGAACTTGGACACAATGGGAACTTTCAACAACTCAGGGAGCTTCTATCATCTTACACTGAAAATTAACATATTGAAACTGATTTTAAATTCAGAACAAAAATATGATCCCATAACATCACTCAATACATTATTAAATTTCTAATTACCATTGTTTCATTCTGCTCATTATTTTTGTTTTACAAAAGCCTCTTATATTTGATGAAGCAGAATTGTTCCTCTCAACTACTATGTGAGGGGAACATGTTCATTTTGAAACAAAAAAAATTGTTCCTTTTTTTGTTTACGCTGTACAGGTTTATCTTCTGTTCCACTGTGTGCAAAGAAGGCACTGTTGTGACCCTGGAGACACTTAAGTATTAGTACAAATTTTTAAACATGCATATAATCTGTACTATTAATTTCATTTTCTAGGTATATAAAGTGCAGACCTGGAAGTTCAAAAATCACCAATGACAGGCAAATCCTAGCAAACAGAGCAAGTCTCAGAAAACATCTTTTCTTCATTTATTAATGAAAGTGATCACTGATTATCAGGCAGCAATTCTTCATTTAAAGAAAATATTTGCCTTCAAATACAAGGCACACATAACATGCCTCATACATAATACCCCCCACAGATAAGCTTCAAAATGCCTCCTGGAAAGAAATGTACCTTAAGTTCCCAGTGGTTGAACTTCCAACCAGGTGAATAGTTGTCTCTTAAATCAGCCCGTACACGGATATTAACACTAAGCAGCCTATTACGATATTCATTACATTTCTTCAATAAAGCCTCTTTGTCATCTTCAGAAAGGGAATTTGTGATACCACAGGGAATAATTACAACCTGCAATATAACATGACATGTACTTCACGTTATAAAAAAATTAGCTCCTAGTTATTATAAATACTTAAAACCAATATTATGGCCCTATATCCCAGCAATTTCTTTCAAGTTCGCAGAAGTAAATGATACGTTTTCCTTTTCATCTAAATGATACAGTCAAAATTATTTTAAATGGATGGACTATTAAAGGGAGCTTGTCTACCACAAGTACCCTAATGATTTGTAATAACTTTATACAGCAATTCTGTAATTAGACAGCTCCTATCCTATGTTAAGTCTTCCAGGTGCCCAATATGAAATGTTCATGAATTCCAAGACAGGAAAGGAAACAAAATGGTAGTTTAAGGCATTTTTACATACCTGAACACAGGCTACTCGAGGTGGGAGCACCAGTCCCATGTTATCTCCATGAATCATTGTCATTACACCAATAGTTCGAGTTGTAATGCCCCATGAATTCTGATAAGCAAACTGTTTTTCTCCTGGTTTCTTGGGATCTTCAAATACAATTTCAAACATCTTTGAGAAATTCTGCCCTAGATGATGTGACGTTGCTCCCTGAAATAGTTGCACACAGAAAATTTCACTCAATGGAAAGTTAAGTCTATCAAGCATCAGTTTAAAGTTTCATCTTACTGTATTTACTGAAAAAAATATTCTTCTAATAGAGAAATACCTGGATAGCTCTTCCACTGGCAGATATAAATGCCTCTACAGTGGTTGTATAATCACCCCCAGCGAATTTCTCCTTCTCTGTCTTCCTCCCTTTCACAACAGGTATTGCTAGGAGATCTTCATACACTTGAGCATAGAGATCAAGTATCTGTATCACCTATGATGAACATACTGTTTTAAGAATTATGTAGTATTTTGCCATTGGCTAAATCATGAAATATTTTTATATGCCAGAGTCTAAAATCTTAAAAATTTAACACTTTCTCAAGACTATTTTTAAAAAATAAGATTTCTTCCATTACTTTAAATTTTGGGTGTTATTTTCTATGGATCAAATAGCAGCAACTGAAGAGTCACTGCAGAAATGTCAGTTCAATGGTTATATTGACTTCTAGTTTCCACCTAGAAGTCTGAACATCTGCTAAGTAAATAAACATATGCCATGATACTCAATGAAACATCTGTCTTTGGCAAAGGAAGTGTTAAAACTTCTAGCAGTTAACATGTGAACGCATTGTTTAGATTTTTAAGGAAAACAGATTTTTAAGGAAAGCATTCTTTATATAATCACACTCTTCAAACTCTCCATATTGTTTGAAGAGACTAAAGCCTCAGACATGGGTTACATCTGAGAAAAAAAATGGGTTCTAGTACACTTGATATTTTTCATGAGGGATCCCAAAGAAAAGGAGACAGATTTCTACACGGTCCTAGTGTGGCAGGTACACCTGCCCTGACATGAAACTCTTTGACCGAAGGAAAAAAAAACCAAAACCAAAAACAAACCCCAAACTAGAAGTCACAGTTTGGGGGTTGAGCCACCCAGCCCACGTGGTGACTGTGGTCATGTACACATTTTGGCCAGTGACAACCATCACGTACACGCTTCGGTCAAAAGGCAAGACCCCCAGCCAATGAAACACTTCAGTTGAAAGAAATTTCGCGACCGTTGACCATATATGACCACAGATCAGATTCAACTAGGGTATGAATGCAGCCTCGCCAGAGGGTAAATTGAGTCAGTCCTCCTTGGAGCAGCAGGTCTGCAGTCAGGGACTCTCCCCTTGGGTTGGGATGCTGCCTAAGGAAACTCCTCAAGTTTGAGAGCCCTAATCTTTTAGGTGAGTGATATGTGCGTTTTCGGTCATCATCTCTAAAACTTAATAATTCTTAAGTCAGTTGTGCAGTATTAATTTCCCCTTACATCACTGAACCTGTGGTTTACTAATGTTGTTGGAGTTCTAAATGATTTTGGTTAAAGAATAAACTTCATTGAGTTTAACACCTGTTCAATTTGATTGTGTGAGTCTCTGTGACACCTAGTAAAAAGATTTGTGTTACTATGGAGTAAGGTAACTTTCTGAAACCAAAAGCAACAGCGCGATTGCTTTTTACCTCCTCTGCTGCTTCTTCATATGTTGCAAATGCTGTGTGACCCTCTTGCCAAAGGAACTCACGAGTGCGAAGGAAAGGCTGGGGATGTTTGAACTCCCAACGCTGGAGGGGGGAAATGAAAAAATTGAACACCAAGATTAACACTAAAGTGTCAAATTATTGTTAAAAATAATGTTTATAAATAAGTATTAGAAAATTCTGAATAAAGATAAGAAGCCAACTCTTCACAGAATTCTACTTAAACTGACAAAGCATGTTTTATTAAAAACAGTAAGAAAAACAAATCACATAAACCACATTCACACTTTTGCCATGAAATGTGTGCTGTGATCAGTATCATCATGCCATGTCCACATAGAATAGCTGTCTTACACTGCACTTATGATACAACAGTTATTCAGAAATTGCATACAGACGTACCACAACATTGCACCACTGATTAAGCTTGATAGGAAGATCCCTGTGTGACTGCACCCACTTTGCATAGGCAGGATACATGACTGTAAAAAGAAAGCAGCTTTAGGTCTCTGCACAATACAGCCAGTTTATGCCAAACCTTTCTTTTTGCTACATATAAGCTTAACATTCTCTGCTGTGAGAACTATGCTTTTATGTTTAATTCTCTTTAAAACACTTTTTTTGTCTTAACACATATTTTCACTGAAAGGAATACTTTCACTTCATCCTGTGTCTCTGCAAAATAGCTTGCTTGCTGCTGGTCAAACTACAATCCAAAGCTTAATATGTAATGACATTATGTTTGCATGTAAATACAGCTAGGTTCACAAATAGAAATTTCACTGGCCTCGAGATTTCAAGATACTATACCGTATCTGATTCAATTAAAAACTCAGCCAGCCTTAGGTCTTAAAAACGTTTAAATTACTCAGATGAAATTTTAGTAAAAGCCAGTTTCACAGCTATAGCCAAAGTACATACAAAACTGAAGTGAATTATGAGATGAAGATATTTTCTTATAAACAATATAAAACAAACAACCAAACATGTTTTTCAGTCAAAGCAAGTCAGTCTTCAGGACATTCATGGAAAAATTCCTACAGTGTACATTTCCTAGAAAGGTCCATTTAAGGGAACATATAGTGCTGTGACACTTGCTATAAGCAGCAGTGAATTTAAGAAATTTTCATAAGGAGTTATAGAAAACATTCTAAAAAATGGGTTTCCACTTTTCAAAAGGGACTCTTGTCTATCAGCTACACTATACCTGTAACTGTTTTCTTTACAGCCAAATTGCATGAAAAGAAGTCTACCTGTTTCACTTGTGGGACGTACAGCAATTGGTTCAGCCAGATCTGTTTTCCCAGATCTTGTGACCCAAGCAACCTAAAGGAAGGAGAAAAAAAAAAAAGGAAAAAAAAAAATTAAAAATCACAAGTTTGAAAAAACCCTTACTTTCATATTCGGCTGCAGACTAAGTTGTTGGGTTTTCTTGTACTCAGATTAAAACAAAGTTTTGAAGCATACCTCAGGAGCAAAGTCAGCAATATGAGTCTTCTCTTTCTCTAGGGCAGCCTGGGACACAAACATGGGGAAGTAACAGTTTTCCACTCCAAGTTTTTTGATCTCTGCATCGAAGAAGTTCTTGATAGCTTCCCAAATGGCATAAGCCCAAGGACGAAGAACATAACAGCCACTCACATCATAGTATTCAATCATCTCTGATTTTGTGATCACCTTTCAAAAGATTATTTAGATACTGAAATTTCAATTTCATACACAAACAACATTCAGTAATTCAAGTGTGTGGCATGAAATTCAAGAAAAGTCTCCCATTTAAAAGTCTTTGTGTTCAAAAAGTTAGCAAAGATATGCTTTGTGATTGCTTTTGTTACCTATAATTAGAGAAAGTTAAGCAGGAACATTAAGTTTAATAATAGATCTGAATAAAGTAAACACTTAACTAAAATTGAATTTCATGAATCCAAGGAGACAGTAGCTAGCTTCCAAGAACTAACAAACTGCACTTTTGTAAGAAATGTCTCTAGCTCATGTCAGAAGAGATTTTTATTCCTTAGGGTATAGGCAAAAGTTATACTAGCAAGAGGAAATGTACACCACTGATATCTATTTACAAGATTTCATAAGTAGGCTAGTCTAAACTAATCATCTTGACTCTGGCTGTCTTGAACCTCATAAGCCAGCAAACTCATTCAGTATCAAAAAATATTAACTTTGGTTACACATCATCTTGAGGTGGAATAAAACTTCCAAGCCTGTGAAATTCCTATCACTTCACTGAAGTTTTGCACTCTTAATGAAAGAGGAATTCATACATGAATTAAGAAAATCATATATACACACACACACACACACACATATGTATATAATGGGAGCTGAAATTTATTCAGCTCTTCAATCCAGGCACTTCTATTAAAGACCATGATAGCAATGTAAGAAACAGAAAAGAGCAAGTACTTTGCTTTGTATTTAAAAAAACCAACAAACAAACAGAAATACAAGATAAGATAGAAATCCAAATCAGATCTTGATTTATAAGAATGAAATAATTCTTTAATTCAAACTAATGTGCACTTACCTGAGAGAACCAGTCTGCAAGATTTTCTTCTTTTTTAGCTTCTAGACCCAGCCTATGGTATTAGAAAAGATCCAGATTTGTGCTGTACAGCATTTAGCATGCAACAGAATTTTTTAATTCTACTTCATAAAGTTAACTTTTCCCAAATTTTTTTCTGACAGTTCAATACATATTGGCTAGTAGGAATTGCTAGTATTTCCTTACCTTGGCTATCAAGATTGTTTCATAAAAACAGCTGTCTCTTTTCTACTGTTTGAACCCTTCTAATTCTCACCATGGTTGCATCAAAGAACCTTATAATGATGCATCAAAAAATGCAAGCACCTCCAGTAAGAACCTAAGATTAACCAGACCTATGTGTAAGCTGTTTTACTCTTTATTTTAAAAATTTCTTACCTAGCTTGGCTACAATTTCAGGAAACATATGCAACTTGAATTCACCATTCATGTGAATGTCAGTCATACTGTTCAAGACAAAAAACTGACCCTACCATCAAAATAAAGATTATAAGTAAAAAAACTGAAAGATTCTAAAGAAGGCTAAACTCACCAGACTCAAACGATGCTAGACAAAAGTTAAGTTTTTATATCTCTATAAGCAGAGAAGTTTTAAGGGTGAAAAATCCATTTTTCTGGCATAATTTCTATACAAAATAACCACATCTCTGTCTTTAACATGTGATTTATGCATCTGAAACAGGAAATAAATAGTGCTGCATAATACGTGCTGTGGAAAGACTTATAAATTTTCAGGGTGGGAGCAGGAGAGGGGATGCACAGCAATGATCACTGGAGAGTTCCACCATCAACAGCAGCAGTGCCTTGCTCTGGGTTGGCCTGCATACTTCTCATGGTACTCGCAGTAAATATTTTGGAAACTCTGGTACAATGAAATAAGCATAAGGGTTTTTTTTCCTCCAGAGTTCATACTGAGCAAGATACAGCAGCACATTTGCAGAAGCAAATAACGAAGCATAGCAAGTTCTTAATAACAGTGACAGTAACAGAGTAGGTGTGCTGCTTTATGCTTTCTACAGGCTAGGCAGAATTTTTCTCAGTAGGATGCTGAGGTACAGCTGACACTAAATAAACTTTGGTAACTTGCTTTTGCTTGATCCTAAATATGAAAATGAACACAGTTACTTTGCAAATGTCCATACTTTCAAGTGAAATGAGAAACCTGTAAAACTCTAAATCTGAAAAGAGGTAAACAGTTGAGGTTTCTAGCAAATAGATTAAAGATCGCATCTTTACCTGGTTTGTTTTTTAGGGCCTTGACCCTCTCCTGATCCATTTGAGGAGAGCTCATTACCACTCTGTCCTTGCAAAGGTTCTTTTTTTGGGCCATCATTTTGCTTCTGTTGCTTACTCTGCTTTTCAGACTTATTCTCCTTCTCTTTCTTCTTCTTGTCTTTGTCATCAGTGCCACTAGCAGAAAATGGTTTATAGTCAACTCCTGCAACAGACTTATACTGGGCCTTCAACTGAAGAAGTTCCTTAACAGCTGCATCTATCTTTTCCTTGAAGAACAACAAAAAAGATAAATTCATACAGAAATCACAGGAATAAAATGGCCTTATCAAAACAATAAAATGGATCTATGTATGAGATTGTGGACATCCACACTGTGTTGGGGGGAAAATCTGCAAAAGCCAATACTTAAATGCATTAACATTTTAAGGACCATATCTCACAGGAATAATTTTAAAAGTACATTTCAGATCTCAGAATTCAAATGCTGCCTACTCTAAACATACATTTCTAATTCCCATAATCACACTGAATTTAAAATAGAATTTTAGATTTAAATACATATTGCATTTTTATATTACAGTATGCTTTTACCTTTTCTGCTTTTTCTGATTTCAATTTCCTAACTTCATCTCCTTGAAGAGCTACTTTGCTAAACAGGGCTTTAGCTTCAGGTGTGTCTGGACCACTGGGTACTGTGTTTGATGCCTGAGGCAAAGCACCTTGGGATACTGCTGGATGTCCTGGCTTGTAGTCCTCCCCAGTCTTTTCCTTGTAGTCAGCTTTTAGAGAAAGAAGGAGTTTTACTGCTTCATCTATTTCATCCTATATGGAGGACAAATAGCAAGATGTATTGGTGAGAATTAAAGAAAGAACTGACAAGAAGCATTGATCTTCAAGCTAAGAAAATAAAATTTCCATCTAGCAATAAACAGTGCTTCATAATTATGAGACAACTCAAGTAATAGCTCTTCCCCAAGCAACAGGAATATGTTTGAAGAGCTGTCACATTGTATCAGAATGTTCCCCTAGCCCACCCGGTCAGCTATAACCCATTAATAATTGCAGCAGAATCTACACTGAAAAATACAATAAACTGTTTTAGAAAAGTGCTTTTTAAAAAAAAAACCACCCCACAAACCAAAACAAAAAACCCAACTCAACACCAAAACCAATTCTGCAAGGTAGAAATATAGGCAGAAAAACCCCAGCAGCTCCTGAAAACATATAGGTTTGTCTCATGTACTTTTCCACAACTATCACTGAATTTGTAAAGTTTTGAAAAGTCTTGCTATTGTTGCAGCACACTAGATACTTTTATCTTCACTTGTCTCAAATATAGCAAGAAAAAGTAAAATACATTTAAAACTTCTGCAGGGTTGACATCTGCCATCTTGTGCCTATTTATCTAGATGTGAGAGGCTGAATTTCTAATTTACATCTCAGAGTCAAGACAGTATCCAGCATCAGAGTAGCCTTGTGTGGCATTATCAGACCAAACAAGTTTGATGGCTAAGCTATGACCCAGACACAAGGGAATTTGATCCTTACTTGGTAAAAGGTTTCCCCCCAGTGGCAAAATGTGGTAAGAATTACACGTGCTTACTCAATATTTACTATTATACCTTGGGAGCTTTCTCTGCTTTGAGTCTGCGTACCACTTCCCCTTGTTCAGCTACATTATCATAAAGTGCTTTGCCGTCCACTAAGCTACAGGGTGCCAAGTTACTGCAGCATACAGAAGAAGATGGAAGTGTAGTAGAAGGTATACAAGGAGGAGCTGAAGGTGGATTTCCAGGCTTGTACTCTTGACCTGTCTTTTGTTTATATTCTGCTTTTAGATTTAAAAGAATTTTCACAGCCTCATCTATTTGCTCCTGAAGCAAGAAAGGAAAAACAGCAGTTGCAGATAAAGACAGAAATAACAGATATGCAACACAATAGCTAAGATAAGATAACCTTTACTAGAATGGCACTAACATAGGTGGTGTAATAAAACTTTTAGAGCTAACTTGTTAGTATAAGTTGTCATTACTGAGTTCTGTCATAAACGTTTTAGCCAGAACACTTACAAGTTGCACATCAAAGGTACTGATGTACCGAATCATGTAGCATATGTAAGGGCTGATTTCTGTGCCATGAAAGCTTCCCATTTAGGCGGCTCAGTTCCCTCCAGTTACAGCAGTCCCTGACTTTGTACACTGGACAATGGCAGCAAATACTCTGACTCTGAATAAAGAATGGTTCCCCAGCCATTATCAAATTACTAACAAATTTATTATTGCCATTCTAGCTTTCAAGTTACAGCCCTTTTTTCAAGTTACTGCCTATATTCTGCTTCACTTATCTTGTATCACTAAAAAAAGAACTTGTTCATTTATTTTCCAGGTTCTCCATGCACTGTCACAGAACTCATGAAGTCAGCCATATCATCGGCTTAAGAGCATTTGGAAAAGCATTTCATAGGATTTGAAAGTACTTGCTTATATTTTGTTCCTCAAGATTCACAAAACCCGTATTTAGGTTTTAGTCTAAACTGAAAATATTGTTCCACTCAGAAGTATTCACTGCTAATACACCTTCGAAGCTTTCTCCGATTTAAGCTTGCGGACCACTTCGCCTTGTTCAGCTACTTTGTTGTATAGAGATTTGCTGTCTACTGGACATGGGGATGGAATAGTAGAAACAGGAGAAGACTGAGGAGGGACAAAGACCACAGGTGGGCTTCCGAGTTTGTACTCCTGGCCTGTCTGCTGTTTATATTCTGCCTTTAGGGATAAAAGGACTTCCACAGCAGCACCTATCTCATCCTGAAAGAGAAAGGAAGGGGTAGAAAGAGGGAGGAACAAAGATATAGAGACATAAGACTCTGAAGTGCGCTTTAAATGCTTTCATGAAAAGACCTGCAGTTTATGTGCACCTATTCCATTTTCTTAACTATTTAGTAGAGTTGTTCAGAGTTTTCTCTACTAGATTTCTACTTTAACAAAGTAACTCCTGCTAAGGGATATACAACCCTAAGTAAAATTGTGACAATTAGTTTAGATCTTCCCATTTATTTCGATTTTATGGTGCCACCAAGACACTACTATGAACAGTATTTAACCACCAGGCAAAGTGTATTATTTTCCATCTTTTCTTGCTCTGCATTATAAAGAATGGAAAGAACACAGCTACTAGTAGCTATGTTTTCTACGTTCAGTTCCAGACAGGAAGATGTCTCAAAACTATCTGTAGTATTTGGACCTTTACTTTCTTTTTTTCCTTTCTGGTTTTGGGGTTTTGTTTTGTTTCTGAGGTCTAAATAGCAACAAGTCAATCCTATGAAGTCACATAATTCAACCATATTTAGTTAAATAAATAAATACTGCAGGACATTTTAACCCCAAGGACTAGATTTGGATACTTAATCGACTCACGCTGTGGGGTGAATCCTGTCCATGTTTCAGAACAGCAGTCTAAGAAATATAGGAATTTACTTGCACCTTTATGAATATTAACACAAACTTTGTCATACATATCTAGCTATTGGAAAACACAAGTCGTGACAGAACAGAGCCCACTCCAAATGACGATCACTATGAAAACACAGATCCATAAGCACCCATTTACCTCCAAAGACAGAGGACAATGGGCTATGCAAACCCAAACAAAAAAAAATATTAGTTTAATTAGCCACCTTAGGTGCTTTCTCAGCTTTCAGTTTTCGGACCACTTCTCCTTGCTCTGCTACTTTATCGTACAGAGCTTTACTGTCCAGGGTACCAGAGGTCTCAAGCTTTGAAGACTGTTCAGTTACAGATACTGGAGGATTTCCAGGCTTATACTCCTGGCCTGTCTTCTCTTTGTATTCTGCTTTCAAGGCCAGCAACTGCTTCACAGCTTTATCAATATCTTCCTTTGCTGCCTTCTTAGCTTTCAAGTCACGAACTATATCACCCTGTGCAGACACCCTGTTGTAAATGACCAGGTGACCTTCAGATGCAGTACAGGTTGGAGTAGAGGTATCACCAACAAGTGGAGTAGATTTTCCTTTTACAGCTGAACTAGCCTTAAAAAAAAAAAAAAAAGACAAGTATTGGGCATGATAATCTTGTACAGAAGTAGATGCACAGTAATACCTTTTATGGCACTTTTCTAAAACACAGGTTTACCTCTCTCTTTGCAGTTTCAGCTTTGGTCTTCTCTTTTGACCCAGATGTTGGCATTTCCTTAGTATGTCCATCAGGGATGTAAATCAAAATGCACGGGGCATCTTTACAGCTGTAAGGACTATAAAAGGTTTTATAGAAAACAAAGGAAATAAAAGATACATATGAAATATTTATTGAAACAAATGTTCTACTCTTTCTACAAGATGCTCTTGCATAACTGCAAATTTATCTTTGTACACAACTGTAGTTACCCAAATTTACATAACTGGGGATCTGCATTGATTCCTGTTACACACAACTTTTCTTTATGTTTTACTATTATGCTGCAATGCAGTGTAATTTAGACGTTTGGCAGCTTGCTAAAGAACTGTTATAATTAAATAGTATGTGCACACTCTAATTGGGCAAACGCCTGTTTTATTCCTTAGCATTGTTCCTTAATTTATATACTTAGAATCACAAGGAAACCATGACCTCTTTACTAATACTAAATGTTAGCTGGGGTGCACCAAAAATGCCATGTACTTGGCTTAGACAGTTTGAAGAGGTAGGAATGTACAAGCTAAAAGCCATACCAGTCCACAGAAATATTCCACAGAAAGGTCATGGTAAAGGGGAAAGGGGATTTGCAGGCAACATTACTCTTGCCAATGCATGTGTGAAAACATCAGAACCTAGCAAGCTAAAGCAAATTCTGTGAAGTCTGCTTAGGCCATTTTTAGGTAGCTTACCTCACTGGCTCATAGGGCTGATCACAAATAAAGAATCCTCTCCTCTGAAGTTGTATGATGTCCCCTTTTTTTAACTCTCTAAGGCAAGGATCACCTAACATCAGTTCTTCTTGCTGTAAGTATTAAAAGAAATCAGTCCAAATCTAACAGAGGACAAGAAACAGTAAGAAATACAGTAGAGCTGTAGGAGGACAGTGGTGATTTTCTGATTTCGAAAGTGTTGAAATGTTAGTTAATTCCAGGGGCAGCAGAACAAGTACTAGCAAGAAGATGCCGTATCATAAGAATGTATCAAGACAAAAATTCAAAGTGTTGGTCCCAGATGTGTAAAAGCCAGGTAATGCCCGAGAAAAAACATGAATCAAATTTTAATTCTGAAATTATGAAAGGTTAAATGGAAACATGGAAATTAGGCACACCAGCACATGATTTGCTTGTCTGACAAATGAGATCTTTAAATTAAAATAAGAGTAACTAGAAATAGTGATGGCAAAAAAACCCCCTCAAACATAAGCTTTGTGGAATAAAGGGGACAAAAAGATAGTTTACCTTGCTATTTCGGTTGATATATTGCTTGAAATCTTCATCTTTACCTAGAACTGGCTTAGTGATCAGATGCTCATAATTAACACAGACAGTTGGGATGAGTGGTGCACGTGGAGTTTCTGCTAACCAAGTGATCTTAGTCGTTTTTTTGAAGTCCTTATTCTCTAAGTTCAACTTGGCATCGACAGACACAATTTTTCCACTTGAATTTCTACAGGAAAACAGAAATGGTAAGAGTAAAGCCTAAATGATTAGTTCTTATTTGATGCTACAGACCATCAACAGACTCACTGAAAAACAAGTATTTGGAGTTCATTTTTGAAGTGTGGGAGATGTAGGAAATGAAAGAGTGTATTCACTCCTGTTGAAGTTCTCCTTTAGTTTTGATTTCTTAAATATCAAGAGACAGTAAAGAACATGGGAAAAAAAAATCTCTATCTATTTCTGTTCTCTATCCCAGCTCACCCCATTCTGCCACTGTCTCAACACAACCATTTCAAAGATACTATGATGACATTAATGGTCTCCTTCCCCACCTCAACAGTTCTACAACTGAAACTGTGATAGGTTTAGGTTTTTAGTACACAAAAGTGGTATTCGTCACAGGGTGAAAGTTGTTAAAATTCCAGATGGGTTTTTTTTGTCTGAAAAAGCTGTTTCACAGTCTAAATATTACTGTAGAAACATGAAGAACATTGGATGAGAGGGACATGCAGTATCATGACTGCCTGGTGATTTCAGACCTGAATCTACAGTAAAATATGCTCTATGCTAAAATGCAGTTTTGCATATTTCAAAGTAGATATCTACATATAGAATCACAGAATGGACATATATGGACAACTATTAATATTTTACTGTTACAAGCTACCTATTAAAAGAAAAATCAACAAAAAGCTGAAAAGCAAAAATTAATTTCATCTACCAGTAAACAGGTTACCTGTTTAATTTGGTGATGATAATATTGCCCCAATTTATGAAAGTAACCACCTCTCCCTCTGTCAGGGTCTCTGCATCTGCACCCTCAATCAGGACTCTGGAGCCATACCACACAGGTTTCAACCCAACATCGGCATTCTGTGAATAATGATTTTAATTTCAAAGGAGAGATTGTTATTATATAAGCTGACTAACATTAATGCAGTGCCAAAACACTGCTTTATTTACAGCAGAAGATAGATGAGGATAGAAGGCAGACAATAACAGTAACGCAAAGCTGTAATATTCTTCCATAACACTCTCAGGTTTCTCCTTCACAAGTGTTGCATGCATTCGTATGACAGTACACTCAAAACCCCCATATCTTCTATCAAATACTAGCTCCAACACAACTGATCGCATACCCCGTTTCCTTTAGGTCCATACATCTTTAAGATCTTACAGCTAAAAACTAAGTTTTTCTCAAGTTTCTGTTTTGCTATGCAAATTCCCTTCAAAAATAACTTCATCACTCTCATTTTTGCTTTTTTATATAGTTAAAATGAAACAAATATGAAGCTTCTCTCAGCTGCATAGATTTTTAAAGATAGAATTGGAAATATGTCGCTTATAACACTAAAAATACTCAGCTTTAAAGCACCTCAACAATGGAGATAAACTTTTTTTTTTTTAAAGACAGACAGCTGAGAGTTCAGACTTTTTCAACCGATCGGGAGTTTGAAATTTGTTTCTTCTGATGAGTACTTATTTCATTATATACTGGAGGCAGCATTTTTAATATCAATGTTTTAATATGTTGACTGGCATCTGACCACACTCCAAACTTTTTGACTCTTAAAAGAGTCATGATTCTCACTTGCATCTGCTCAAAACCTGTTTCCTTGTTTATCTGCCACGGGGAAGAGGGCAAACTAGATGTCCACCTCTCTGTTACAAGAAATGGCTACAGGAACACTCAGAGCAACAAAATAAAAACAAGTAAATCAAGCAGAACCTCAACAATAGTCACTTGTTTCTCAGGATAAGTGTGACATCTAGGGGATGCTTTCAGTGAATTTTAAGTACAACTTGAGATGCCACGCTCAAAGGAAAGCATCTTTCCTAATTGTAGTGCCAAAAGAGAATTGTATCAGTAACATACTCCCCTTCTTAAGGGATATTATTCTGTTTACTGGATACTAAGATTATCAAATTAGCAAGTTCTTAACTTCTGATAATAACTATTTGATATCCAAACTTAAAAGTCATATTAAAAAATCCAGACATTGGTAGAATTAACAGGTTAACACATCACTTTTCTACATCTACATAAGTCTAATTTTATAGAAGATTTTTAAAAAATCTCCTGCATTTCTCACTCTTATGGATAAGCAGTATCTACTGTATTATACCCATAAAGCTTGAATAAAATTTTGTATTTAAACTTCTCTGCGAAAGCTAGTATGAAACAATAATAAAAACAGTCTGAGCATCACTCCATACTTGTAGTATTTTGCCTTTTCTCAAAATTCCCAGAAAGGCCTTTCAATGCACTGTCTATATGCACTCTACATTATTTACAAAAGCAGTTTCCTACATCCTCTTAACAAACACATTCAGTAGTTGCCCAGTTCTTGACAATTCTCTGAAAAAAAAGTACACCTTGGTTTTATCTCATGCTGCCTGAGCAAGTTAAAAGCAGGACTCTCCTTGCTGACTGCTCCAAGCCAAGGTACTTCCAACCTTACTGATCTGCAATACAAGAATATTAAGAGAGTAAAGCAAGAACCTTTGGATGTTTAGCCACTTCTTTCATCTCCTCTTGAGCTTCAGGAATATTTACTGGGACCACTGCATCTTTCAGTAAAGCAGTGTACCGAGGTGCTACTGGGTCTATAACCTACAGAAAACAAATGAGGTGGATCATGAATATATGACATTGACAGAGAAATAAGATGTTGTATAAAACAACCACCACCAAAAAGGAATATTAACTGGTATTCTTTATGTTACTGCATTTTTCCATGTTTGCTTTAATGTTGCTTTAATCCAAAGCTATAGAAGAGAAAAGTGAGAAAACAGTGGTAATACTTCACAATTTTCCATCTTTACTGAAATACTTTGTGTAAAAACTATGGATTTGGTACTACTGACACCAGAAGTAACTAAAATTATGAGCTAATGCCTCATAGAGAAGATAGCAAAATGTACTTTGATACAGTTTTACTATGCACATAGGCTATTACATCTGGACCACCTTCTTTCTAGGTAGCTGAATTTAGAGCGATAATTTATCAGTGCAGTTCGTTCTTTTTCCAGCAGCACAAGACCTGATCCCATACTCATTTTCCAGGTCAGTACTCCAGCAGAATCAGGGACAGACCTGGCTATAGAAGAAGCATCAATTAAGTCTGCAATTTTAATACAGACGCATTAGATACTATAATAAGGCAACACCATAACATTGACTTCATCAGGATTTCTACAACATGAGTGGCAAGAAAAAGATACCACTAAAATGTCTTCTGTATTTTTATTGTCCATTTTCAAACTCAACTGATGTAGTTTTTCACAGCATTTCCCATACCTGAAATACTGGTTTGTCAAACTGTTCAGAGGCACTTAAAAACACAATTCAAGTAAAAGAGTTGTCTAGGTCCAAAAGGAATATCAGAGATCTACCAGTTTAACTGGAAACTAACACAAAGGAAAACACCTGCTTTATATTAATATAAAGTGACTTTTTTTCTCCTTATTTTATTCCTGCTCAAGTGAAAAACTACATGGCAATTTTAGAAAGAAATATTTAGCATCTAATTACTTGACATTAGCAAATAAGGTGATATTATGATATACTTTTAAGAAGTGACACATTTGTAAGTCCATAGTCCCTGAAGTCAGACTCCTAAATGCTGGACACACACTTTAAAAAAGGACTTGTGTCTGTATCTCAAAATACAGGTGTATTATGTGATTTAATATCATAATTTTGATAACTAAATGACTGAATTTTACAACGTTATTACAAGGCTTTTTATTTTACTCATTAAAACTCACAATCGTTCCTCAGATGACAGGTGTTAAAAAGTCAGTAGCATAATTACAGGTTAACCTGTAAAATAAGAGCTCTCACACTGATGAAGTCTTTGAGCTCAGAACTACCTGCATGCAGCCAATTTTTTTTGCTCATATTTCAGACTGCAAACTATCTGCACAGATACATATAAATAAAATTGGCTAATAAATATGGTACTGTCCAAGGAGTTGAGTCAGAGGTCTATGAAACTCAGTTTAAAAGCCAATTCAAAAAATGAGCCCTGATAGCCCATTGTGGATTTTTCCCCCAAATCCAATTCTTAGTCATAAATATTTTTATGCAGCAACAGAAAGAACCAATACATAAACCTTTGTGTATGTAGCAGACCAAATGCAAAATACATGAAGAAATACAAGACACATGCCAGACAAGCAAAAACTACTTCAATGAACAGATCTGGGTACCATCTAAGCAAAACCAAGCAGGAATCCCAATGCAAAATAACAGGTGTTTCCACAATCACACAAAATATGCAATCAGCATTATAACAATTCGCCTTATTATAGTGTCCAAGCATCCACTGCCAAAAAGCGACTAACCATGTCAGGATGCAATATTCCTTAATTGACATTCAGTCAGAAACATCAGCAGTGCTGGCTTTATCTACATAGGCAGTATACACAGCGCGTTAGTCCTTTTGCCACAGAAAGGAAAAGCGGCCAACATGAACCAAATTGAATAAGATTTGTGCTTATGTTAACAAATAAGCCAAACCAGAAATGGGCAGCCTTTTAAAACTAGGAATAATGCATTTTCAGTGGGTTTGTAGAGCTCCTGTTATATAAGCAAATGTGACTGTGCTATGAAGCTGCAAAATGATAGCTTATGCTATGTATGCTTACAGCACTGTAAGCTATATGCTAAGGTAAAAAGCATTAAGTAATACCTTCTTACAGATAGCTCGCAGCTTGAAAGCAGAAAAATGAAATGCAGTTTTCATATCAGATTTACAGCAAATATCATTATCTTTCCCCGTACTAAGTAAGGCAAGTAAGTACTGGTATAGGAGAATCAATAGGATTAGTGCTAGTTCAGGTTAGAAAGGGGGGGACATTCCATTTTCCTGAAAGTGTGCCAAATGATGCAACATATTGCAACTGCTACTTGTTGTGATAAGCACTCCAATGAATGCTGGATTCTCTACATATCCCAGAAAGAGGATATCAGGAGTGGCATCAAATTCAAGTAAGCACATACCTTTTTGTTAAAGGACCAAATTTTATCCCACTCCATATTCACAACAGATCGAGAGGAGCCCTGGAAAAAAACCACCAAATTAATATAAATATTCTAGCTATTAGACTCATTTCAAACAAAGTCCTTTAAAGACTACAAACGCTCTAAGATTTGCATTCATCAAAACAGTTTAGAAAGGCATCTTGAGCTTACAAAATAAACAGTTTTTGAAGTAAGAAACCTGCTACCCCATTTTGCCAGGACTTGCTCACAGGTCTTAATATTGTTGAAGCAGTACACATGAAAGCAGCAAACCTTCAAAAGAAGAAACCTCCCAGTGACAAGTACTTTAACTGAAACTTCACAAAAACTTGTCCTTTCTAAGTAGATTCAAAGAATCAGAAGAGAACACCCACCTGAGCAGCAATAAACTGTTTTAGCCCTTCAACTGTCATGCCTCTTCTTAGGACACCACGCACAGTGGGAAATCTTGGGTCATCCCTGGTAGAAAAAGACATTTCATCAGTGTCACATGCTAAGTTCTACCTATTAGTTACACTGATCAAAAACTTTACTAGTACTGCCACACACGAAAGGCACAGCTTCAGTGTACTTTGCTTGCGTGAATTAAGAGCTAGATGAGAAGACCTAACTGAAAAGACTGAGCTCTTATCTATACAAAATGTATGGTGCAAGTTTTCTTCTGCTTCACCCCAGGGAGGGAAGCCATCTCTTGGTGAAGTGGCTCTTTTCCTATAACTATTCAATCTTAAGTCTCTCAAAAACTGGCAAAAGTTATATCCCTAACATGTTTACTTCCTTTTCAATGGCACCTGAATAATGGAACCTGAAACAACAGGGCTTGATTCTTTCTTGCTCAAGAGAAACCAGAAAGAGATGAGTGACAATGACAGTGTTATCTCTCAATGACGTGATAGAATTCTATGATTTTATTCTCTTATGCAAGAAATAAAAAGGCCTAATCTGAAATGTAAAATATGTGTTGGTGGGAACACAAATCAAACCTTGCTGAGGACCTAATAGGGAGGCTTAGGGAGGGAGAGGTCATCATAAGACCAGCTACACCTCTAGGAAAAAAAAAAAAAAAAAAAAAAATATATATATAAAAATAAAATTTTGGCTCTAGCAAAGTGGCTCCATGCATAAGCTAGGAATCTAGGCTTCCAACACAATCAAAAAATAAAACCAACAAAACCAAGCACACTTGGGACACCTAAGCAAGCCAACCAGGCAGCCTAGGAACTTGTGTAAAATGATGCTCCCATAGGCTGAGCACAGAATCACCTAAAACCACCCAGGAAAAACACTACAGGTAGTTGTCTGACTTAGCATTATCCATGGATTTCTTCAGACTCCTGTACTACAAGGAAAAGACTTTAGGTGGTGTGCTCCCACAGCTAGCCCATTGTGGGAATGAACAAAGGAGCCTCTCTAGACTCCAAACTACTTGCAGAAGTGTAAACCCACAGCTCACCCTTTCTAGGAAAATACCTAGGCTACTAGGCCACTGAGCACTACCTGTAGAAATCCAGTGAACATGAAAAAAAGAACAGAATGGGGTGGGGGGGAGCAGGCAGGAGGGATTTGACTAGATGGATAGGACCAGAAGTTCTTCAATTCAGGCCCTCTTCTGACATTGCTCAGGAATGTATCGGATGACTCAGAGTGGAAAACGTGTAAGTAGCACTCATAGCAAGAGCCGAGTCCAAAAATAAGCTACCTCATGTTTATTACAGGATATGAATATGTAAGTACACAGTTACTGTAGAGTAGTAAACATACACATTGTACATGCAGAAGCCACTGTAATTAATCTATGTTCTTAAATAGTTTAAATATTCATTCATGCTGCTTTAATGTCTAAGCACTGTCTAAAACAAAGAACGTGTGCATCAGTCATGAGTATCTTAAGGAACAATGCTGAACTACAACCATGTAACATACCATCCATCCACAAGCCCTTCGTTGACAAACCATGTAAGCTTTCTCTTAGAGAGCACAGTGTTGTTGAGGTTTAGCCGGCTATACTCCCATATATATGGTTTCCTTATGCCCAGTGCCTCAATGATCCAGTAGAATTGTTCATCTCTGTCATGGTATTCAGTCGTTCTCAATGCATGTGTGACACCTTCAATACTGTCAACAATGGGGCAGGCAAAGTCATATGTGGGATAAACCCTGAGAATAAAAACATTCAATTAGCAGGGCAGAAGAACAAAACACCTTCCTCACATGTGAACATTTGAACTAAGCATAATTTATATTTATATAATATAAATATTTATAATCTATGATCCTGAATCTTTCAGATCAAAACTAAAATAGCACACAGACAACAAATTGTCCATAAAAAAATCCAGAGGACAATACATAAAAAAAGAAAGCCTTCAAGAAATTAATTGATCATAGCCTTAATATTCAAGTCTAAAAAAAAAAGAAATCCTACACTGCTACTGTTCTTTTCAAACACATAAAATGCTGACTTAAAGGTTTTTTTTCCCCTTAAATATCAAAAAGAATCATTAGTTGACTGAATAACAAGGAAAGCTTCCATGTTTAAAAACAAACCCCTACCCACAGACATAGCTTTACTATTATACACACATTAAATCAATGTTTCCAAAAAAGGGAGTTGTATAGCTGCAAACAGAGGTTTCAAATAAGCACTGAACCATAGCCTTGAACAATTGGGTAGGCTTACTTCAATGCACAACATAGTAATTCTTCATTCTGCACAAAGACAGCAGCTGCTGTGAAAATGGAAGCAGCCACTCAGGTAAACAGATCAAGGATGTTTTGCAGCAATATAAAATTGTAGCAATGTGAAATTGCCATGGTTCTGTTTAAGCTCCAAGAGCTAAAGCAAACAGCTTTGTTGTCTGAGATACAGCCATTAAGTCTTAATCCATGTTTTGACACGAAGGTCTTCACTGACATACAATGTATTTATGGATCAAAACTGAAATAATATTCACTGCTGACCATGACGGCCAACTCACAAGTTTTAAAAATCATTTGCAGAAGTTTCAGAAAGTCAAGAGACTCATTACATATTCTGACTGAAAAATGCTAGCAGGTTCCAAGTATTAAAAGAAGTTTACTACGGAATGGTAAATGCCCTGAAAAGAGCAAAAATCACAGGCCACACAAGGAGGAAGTGGACGTACTTGTAGGTACTTCCAGTACGTGGGTGAGGCTGGTTTTTACAACGATAAAGAGTTGGATCCCTCATACATCCATTGTTACTACTCATATCTATTTTTGCTCGTAGACAACAAGTTTGTCCATATTCTGTTCCCTTTTTCATTTCTTCCCACATTTGTAGATTCTTATTAACACCTAAGAACAATAAAAATAAATCATTTTCTAAGGTATTATGAAGCTGATACAGAAGCATGTTTTATTACTGCAGTAACAAAAAGCAACGTCACCCCCCCTCTTCAGACACTGGAATTCATTTTCACACATTTTACATTTTGAATTTTTTAAAAGTGGTAATGAATGGTGATGAATTCATCCACACACAAGTTTACTGCACCTGTCTAAATGTACACTTATTCCAGCCTTGCAGAACAAAGCACTAAACACTTCCAAGTTCCTATAAGGACCTTAGAGATATGCGATTAGTCATCTCATTCATCTTTGTTAATAAAAATCAAGTTTTGATGCCAAATTAAAAAGATAAGAAAGCAAGACGGAAGCTTAAAATATCTTACAGTTATTTCTGTGTTTAGATTCCATTCTTTGCTCACGCTCTGCTTTCATTTGTTCTGCAGGAGTATCATCCACATATGCCTTCCCTTCTTGAATAAGCTTCTCAGCATATTTCATTATTGTTTCAAAGTGATCTGAGGTATATGTAAATTGATCTGGTTTGATGTGCAGCATTGCAACATCTTCAAGAATAACCTGCAAAGTGTGAAATTGTATACTGTAATATTCAGAAAAGCTAGTTTTCTTAAACCTCTACCCTCTTCATGCCAGATGTGGTGTTTTTAATGCTCCATTGTCCAGGAAGGATAAGCCATAAGAATAATATGACATGCGTGAAAGAAAAGAGAGGCAGGCACTTACCATTCATTCACAGCCTATAATTAAATGACATCAGACTTAAACAACTTCAAGAAAGAGGTGGGACAAGTAAAGGAGATGAAAGCTGAAAGAAATTACTTGTTACAGACTAAGAAGTATTTATACAATGAAAACAACAGTGTATTGCAAGAGTTGCATATCTATATACTGTAAAATAAACATCGGAGAAAGGGAAGAAATAAGCTACCAGTATAAGGACTTTAAGCTTTTCAACATAAAGATGATGGAATTCCTTCCAAGCGTAAGACTTAAGTGTAATACCGATACCGTAAAAATCTAGTACAAAACAAGTGTACAAGAACAGATCTGCATGTCATTTACCTCTGAATTAGCTATACAGTGAATGGATTTCCCTGCTCTCTTATCATACCTTTTCAAAGTCTTCTTTCTCTTTTTCTGGATTTGTGTCATCAAATCTCATAATAAGTTTTCCTTTAAAGTTAACTTGATAGTGCTGATTTAGCAGGGCAGCTTTGGCATGACCGATATGCAGATACCTAAAAAGGAAATAAAAAATAAATATATACACCAGTACTACTTCAGCTAGACTTTTTTTTTTTTTTTTTGGGGGGGGAAGGAAAAAGAATGGAAAGCAATACCTAAGTCTAACAAAAAAAATCAACCCAGGATATTTGTTGAAATACTATACATTTATGAAAGTAGATTATGTTTCTTCTACCATAAATTTAGTAGTTAACTGTTAAAAATACCTAAATCTGTAAATTAGAGTGTCATTATGGATATAAAGATAGGACTGCAATTATCTCCTGTTTTTACAGGCTAACTTGAACCAACTGTTGATGATACTCAGTAGTAGCTGCCAGATAATCTGAACCTACCACATTCAGAAGAGCGGAATTTTCTGAAATGGTGGTTGCTGTGTTTTTAACATAAGCTAAAAAGCTACTGTCAATTTAAACTAAATATAAAAAAATCTAAAGCCACAAAAAGAAAATCACTTCCAAAAAAAAATTAAAAATATGTGTCCCTAAAGAACAGTATTTTAAGTAAAACACCAGAATTAAGACACTAAAAGCTACTAAAGTAACATGAGAACAGTATATGTTATACAAATACATGCACATAATACAAAACTTATGATAGTTGAGCAACAGTTTATACTGGACTAATAGAGTAAGAAACACTAGTACAGAAGTCACATGATGTGAAACAGCCTGTTTAATGAAGAAATGCAATCATGGAAATTTTACAGCTCATCATGCAATTCTAAAAGGAAACAGAAAATTAAAAGTTGGCTGAAAATTGTATTTATTAAATTGGCTCATCACATCACCACTCAGTGGTCTTTAAGGAATTTGTGTTTTGGGACTACATAGAGACTGGACCCCCAGTCCAAAGGTCTCCATTATACATCTAGTGTCAAGCTTCCTGAAGGAAGGCTACCCCATACATCTTTCCCTTCTCGGATCTAAGCTTCCTTGAGAAGCACTGCAAGTCCTTCCACCCAACTCATAAAGACTGTATTTATACATCATAGCTCCTGTCAGTGCACACGCCTCCATTATCCATGCAAATGCCGTCCTTCTGCTTCTCCTCATCCCACTGCTGAGCAGCACCATGTCACCTGCTGGCAACTAACCTCCTGATTCCAATTGAGGCAACAGTGCAATGAGGTATAGAGGAGAAGTAAACACACAGCTCTAACATAGATGTGGACAAAGCTTTAAATACTCTTTTGGCTTAAAAGTCTTGTCTGATAAGCTGATTAACATCCTCACCAAAGCACACTTCTTTTTTTTTTTTTTTTTAAATAAAAAACACAGACAGAACCTTCTCAAAGTATCTATGTTTCTTACCCACTTGCTTCAGGAGGAAACCTTACAATGACCTTTCCCATCTCTGCACCAGGAAGTTCAACAAACTTCCCAACATCTGCTTTCTTTTCTGTTGCCTTAAAAATTAACAGAAACGTAATTACAGATCGCATTAGCTGTATAATCAGATATAAAACTCTAGATAATAGCTTCTGCACCAAGGTCTCCATTCAAACCAGACGACAAAAAGCTGCTATATTGAACCCGAAATTCATCTCTTGACAAGTTTCACATTACTCGTAATACATCAAAACAAGATTAATTTTTAAGTTCTAAGTTATTCTGTCTTCAAATTTGATCCAGGACTGAAAAGTCCCATGAAGTTGTTCAATTTTTTCCATAAAAGGAAACAGTTGCTAGCCAAGTTTTTATATCCTAGTGTTCTTACCTGTATGTGATCAACAAGTTCAATCAACCAAAGACTGCAATCTTTGCAGGTCTATCAGAATCTCAAAATCCTCTTTAGAAATAGCAAACAATATGTCTAAAGAGCAGTGCTGATTAAGAGGTGCCATTTTTATACAATTCCATTTAAGCTCTGGACTACACCACTCATGCGTTTCTAAACATGAAAGCTCCAGCTTTATCTTTAAACAAGTTTACAAAAATATAATTTACTGTACAACCGATTCCTTTTAACTTTTAATTCTCTAACTTAAAAAAACCCAACAAACTGTCTTACAGTGTATTCACACAAATAAAGCTATTCTCTCCAGAGGATCCGAGTAAATCTTACCATTTTAACCTTTGGTGTACCAGAAACCCACTTGGCTCCTACTGACTGAAAAGCACGCTGTACCTCAAGAAAGCCATACCATCGCTTTGCATGGACAGGAGCTTTGTTCTGCTGTAATTGCTCTTGCCATATGTTATTATCTGTTAGAAAACAAACCATTTTTCAAGCTATTAAGTTATAAAAATTGAATGATTACCAACAGCAATTTTTAAAACCAAAAGAAGATTATGATTTAAAAAAAAATCTACTTACACTCTCTTCTGAAAAGACATTTAGTCATGGGGACACAAGTCATTCCAAAGCAAATTAAACTAACTCCCTCCAAACCCCAAACATACTGCATTCTTTCTTGGATTCATCAAAGCAGAAGGTGGAGGGGACTGGGGAACATATATTTTAATTTGCATCGCCCACCTCAAAATTAATAACAACTTTTTTTTTCAAGACAGAAATATAGGATATCCCTCCAGTGTGTCTACATTTGATGTTTTCTAAGCTTTATCAGAAGAGAAGCACGTATCAATACTACCCTTTATTTTTGAGGTGCTGTATTCCCACAATCTAATTTTCAAGGAATGTGACTTCACTAGAAAGATTCTGATGGGGAAAGGAGAAAAAAAATGAAAGAAGTATACTCCCTTCAGATTTCTCTCAGGAGCAACAACTTTGAAAAAATACATAAAGATGTTAGCTTTTAATCTTGAATATACATTTTACTTTCAAGAGGAATTTGGTTATACTGAATGGTAGATTGACACCTATCAACTTTAGGCATACCTCTCTGAGAATACAAAAACCAAACTCATAAAAACAGGTCATCAAAGCTTATTTTAACCTCTGGAGGGTATTTTACAGAGTAACATATACCTCTCTTAATAATTCAAACTAAACACCAAAGAAATTTGCTCTACTAAGATAATGTCATGGAAAGGTCTGTGTATATAATTTTAGTCTGTATTACAAAATAGTTTAAATATTTCATGCAAAATTTTGGGCCACAGCAAATTTTCATATTTAGGCAACATGTAATAAAAAGACATTCTTACAGTTAACAGAAAAAAAGTTTAAAAAATTGCTATCTATGATTACATCCTATAAATTTCCAAATATAACAACAATTTTAAAAAATTCTAGGGTTTCCTAAGCTATACTATTCCCATCACTAGTGATGCACAGGCCAAAGCAGTATGCACAACAGTATAGTGTCTGGCATACAGCTAAGAGTCGCTACTAGCATCCACAAAAAAGGAAATTTGAGGACTCCTGGTATACACTGATTGCAAGCCAAGGAAAGCGAGAACATATACTGATACCTTTTAGTACAGCCCAGACACACAGGTCTGCGAGACTCAAAGAGTTTCCGACCAAGTACGTTCTTAGAGACAGACAGTGGTTGAGCTCTTGGACTGCTGAAAGAAACTGGCTGGCAGTAGATAACTTTGTAGCACTAAACTCCAGCCAATGGTCAATCTAGTTTTAAGGGACAAAAGATAGTCAAAGTTACTAAAGGAATGAGAAAGAAGCTTATTAAAAAACCTGAAGTAATATATAATCCATTTAATAGCTGAACAGAAGATATTAAATGGAACATTAGCATTAAATATATCGGACAACAAATCATAACATATGCTTAAAGAACATTTAAAATATACTGAAATATTCACCCAGAACTAAGTTAAATGATTAAATTTAATTTCCTTCAGGAGGTATTCAAACTGCTGAAAATACCGACCTTACTGATGCTATTCCCATTGATAAAAATAATCAGCAGTTCTTAGGTACTTATTTATCACACACAGTATATAATAATTGTCATTACCCTTCAACTATTTAAATACCACATTTGTAACCTATTTGATCTTCCTGGAACTGCTACTGGATAAGTATACCATTTTCCTCTCAAGTCCCTATCTTCTCTGCCTCATCTCCTTTTAGATTTGAAGAAATCAAATCCCTCTCCCACCTCATTTCCCTCCCCTCTCTCCCGCAAAACAGTCTTCTCCCATAAAAGGAAATATATCTTGGTACATAAACAAACAAACAAAAGTATCAGGCCCTTGGTTAATAATGTAGCCCTGTCTACAAACTGAATCCCTCAATCCTGTAAGAGACTAAGTGTCTCTCCTAGTCCTCTGTCCCTGTTTCATGTGCAAGTGTTCTGTAAACTGCATCAGGAATCCTTCCAATATTCGAGCCAACGTGGCAGGCACAGATGTAATTACACCACCACAGAATTCAGTTCAGTCGTTTGCAGTTATGCTCCAAAATATTTGCACCACAAATGCAGCTGTCGCTGTACTTCTCGAAGTACAACTATTTCTGAAAGATGCAGAAGTTAAAAGAAGAATTTTATCAGAAATACCAATCTTGAAAGTGTGTTTGCAGAGGTCTGAGGGCTTAACTTCAAAACAAGGCTTTTGGTCAGAAGATTTAAATAGCCACAAGATAACCTACAACTTTTTAAACATCTTACAAGCAATATACTAAAACAACACTTCCCTTGAAACGAGCTATATGAGCTGAAGAGTGATTACTACTAGCTTCATGTAGTTGTAGAAAAGAGCTGAATCAAGTCCTTCAGTCCCTGCACAAATTGCAGAGGAAATAAATTTAAATTTATCTGTTAGTTTCAGCTACCAACTTAAAATTCAGCACATGATTATTCTGAGCTAGGGTCAGAAAGAATTCCCTCTCATTTCATATCATATCCACAGTTCCTAATAACTTTTTGTAACCTGTGTAAGCAAAGACGACCAAAAAAGTTTCCTCTTTGGCACAAAAATTCTGGTGCCCTCCTGGCACCTCTACGGAAGAATTATGGAATACAGGACTTTGCACGAGGGAACAGTCCGTCTATGTGGCGATGTCTCACCACATTTCACTGAATGAAATGGGGGGGGGTCAGGGTTTTGTCCGTTATATACAGCAAAACTAGTTCAATATTTCCATGTCATACAGTGTTCCTAGGTGTTACACTGAAATGTTACAAGGTAGCAACTGATGGCAACAGAGCTGAGGAAAGTGAAGAGGGAGAACTGCAGATACCACTTTCCAACCTGAATTATACTAGTGAACTATCAGGTTAGGAGTTGCTGTTGCAGGGGTGGGAAAGAGCAACCCTTTCAAAGCTCAGATTTATGACTCTTCTTTATAAGAAGGAGCAAACTTAAGAAAGCAAAACCTTCAGCATCCCACATAGTTGGAACCTCAGTCTAACAATAAAAAACAAAAACGCAAACACAAAAACTTTGATCGCAGGCCAAAAGAGAGGAGAAAAAGGAAAAAAAAGAGAGGCATGATTCCTTCTCACCTCAGTGTGTTCCAACAGATTCGAACCATACAACCCAGCAGAACCAGCAACTCTAGCTAGATAACGAACTATTGAATTCACATCGGTAAATGAAACATGCCTAAAAAAACAAAGAGGCAAGATAAAGATATATTAAATTACTACCTCCAGTTCAATTTTAATTGGACACAAACAGTTGAAACATGTGTAATGCAAACACAAAATAATTTCTGGGTGCACCAACAGGTACCAGGTCACCAGAATAAAAATAAAAAAAAAAATCTCGCAAAAGAATATATCAGTCCTTGCTTTTCTATCACCAGATGGAACAATAAGCTTCTAAACATGAAACAATTTTATTTACATAGACAGAAATTAAGAAAATAAAACTCTTGATTATTCTTTCAAAGAATAAAACTCTCTCTCCACATCTGACAGAATGCATAAGTATATTCTGAGCTACATATTTTCCAGTACATAAGGAGCTAAATCAACATTTGTTTTCTCTTCTTTTCATACAAGAAAGATGACGTTGAAGAGGATTCCTAGAGAATCTACAGAGGAATCAAGAGGTCTCCACTGTGGTTTTAAGGGCTAGCATCAGAGAAAAAAAAAATAATTCATTTGTAACTTACTTTATTCAAGTCATACTTCATAGAGACTATCCCCTATTGAACAAACTTGGCTGCCTGTATTTCTGTTTTTTACCCAGTCTTCTCCAGATAAAAGACTAATTTGAATTTGGTTTTCCCATTCTGCTGTTGAAAATTCTCAATGAAACTAGAGGCAAAAGGCTCTCCAAAGAGCATACTTCTTTCTGTGTTTTAATCTCCCTCTTCTACCTTACATACAGTATTACAAAAAGCTGCATACTGTCAGAAATCTAGCTTCCAATTCACCTAAGATAAATGTGAACATTTTCATTAATATTTACTAAAGTGTTTTGGAAGAAAGATGCATCACAACCATCAATTCTCCAGATAATACTCATCTCCACAGTCCCACATAGATGTAGATTACAAAATTAAAGCTCCAACTACTTCTAAACAAGCATTGACATCAAGAAAAAGAGTTCCCATAAGTCTTCTGTTCCACTCAATTTAACGGACTGAATGCTACACTTCAATTTGTCCAAACAAGATTTCATTTCTGTTCTGCCATTGTTCTATACTTCCTGTTACACCTACTGTGTCCTTCATAAAATTAAAACAATTTTTGGCAGCCCTCAAAAAGCCTTGCAAAAATCAATAAAAGTTCTGAAAAAGATATAGAAGACTTCTTGATAAATTAACAATGATGAGTCCCATTTTTAGTACAAATGGATCAGCCAGTCTCACTAAGTTAACTGCATCAAAACCTAAGGAACATAGTTCATTTGTAGCTTTTTTGCTTCTAGCTTTTCAAGCTTCTAGGATCCAGTATACAGAAGATCCATAGAATATAACTAAAACCAAAAGCCACAGTGGGGGGCTTAACATACACAAAGTATATCCTATTATAATTTCACACTGCTATCAGATTTTAATGAAGCTTTTTCAAACTGAGAAAAGCAAAACATTTCAAAATCATTTGCATCTACAGAAAGTCTCTGAAATGTGTTTTTATTGTTTTCAATAGTTCATACTAAAACAAATACCCTTGATTACTCGAACAAAATTGAATAAATATATGAAATGTGACAATGTTACTCTGAGTAAAATCTTACTGGTGTCTAAAAAGTTGTTTATTTTCTTTGGGAAAAAAAGATCTACTTTCACCCAAACATAGTGCTAACTGGCCTCCTTTGAAAAAGTTACAAAACATTAAGGCTGCTCTTTGCAGATAGTGCCTGCTAAATCCAGGGGTAAGTAAGGAAGAATGAACAGGGACAATGTAACATTACAGACAAAAGAGTAAGCATCTCTCAAAAATGGCATGAAATGCCATTAAATACCAGGGCAAATATTCAAGAAGCAGAAGACAAGATGGGAGAAGGAAAAAACCCAAACACAAGACAAAACGGAGATTCTCCAATTGTAATAAAACATTATTTGAATTAATTTGTAAAAAGCATTGCAGAATGGTTCTGTGCAGCGGTTAGATACATCTGCCTAAGCGTAATACTACTCTGAAGTATGCATGTGCTCACAACACAAAACAGAAAAGTTGTACTGCAGTTTGTTATCTGATAAGATGCAGGTATACTAAAACATTCCATAAAGCCATCAGCATCTAGCAGAGTGGTTTGTTTAGGAGCTATTACCACATGAAGGCTTCAAAAATAACCTTTAAAATAAAATTCATCATCTCAAATCAGTGATAAACTTTTCCGCTTACTAGCTGACAGCTGAGTTTCAGCTAGTTAGCTGAAAAGTTTGTCACTAGATTTTAACTGCACTTCAAAATATAACCTAGAAAAATAGCAAATAAAATGTTCTCTCTTGTTCAAGTCATTAGAACTAATGGTTTCCTAAAAAAAAAAAAAAAAAAAATCAAAGTCTGAAATACCCCAAGTGGATTTCAAGTCATGCCAAAATAAGACAGCTTCAGCAGAATTGATGCCATGAAATCCATTTACCAAAGCCATTAGTTGAGATATGAGTTCAGCTGATGCTTCTGAAGTCACAGATACACTTTTAACAGACTTTAAAATAGAGAATCAATTTTTAAAATGATTGTACAAGTGAGCAAGAGAAAATTAATGCAATATTGAGGTTTGGAATAACTTCTTAAACATAATCCAATGCCAGGGATGAGAAGACACTACCACACAAAAAACTCCATCTGATGGAATCATGATTCTAGATACTATCCACACGTGGCCAAAGTGCAGAAGAAGAGCTTTTGCTTTACAATTCTGACAATTTCCATTACAGCCAAAATGAGTGTTTTTGCAATGCAGTGGGAAGAAGGCAAGGTAATAGAAAATTATTTAATAAAATTAAATAAAATACTATTTCAAAGCCAGGTATATAAATTTATATTCTTCCAAGATCATGCCCATGTGTCACAGGAGCGTATATGTGCATTCATAAATTTTGGTTTATACATACACACACACTGCCTAAACTGTGAAAGGAAAATGAAACCAAAATCTGACCAAGACTACTTAAGGGGAAAACTCTCTCACGCAACTGAAAAAATATCCATTTAACTCTTGTTATGTAAGCTGTGTCCTACATGTGCATAACACACACTGAAAATTATTAATGCTGTACCAATTAAGTCCCAATATAACCTGCCACATTTCTCTTGCTTCAATTCAAAATCACAAATTCAATGCCATCACTAGGCACAGCAAAAGACAACATGTAAAATCAGAGATTACAGTAAGGAAGGAACTCATATCTGAGTTCATTTCTAACATTTTAAACAGAAAGTAATACTTGCAACCAGTAAAACAATCATTATGATTGAAGATTGTGAATCATCCTGTGCTTTGATTTTTTGCAGAAATATGTACGTAGTGACAAGCTCTTTCCCTAAGGTTAGAAGACAGTGGAAAAGCTCAGTTGGTGTTAATTTATGAGGATCAAGTCAAGATCTCTGCAACACAACATAAAAATACTATGTTGTTTTTATAACCATTCTACAGACATGTAGGAATACCAACTGATGATGCACTGGTGGCTTTAACAGCATCTTCTACTCAAATAGCTCACAAAATGTGAGTTTGTCAGCAAGTCCATGAACAATAGATTTTTTCCCCGTTCTTTCAAAAAACAACCAGTATTCAAAACCTACACTTATAATCACTAATTCCAAACTCATCATGCTGTTAATATACTTTAAGTTAGGACTGCAATGTTTATTGGTCAAAATCTGCTCCTTACTGTAGACAGTAGACATCAGAGATATCCACCGATATGTCAGTGGTACTTAAGGTATCAGGATAGCTCCTCTTGATACATCCAGTTATCTCACCTGATATGGAATCTAAGATGACAATGCAGCTTCCCAAAACTAACAGCATTAGTCCTGCATTTCTGATATGCATATGATCCTACTCAGATCATAAAAACCACCTGCATGCCCCAAACTTGAAAATATTTATTCCAATGGCAGGGTATTTTTAGAAGGACAGGCAATAGGTTTCTACAAAATTTTCCAAGATTCGTTCTACAGGATGCAGATGGATACACTGGGCAGCATGTCATAGTTAATTAGCACTTTTCTAAGATAACATCATGCCTTCACTTATATGCAGCAGTGATCGCAGAATAATGCCATATAAACCTATAAAATTCATTCTATCACGTATGCACAAGTCTAAGGAATCTTGTATACCAAGCTTGCCTAATACAAAATGGCCTTGCTTTTGTTAATCCATGGCACCTGAAAAAGGCAAATGCCTAAACAATAAAGTGACTGGTACAGCAAAAACAATTAGACATAAGTGCATGCAAATTACAATACCAGAGCTCTTTCCATAAAGATCAAGTTTAGAAGATACTGTAAATGTTTTGTCTGTGCTGTAAAGAGACATCAGTAATACAGTGATGAATAAAACTGTATTCTTCTCTTCCTCCTACCTGAAAAGGTTACTGTCAATGTTAAAACCATGTGATTTTTAAAACTGCTGACCCAAAGCTAGAATGAGAGATGCAAAGTCACTTACTCGGACACATGGAGGATGGTTTCTTTGCCTTCTTCCACTGAAATTTCAACATCATCCTTCACATGCTCCACTGTCAGCAGAGCTCCTTTAAAAAAAACAAGAGAAAAAGTTACTGAACTTTCTTCCAGGAAAGATATCTTTCATAGTAGCAACAAAAGAGTTACATTTCTTATCAAATAGGACCAGACAACTGAACTGGCTCCTTCAAGTAAGATTGCCCAGGGAAGAAATCAATGTTCAGTCTCATATGCAGGAGGCTTCTTATTCTTGGCAATCCTTACAGCTTCAAATTGATAACGTCCAGCATACGGTAACCTGCAGTGAGCTCAGCAAGTGTTGGCACCAATACGTTTTGCTTCCTAAGGGTATTCTAAAAATTAGTCCTGTCTCCCAATATATGTAGAGAATGCAATCAAATTGCTTTAAATTACTGAACAGTATAGTAACGTACACCATCCCAGCCCTGACATATGCATCAAAGGAGATCAATTACTGAATATACCTGTAGTTTCTGAACAAGGATGAGACTATTTTAAAGCTGATTTAATGTTTATGAAAAGATTAGCCATTCAAAACCAAGAAACTCTATCCATGTAAAAGTGCAGAAAGCTTATAAAGGGTTTTCTACATAGTTCACCAGTGACAGTAAAGGATGGCCTCTAGAAATAAAAGAATTTTTGCAGTTCTTAGGCTACATCATCAGCTGGCAGACAGCTCGCCCATAATCAAAGTGGCTTGATGCAAACCTGCTCTGATCTCAATGCTCTATAGCATGACACAGTAGCTCAAACAAAGCACCGAGCTAACTTGGCTGTATTTCTGGATTGGCTCTGGTCCAGATTCAGCCTGCTGAGCATATGTAGAGGAGCTTGTGTTCTTTTGCTTTGCTTAGAAGCACGTACAAAGACAGCAAGCTTTTGCATAGGCAAATATTACTTAAATGAAACTAGCTAAAGGATTATACTCTAGTTTTTGAAAGGCATCTAACCTGTTACAGTCTTCATAGCGTGCCGTGCACTTTATCTTCCCTAGAACAACGCACAGACTACCCAAGGCAGATGATGTTGTAAGCTATTAATACATCGGCCTAAATACAAAGCACTGGAGCTAGGAATTCCCTAGCTCTCACCTCTGCTCAGCTGCAAACCCTTCTTGTGGCATTAAGCTTTTATCAACAGTAACTCAAGGTTCTTCTTCCCATCCCTCAGTTATCCATCTGTGAAAGTCAGGATGACATCCCTTATGCAATACATTTGTAAGATGTGTAAGTATTTTAATAACATGCACGGAAATGCTTTGAAAATGACAAGTATTACGCACACCAAGCCATGTAATTAATACTAATGCCATTAAAAGCTACTACCCTTTTCCCAGTGCACAGCCATGATGAATAGTACAAAGTAGGAAGGAGTAGGATGAGTGTGCTTATCTTCTTGATACAAATGTCTACCAAAGTGTTTCATCTGTAATATGTAATATTTCTGATATGTAATGTAATGTAATATGTAATATTTTATGCAATCTCCTGAATTAAATCTCTAGTGCCACTCACCAGCTATCAAAAGAATCCTCCAAAGCCCCTAATCCCATGTTCATCACAGCTCATATTGCATCACATCTCTTCTAGCAAATCAGAATAAACAAGTACTAGGAAAAATGTTATTTAAAACTTACATATCATTATACCTTAAATCGGTAGTCGTGCAAGTTGTATTCAACTCTGAAATGCATTTGGGAATAATGGCATGAAAAAGAAATCAATAAACTAAGAGGAAGAATGGGAAGAAAATGTATTTTGAATAGTTGTAACAAAATGGAGAAACGGTACGGAATACATACAAAAGGCCGTTTCCAGATGGCATAAAGCGTAACGAAGGAGGTTCTCGCATTTTGAAAGGCAAAATAACCTCGAAGGACAGCGAGCAAGTGAAAAAGCAAGATTTGGCCGTGCAACTTTGAACCAGCTCCCCAGAGGAGCCGAATTTTCGCAGCAGATTATAACTGACAAGGAAAGATAGCGGCAATTAGGCAGAGCTCACAAACAAGCAACCTGAATCAGGGCTGCCTTGAAAATTTAGCCTCAACCTGCTAAGTCACTCGAGGAGTCTACCTACGACTCAGTTTCTCGAGCGCAAGTTGCGCTAAGTGCCGGCAGCTGTCACCGCTGCCCAAACAGCTCCCCGACAAGCAACCCCGCTGGACACCGGCCGCCCCGGAGGGGCGGCAGCGGCAGCACCAGCCCTGCCCGATCCCTGCAGACCGGCGCCGGGCAGGCGCGGCGGAGCGGCCGCTGCGGAGCCCGACACGCCGCCGGGC
>NW_010972592.1:1735389-1751974 GCF_000737465.1 Haliaeetus leucocephalus
TGGGCGCGCGGCGGCGCCAGCTCGGCAAAGGCCGGCTGGGCAGGCCCCGCCCCCGGCCCCGCCCGCCGCCGCGGGGCGGGGACGGGCTTCGTCACTTCCGGCGGGAGAAGCTATAAAGGCGTCGCTTGCGGTGAGGGGCGGCGGTCGCTCCCTCATGGCCGCCGGTCGGTCGGAGGCCCGGGCCGCTCTGCAGCCACGGCCCGAAGTCCGCCGGGAGGAGGCGGTGAGGTTGGAGCTCGGACGGGAGGTGGCTAGCGGGTGGTGCGCAGGGCTCTCCCGGCTGGCGGGGGCGCTCGGTGAAGCCCCGGGGGAAGCGCCCCGGAGGGGTGCTCGGTGGAGGCTGCCCTGCCTCTCAGAGTGCCGCTGGCCTCGGTGGGGCAGGGTGCCGGTGCTTCTCCTCTCGCAGCTGCTCCGGTGATTAGGCAGAGCCTTCCCGGGAGCTTTGTAGGAGTTAACTGTAAAAACTCTGGAGCTAGATGTCCGGCAGCAGCCGTAGAGATCGCTTCAGTCCCTTTTCTATGTATAAAGATACAAACAAATCCAATAGTGCGACGTATACCGACACACTGGAGTACTGTGGTTTAAACCATCTGTTCTCATAGGGTGTTACTCTTTACGCTCCTCGCAAACACGCAGATTTTGCAGTGGGTCAAACTAGTCTTGGAATGAATTACAAAAGTGCTGTGTCAGCAGTTTTTCAGAGGAGACAGACTCAAGTTCACATTGTTGCAAGGACAATGCAGTGTCACTATGCCTCCCCCCCCCAGTCTATTTTATAGATTGTACTATAGCACCTAATGTGCTAGTAGAGAAATTCTAAAATGCTTGATTGGTGGACCGGCGCTGTTTTGTACAGAGGGCGTAGTGGTATAGCCAGAGCATGACTGCACCTTACATGCTGGCTTTTGTCCTTGGTTCCTGCTGCTGCAGTTTATTTGAAATTTCCTTAATATTCCCCTGTGTTAGCAGTTTCACAGTTCCTGTGAGCACAGAAAGTGGTTCCATCCGTAAGCATCTTTACACATCAGTAGAAGCTGGTATATGCCATGTGTTCTGCTCCCATTGAGGTAACTGTAAATGAGTGGAGAGATAAATTACAGCAGAATTAGAAAGGGGCTTATGCTGAGGAAATTTTTGAACATATATCAAGTTTCAGATGAAAATAAGGATATAGAGACATAGATGAAGATTACTAACAGTGGGTTCTGCTCTTGACTTTGTATTTCAATGATTACATGGAAAGACATATTAGGGCAGGCTTTGTGTTGTCTAAGTCGTTCTATGTTTTATCTTAATGTGTTTTGCAAATGCACATGCAGATTTTAATGTGAATAATGAATCCTGCAGAAGATAGAGGTGAGAATTATGTATAATTGGGGCCATGAAATTAGATTAATCTTGTACTTGCTACATGGTTCAAACCAGTCACAATCAATATGTGCAATGATTAAACTTACAATGGGTCAAAATGTGAAGGAGGCTCTAATTAAAGCAGGCTGAATCTGTCTTGTGTGCTCTTACTAGTCATGCGCTTGAGGAAGGAGAAGAAAGGTAGGCTACAGATGAAAGGATTAGAAGCATGCACTGTTCCTATATATGGAGCTTTAATCCAGTGTCATGATAGCATTATGGACTGGCTGATGATAGAATGAGGTAAGTTATAATCTTGCTAATTTATCTGTAAATGTTATGATAAGCTGACCTCACTAAGGGAAGAGCTGCCTTAGATCCTTTTCTGTGTGTGCACACGGAGAGACTGGGAACATTTTAGCAAGAGTTGCCTTGTTCGTATCTTTTGGTGTCCAGGATGTTCCTGCTTGCTGGAAATAGAGCCAGCCTTAAGCCAGTGAAGTCATATTGGTATTACCCTACTGTGAGGAAAGGATCTGTCAAGGGACTTTAAGTAAATTAGAGTTGTTAAATACCTTGTGTGATGAAAGGAGAAAGAAGTAACTTGAACACACTGTTGAAAATTGAATTTTGAAATTTTCTTCTGTATGGAAAACATAGCTTTTTGTATCTTGAAGTTCAGTGCTAGCTTAAACATGGTTTGAGTGGACCAAGAGTGTAGTTATTCGGAGGACTTAATCTTGTGGGAAGGGAGGAAGTGAGAACGGGTGCAGTGCAACTTGCAGTCTACTTTGCCATTCATAGTGTCAGTAGAGTGAGGAGAAAAAAGACCATGCTGGAAGAGCTTAGCCATTCAGTCTTTATGTAAGCAAGCAGCCAAGTTCAGGCACCCTCACTGACACCACAAGACTGAGAACCCGACATATGCCACTCTTCTGTCCACGCAGAACAGAAAGAAAAGCACAACTATGTGTTGTCCATTGTTGTCCATGGCATGCCTCAGTATGTGTCACATTGTTAGGGAAAGGGAGGCCCTAAGACTCTTTAATTTGTGAGGGACTTGGGTCACAAAATCTGAAGAAAACAAAGTATATAGGGGCTTCACTGGTGCAAGATAGTCCAGGCTCCTGAATTCAGCCTGAAGAGACCTCATCTGTTTTGGCTAGTTGCCAATTTTCGGTAGTCATATGTAATTTACTACTTGTTCTCTTTTGTGTTCAAGTGGACTGAACAGTTGAAGCCTGCTTTCCTAACCCCCACACCTATGGGAAAGCTGACTGAAACAGGCTCTCCAATTTTTTAGTTCATTTTGGGTGATCTTGTTCCCTGCTCTCTCCCCTACCCTAACACGCATATGTTCCACAGGAGGGGGAAGTGGTAGTGTCAGGTTCCTTAACTCTTGGGGCTGTTGGAAAGGCACCTGGACTTTGTTTCTCTCAAAATTTGGACCTGAAAAATTTCAAGTTCCAGCATTTCTGTTGTGCCCATGTATGACAAAGCGACGTAGGATGCCCAAAGCTTTCCAAGACTGAGGTCGCACAGACCCTGACAGAGGCATTTGAGATCATCAGAAAGGTGCTGGAAACTCCTCCCCCTGTTGCAGTTTCCTTGGGTTCTCCTCAGCTGAGTTGTCCTGAACCCCACTGTATTAATGCTTCACTGATCCTCAATGGATCCAATGATCCAGGAACCCCTATCTGAGATGTAAGAGGCCCAGCTGGCCTGTGTCCTGGCTCCTGTAAAACTCGGACAACCCAGCTCACCACCAATAGCAATCTTGGCCATCCCAAAACTGAGTGCAGATCAAAAAATTCAAAGATTCGCTTCTGAGAATCAAAACCGTCAACTTTATAATAAATGGGCTAATCCATCCAGGCAACTTCTTAGTCCGTTTGTATTTAATACAATAAACCCTTGTTGACTACATACAACAAGAAACATTGAGCAAGATCAGGTAAATGACTTAATGTGATTTTGGCCCTGAATATTATGATGATTTTTGGACTGTTGTGTTACGATTGGCAGTATATTAAGCACAATCGTGAAGAATGAATGCTCCCAAAGAACATGGAAAACAACTATCGAAGAAATGTGACTGTTTTGATGTTGTCTACTAAACACAGCAAAACAATCTGATCAAACATACCTAGAGATTCTGTATGTAATTTTGAAATTATTGAACACCATAATGTAAGAATTCAGTTCAGATTCTATAAAACAAAATTTCAAGCTCAGTTATCATCTTTCTTTGTTTTTCTCCAAGCTTGCTTTCTCAGCCTTCCAGGCCAAGTGAAGATGCCTTACTGCTTTAAGGCATAAGAGATTGTTTAACAGTGTTAGGAATACGACTGGCATAATAGTCATAATTTCTCAAAGTGGCAAGGACCCCAGCTGAATTCATGTGTTTCACTTCCTTGTTATACTGAAATGAATTTCCATGGATATCTGTTATCTTGCCTGCAAAAAAAAAAAAAAAAAAATTTCCAGCAAACAGGAGTTGAAGAGGTACTCTTATTTTATTAGTACAAGTGATATAACTAAAAAAAAAAGACAGTCTTTGGCTTACACATGCATGTCTTCAGATGTGAAATATCTTTGCTCCCAGTTTAAGTGCAAGTTTCTTATTGACTGAAATCAAAAAGCTAATGGTTCTATTTTCTTTCAGCAATACTTAAAACTCCTTGTGTTTCAGGAAAAGGAATACAACATCTCTCTCTTATGGATTAGTTAAAATGCTTCCCGAGTAGTTTTTACATTGGCCATTGACAAGAAGGAAAGAAAAATCCTCACTTCAAGTAAAAGCCAGGGTAAGTCTATACAACAAACTAACATAATACAGAAATACCCTAGCTGGTTTTAAGTGAGTTTCTAGAAGTCACTTGGCAAGAGCAACACAGATCTTTATGCAAGCTAATTTAACTACAAGATACCTACATAACAAGGAGGCTAAATACAGCACTGTGCTGCCCCAGATTGGTTGGGTTTTTGTGCCTGAGCTAACCTGTTTAAAGGTATCCCAGTTATCAACACTGGAGACTGCAGAGGAGTTAAAATAATGTCATTATGAAGCCTGTTACCCTTGCTTGACAGAATTTAGATCAAAACCCACGATTATAGCATATGGTGGTAAAAGGTCTATCAACCTTTCTGAACAGCAGAAAAAGTATAATAAATAATACTTCAAATTCTTGTCAGTGAGGCTTTTCATAACTTCTCTAACCCCTTACCCTCTAGAAAGGTGAAGTGGCTTATGTTGGCTGGAGACCGCCAATTTTACTAAATAACACGAATGACTCAATTTTGGAGTTTGTACATCTGAGAAACAACTGCATGATTTGGCCTATTTTTGTTGTTTAAAGAATCCAGTATCCACATATTACATAATATGTTACTAATAATAAACTACTATATCCAGTTAGTAGGACAGTGTGATTTTACTATGAAGTAGAAGTCAACAGAAAAAAAACATTTGTTTTGAAAATACTAAAATTAATATACCCAAAATGTTGGAATTTGGCTTCTTAAATTATTGACAGTTATTGACTATATTAATCCAGGGCAAAACAGATCATATCATGCTTTCCAGAGCATAATTTGATGCCCCTTTGGAGTTACTGTTGATTTCAAAGGGCTCAAAGCTCCTAGTGAATCGTGACTATATAAAAATACATACATACTGTCGTTTTTCTTTCCAAAGACATGTTTGGAAATTCTATTTTTCTATGAAAAGTATAAATAACTTTAAATTGATGCAGTTTCACTTATCCTGGAATTTTGAATGCTATTAGCTTACCTCCCACAGCATGCAGAATAGCTTCGGGTGCACATGTATCCCACTTCTTGCACCCAGGACTGGCAAATACATAAGCAGATGCCTTGCCTTCTATAAGTTGAATGACCTGTTATGAATAGTGAGTGGCAATCATTGCAAAGGATGTAGGCATTAAGAAATGGGTAAAAATAACACCAGGAAACAGGGATTAGATCAGTTTATTCTATGTACTTATGGTCAAAAAAGGAACATGAGCCATTTCCTTTCCAATATTACAAGAAATTGTATTAAGATTTAGAAAGCTATACTGTATTACCATTCTGCATGATCTATTTTTGATTGTTATAAATACAATATAGGATGAAAATCTGCTTTTAGTTTAAGAAGCAAGAATTCCCATCTTGTGCAAGTACTAAGAAAATAAAGTGGAAACTGTCTCCATATTGTCTTGGTGCCATTTTGGGCTGTGTTGGAGAAGAGATTGGAGGGTCTGTGTTTGACAACCATGACAAAACTAAGCTTTCAAAACTGCAGCAAATGAGTATTCCCTGTATGCAGAGAAGGTCTGCAAAGGTAATATCATTGTGTGCTTCTCCTATATTTATCCTTTGGTATGTGCTGCTAGATAGTGGGAACAAAAACTGTTAACGTGAACAGGAGGAAATATCTAATAATTATGATGAAATTGTATTCCCATTTAGTCATTCTGGTCTTGTAACTTTTTATTTTCTCCCCTAGAAACAGAATACTAGGGAGGATGGACCTCAGCCATGACCAGCATGGCCATTGTTACAAATGTACCTGTACCAAATTCTTGACTGTCTACCTCATAGCAGTCTGCTAGGAAGCGAACTTGTGCTGGGGAAGGAGGAGGAAGTCTCCTGTACATTCATGCAAGTAAGCAAATGATTTCTTTAAAGATTCTTTTTCTTTTTCCAAAGGTACCACCTCCCAATAAAAAACAAAAGATTTGGAGTTTTCATACCTTGTTTCCTGCTCCTCCAACTCTGATGACGCTGTCTGGGTTCAAGGCACTGATGCACTCATTTACCAGGGTACTGCTGTGAGAGCGGGTGGTAATGATGATGTGTTTCCCAGCAGGTGCTTCTGTGAGCTGAAATCCAAAGGCACCTATGCCCAGGACTCCCCAGATTGTCCTGCCCAACACAGCATCAGCTCCTGCCTATGAAAAAGGTACGCAGGTCCAGGTGATGGTTAATCATAGTGATCAGCATTTAAAGCACAAATGGAAAGGAGTACCTAGACATCTTTGCATATCAGGGAGTATAATGTTAATACTGGCTTATACATTCAAACAATGGCACTTAAAAAGAACTACTCTAGAGCCCGCAGTGAGAAATTGGCTCTTTCCCTCTAAGGCAGTGATGTCATTTACCCTTTTCTTATCTGTGACATTGTGCTGGTGCATTACATCCTGCCTCCAATGACTGACAATTCATATTTCTGTACTTCAGGCACAATCTGTAACTGAAAATATCTTGTCATTTTAAATATTTTGTCATACGTATCATATAAAACATACAGAATCAGCTGATGATATGCATTACATAAACTCAAGAGCTTTTTCTTTAAATTCTACTAAGTTTAATCAGGCTGCACCATGAGCTTTTTTCCCCCCTCACAGATAATACTGAAATAATCTCCAAACATGTAAGTGCCTGTACGTTGGCCATCCTGGACTTACACCTGAAACCTGGCCTGATATATTCTAACCCAGCTGTCAGTGACAGGTATGCCTAGTTTGTTTAGGGCTGCAGATTTATGGCAGTTACCACACATCACAAATGCATATATTGCATGGATTTACTAAAGAATTTCTAGCAGAGACTGCAAAACCACCTATCTGTGCTTGGTTTACAGTATGTACTTCATATGTACTGTAGTAATATCTACAGTATGTATGTAATATATACTGTATTAGTGTATTACACAAGCTTCAGGATTCAGTATGGTTGTTAGTAGGTCCCTGAGATTCAGTTCCTGGAAACCAACATTCAAAATTGTATATATTTAATAAAAACACCACCACCTTATATTACAACATTAACTCTATTACACACTGGTTTTCATTTGAAAGTGTGCTAACTAGAAATGGCTTAGAAGTGACAGTTAGAAATCACCTAATGCTTTTAAACAAATCAATGCATTTAATACCTCATAGTTGTAATATGGCTGGTTAATAACTCCTGCTATTGCTTTGCCTCCATAAGCAATTCCAATAAGAACCGTTACGTGGTCAAGGAGACCTGTACAGAAATAATATGAATGTAGTTATGCTTGAAAAAGAGAAAGTTTATATATAAAAAAATAAACCTTCAATAAAAGTCCACAAATTGATATGCAGGGTGGTATCTTAAAAATGCAGATACTAATCAGGTGTAATAGGTTGGCTGATAATTTTTTTTTGTCATTTAGCCTTGAGGTCTACCAAAAAAAAGCCCCAGTTAGAATTCTCTTAATATAACTATGTTAGAATTAACACATTATGAGAAAGAAATTTAAAGATACAACTAAATAGCAGTGTATGATGTCATTCTTCTATAATTGTGGTGTGAATTCTTTAAAGGTATTCAAAACTACCAATTTGTTGACAGTTGTACATCTCTTTCTGTGACAAGGGGGAAAAAATCTGCCTAAGAGATTTTACATTAATCAACTAAAAGATGCAGCAGGAGGCTGAAGTGAGGTTTCAGCATGTTGTTTGGAGGTTTTTGTTTGGGAATTGTTTTCCTTCATTTTAGGGTCTATTTCTATGGACATAAATTAGGCTTCGCTGAAAACAGTGTCTTCCCATAACTGAAGAATTATGATTTAGGGGAAGATGTTTTATTTTGAAAGGGCTACAAATACAGTTGTGATATTTGGGGTTTTTGAAGAGGAAGATGTAAATATAATTGAGCATATTCCTGTGCAAATGGGAGATTTAGTCCCTCAATTCAAAGTACATGCAAAATTGTAAGTTTGACTAAAACTTAAGACAACCTGACAGTAATCAAAGGCAGCCCTTTGCTCCCTGAAATGATAAAAACTGGTGGGTACTCAGTAGCCCATCAGGAATATTCAATACTGGTTAGAACTGAATGGAATGATTAAAAAATGCCATAGAACTCAAAGTACATAACATCAGCCTTATGAAACAACATTGTATGTAACTTCTATCATAAAACTATCTACATGTACATGCTACTTTATTACACTGCTATAATTAAAAAAAAAAAATTAAAAGAGAAGCCAACCTTCAGTGTACTCTTTGGTTCCATCCAAGGGATCAACCCATATTACAAGCTTTAAAAATAAAAGAATAAGGAAAATTAACAAATACAAATCATGTAAATTACCATGCAATTATATATTTTACTTTAGTGCTTTTATTTCCTTATGGCAGTAAGGAAATAAAGAGATTCAAATTTTTAACATTATGATATGACTGAAGCCTACAATAGTATTTTACACAAAAAAGCTTAAAAACTGACTGGAACTTCTTAGCAAATACCTTAATAGAGGTATGAAGGCTTAAACTGAATATGTAAATGATACTACTTTCTTATATCTGAAGTAAATTCCTTCCAAATTAATTTGAATCACAAGTTGTTAGAAGCAAATTTCCATTTCCCATTATTGCACACAAGGATATGCAGCATTTCCAGCTCTGGAGGTGTGATTCTCATGACTACATTTCAGTTTTCAAACCAAAAAGAAAAATTGGCCACGTTGAAATAACATTTTTTCTTAATACATTCTTAGCTAAAATCAGTAATACAGATAGTGTAAAATATGAAGACATACGTGTAACATTACCACATTACCTCTTCCTCTTTAATTCCTGTGTACTGAGCAGGACAAGTTCTCTTCAGTATTTCTTCACAGTGGCCATCTTCAATTAATTCCTCAGTTACCTCATCAGTGGTTAGTTCCTAACAAAAGGATTCTCAGAATTATTAGAAAAAGGTGTTGGACTCACCTCAATTTGCCTTAGAACTGTGGATTTGCTTGCAGCTTACTTGACAAAGGTAATGCAATGGAAAGATGAAATGGGATGGAAATACTTAAAAAAAAAACAACAAAACAAAAAAACAACAAAAAAACCCCAGATGATTTCCTAAAACCTGCCAAAGCAAATTCCACTGCAAGTTACAGATAGTTAAATTGTTAGTATGAAATAAACTAGGAACTTACTTCTTCTCCTATGATTGTCACCTTGGGAAACTTCCGTGCCAGGGAAGCACAAATGCTCATTTGTACCAATCGGTCAGCTTTGGTCTGCAAGTCATTGGCTCCTGTCTGTCAAGGGATGGATAGGAATTTGTGTATTTCAAAACAACAGCAACAACCCCCCTCCCAAACAGTACAATAGCCCATATGTCACTCTGAATATCTACCTTGTAATGAAAGAGAAGTCTAACTTGGTAAATCATCAATCTCACAAGTGATCTCGAGAGAGGCAGGCTAAAAACTGAAAGTAGAGATTTACCTATACACCCCAGAGCTAATATAGACTAGTATGATATTAGAACAGTATTTACTTGCTGTATTCTTCTCATGCAGTGGTGCAACTGTACTGAATATGCATTTGTGCAAATACTACACTATGTAGAGAATAAATTATTACAAGTATGAACCCAGATATAAAACAAGAAGAGGGAAAAGCAAAAATAAAGATGTTAACAGGAAAAAATAAGTATTTTAAGGCTCACTGGAGAGACGTGGCAAATTAGAAAAGAGGAGAAATATAGGGAAGGTGTTAGTAAAAAGTGATTTAAAGGTCCAATTAATCTAGCTTGTTGAAAACAAAATAATGGAAACAATTATGTTGTATAAACTTCTAAGTAGTGAATAGTTCCTTAGTCTACCAGAGAAAGACCAAGGAGGGCCAGAAGATAACCTGTGAAATTGAACTGGACAGTAACATCCATACATCTTTTTCCAGAAAAAATACTAGAGAGGAAACAGTGGATTTGTTGTCTCAAGATGACATGGAACAATGACTGAAAGCCTTCTCAAAAGATGCAGTGTAGCCAAACATATGTTGCCAGATGGGTTACGTTAATTTCTTCTTAAACATTAACAACCTGCTATGTAGTGGAAGTGGGTAATTTACTGATACTTTCTCACCTTAATCTTTGTGTGGAATCCATGAGTGGAGGAGCCCTTTAGGTCTGGAGACAGAATCCCCAGTAAGAAATACTTCTGTTAACACTGGAATTAAGCAAGCCAGTTCATCCAAAGATTTGCATCTTAGTTGAGTCAAACAAAAATTTTATTTTTATCTGCTTGTATCTTATTTGGTGACATGAAAATTGTTTTATCCAGCTACAGAAATTGGCCATAGGGATGGAATATTCCATTTAGAATCACGTTATGCATTAATTTTTGCATGCTTAAAACCTAGTCTGTCCCTTATCCAATTGCCTATTTTTATGAAACTTGATATTTTTCTTTGAAATTTCCCTCTCATCCCCTAATAAATTTGGTTGAATTTGGCACTGAGTTTAGACTCAGAAAGATCAAATTATTGCAGAGAATCTCCTTTGTTCCAGGACACCAACCTAATAAAACAGTATAAAGTAGTTCTTCAAAACAGTCATCAATAATGTAAGAATGGTTGGACAAAATGTCTACCTATCAATTGGGGTGGGGCGGGGGTGTGTGTAAAAATGCTACAAGGAGAAGCAATATAAATGGAGAGCTTAGAGTTGACTGGGGGAAAGAAAATTCTGGACATCAGGAGAGGAAAGGAAGGAGATAGCTAAAAATTCAACTGTCCTTGAACTATTTTTCCTCATCTGCATAAATGGATGGGAGGTCAATGTGTTGAGGGAAAAGGTGGAAAAATGTCTTCCTAGCTTTTCTAAAGCTTTCAGTAATGCCAGTTGGAATTGGTCTTGATGTCTGCTGATGGCTGAAAGAGGATGAATGATGAGGAGCAGCACTTTCTGTTCTTGTGCATCTCTTCCCTCCAGACCATAAAGCAGAGGCACATACTCTCTCTTGCTTTGTTCCTCTTTCTTGATCAGCCATCTTTGACAAGAAGCTTGCAGGAATTCTGAGATCACTAGTCCCTCAAACAGGAAGCTCTTCTGTTCGTCATTGTTTTCAATCTAATTTTGTGTGTTTATAGTATTCATTTTAAAAAAAAAGTTATGTATAACCAGTCTTATTTAGAACCAATATCACCTGTTACTTTTGTTATACTGTATTTACAATTATTTACTTAATTGTTTACAGAGCTTAAAATGTGTTCATTTGCTGGTTTACTTATATTAGAAAATGATTGAGCAATGCATTTCTGATTTACTGGGAAATAATACTAACACCTGTGCATTTTTTTGAAGTGAAACTGAATTAAACACATAAAAGCCAGCATTTAGTTTTAGTTAAAATTACCTTAACCTTGCTGGACTCTTAAAAAATAAGCTTAATGAAACTTGGGTTTTGCATTTAAAATTAACTGGTTAATCAAACAAAGTACAGACAGTGCTTCCTTTGTACCTCTGGATGCAAGTATTTTAAGGCTTTCTTGTAGCAAAACTGCATTAGTTTTTCCAAGAACCTAAAAGCAGGTTATGTGGGAGAGTATATTCTACTTAAATGTGCCTGAGAATCCTGCTATGTGTCTAAGTACCTTTGAAAACACAGATCATTACTTTCCAGGTTTTTTTAATTCTCTCTACCATACACCTGATTTTAATTGCTTAAGAAAAAAGGGAATAAGAAAAACTTGCAAATGTTTTCATAGTGGGGAATGTAACTGACCAAATGGGGAAAAAAATCTCTTTGCATCTACTGTCTGAACTGGCAGTAAAAGTCATAAAGGATCATGCTTTTCTTCACAACTGGCTGAAATGCTTACTATCAGAAAAATGTACATATCAGCAATTACTTCAATGTAAAGACCAAAAATAATATAGATACTTAATGCAGTCCATAATATTGTGACATACCTGTAAAGCCAGAATTAACTTCAAAAGTTAATTACACCTATTCTAGTACTGTAGTCAAAACAAAGATCCTGGATCATCAGTGCAGCTTTCTAACTCGCAGCAAATTATGAACTTCATGCAGATGATTGTAATTTCATTTCTGCTTTCTATTTAGAATTAAATTTGAAGCTCCAAATTTATTTTGAAAACTGTGATTTACAATAAAATCTAAGGTTCTTTTTTGTTTTAAGAAACTAAATACTGATTTATCCTAATCCAAAATTCATCAAGAGTACAGTACTTTAAACTGTACTACAGATCTTAGAACATAGGTATGGAAATTAATGGGAAAGATACATTACTATGAATTCTGACATGCTATCCAAAGCTTGTGTTTTGTGAGGGGAATCAGGACAAAATTATGGTGTGTGTTTCTTTTAAGAGTCTGAATATTCTTTAGAAATACTGGTGAAAAGACACTTCTCCAGTGCTCTTTTAATCCTTTAATAAGGAATATTGTATCAGAGAGGTGAGGACTGTATTTCCTTCCGCAGTTGCTGATCTTCAAAAATACCACTTTGACCTTATCTAACTCAGCATTAGCAAGAGAAGTTAAATTGGAACAAAGCAAAAGTAATACCTTCTCCACTATCGCCAGATCTCCTGCAGCCATTACATTCCTAACAATTGTTGCAGCTTTTTCTGCAACCGAATATGCAGAGGCGACCACACGCATGAGTAGAGCTGGAGAAGCCATACTGAATGCTGAAAAGAAACAAAAAGCAAACTTGTACATTTCTTTCTTCAAGAGAAGACAAGAAGGCAAATATATTACATAACATTCTAAACAGATTCAGTTTAGAATCACTACTGCCAGTGAGTAGTAATGAAGTGAGCTTTGACTTTTTTAAGAATACAATTAACAAACATATATATATAAAGCTATTTTAGACAAGCTTTTTGAAATATCCATGCTCTGTCTGACAGTGAACCTAGTAGTCCTCACTAAAATAAAAATCTGGCATTAAACAAGAACAACAGCAGCAGAAACTCTTCATAAAAGTTAAGAAAAAGTGTATTCTACATAGTACTCATTTTTGTACATTTTGAACATAAGTTCATTTTTTCAGAACTGAACCTATGGAGTTGGTTTGTGTCCAGACTCAAGTACAAGGCTACCAGACAGGATAACAAGAGCAACTTTACCTACTATTTTTGTTTAAATGTAAAGTAGGCTTTTGTAGATGGCCTAGTTGTGGACCCGAAATAGGCTAATAATATGCAGATACTGCAAACACTGCACTTGTATGTGAAAGTCTGTTCATCTAAATTTTATCATCCTTTCTGTATTTCTTTAACTTCTTTTGATTTCTTTAAAGAAATCTGTTACATCTTCCTTCCTCCCCTCAACACTGCATGTCCTGTCATTCTTCCTATTGCGTTGTCTCCTGTCTGTTTGGCAGCACACATCAGCACAATTCACTATGCCTTCAGTTCCCAAATGGAAGAATAACTATCACTTTTGCAAAAGGCTAGCAATCATCCATTCCTCCCAGCTTTTCTCTACCTCAGGAAAAAGAAGCATTGATAACTATACTGTATTTCTCAAAATGCAGAGCTAATTGCTTTTTATGTTTTCCTGACAGTTTTTTCTATCTGTGCAGATTACATGCTTTTGGGTTGGGCTCACATGTATGATACATTTCCAAGTAAACACCTGAGCACAGAGCTAGAAAAAAATACAGAGGAACTCATTGACAGCACATAGAAGATGATGTATTAGGCTTCCCTCATAATCAATATTTGCAGCAATTGCACCAGGTACTGTGTACGTGGCAATAGGTCGTTATACCGTATCTTTCCTTTCTTGCTTGAGAAATCTACTTGGTAAAGTACAATATAATGAGGTGATAAGGCTAGCTACTGTAGATTATATTGATGTGACCTCAAGTTCACATCTGTTTTGTGGCAAAGGCAAACAGCAATGTTAGAGGTATCAAAATCTGAAATTTAGCTGGTTTAAGAACCTTTTCAGCATTTTAGAAACACTGTACGCGTATCTCAAAAGTCAGAAGATCTCTGAAGCTAAAAGTGGAGTGATTGTGTAAGTACATTCAAAAAGCGCAGTTGCTACTGTTAATTATTATTTACTGCTTGTGGATGGGAGCAAAGTGCTCTGGAGTCCTGTAAAATAGCCAAGGTCCATACCCAAAGCACACGTGCGGGCTACGTTGGAGTGTTAACAATGGTTACAGAGGAAATTTTGGAAACACTACCTGTGGCAAAAAGCAGCTCTCAAACAACTGAAAGTTGTAGAGCAAATATGGGTCATAACACATAGGAAGACAGATACTGTTTTAAGTATATACCATCACGTGAAACAAGTTAACAGGAAGGAAAATTGAATGTAGTTCATTCCATACTGAAAATATCTGGAATATGAGCACTTTTGAGAGAGAGGGTAAAAAAATTAGCATATTAGATGGGAAATTTGGGTTAAAGAATTGAGCTCAGAAGATGATGATAATTAAGATTTTATGCTCAGCTTCTCATTCCTCATTTGATCTTTTACTGCACATTTTTTTTCCTGCTTCGTAAAATAAGGTTAAAACTCACTTGATTGTTTTAAAGGCTTGATTTATTAAATGTTTGCATAAAGTTTCAAAAGACTCAGAAAACAACACAGAAACACCATCTTATATTCTTGAAGCTTGACCCAGGGTGTTTCTTGGGCACGTTTTTCTTGGACATTCTTAAGGCAAACAAGTGTACTTTCTTTCTGTAGTGAACGTATACCTGACATCTCTAAGCAAACCTTAAAATCAAAATACTCTTATGAAAAACAAGATTTATTAGGAGAAACTGAAATGGGAGGTTCAACACCCCCTCCTCCCCAATATAGAATAACTAACTAATAACGTGCAAATTATGTTATTACCGCAAAAGGTGCCTTAAATTTTTGCAGGGCTGCATCCTCCCATGTGGCACGTTCTCTGGTGTGTTGGCCCTTTATGGTTAGGTAAGCGTGTGTGCTAATTGGCCCTAAGTTTCTCATCTCTATAACTTTTTGATCTAAAGTTAACTATTTTGTAAGTTTATAGCACATTCTTTCTGATGAGGGCAACGTCTAATGTATACTTCCACAATACATTTAAGAATATACTGCTTGCTTTGGACAAACAAGTTTGACTTACAAAACTGTACAGTTTACAAAGACTGCACAGCAACTATCCCTCAATTTCAATTTGCATATTATTTTCAGAACATACCTCATCCTCCAGAGACCATCCATCCTTTCTCCTAGCCTAGCAACCAAATTGTTGAATGGCCTCAACTTGCAAATCAGCCTGCTTTGATACCTACTGAAATAAATGAGTTCTCCAGTTCTTCTCACCCATTTTAACTTTGAAATATTTAAATATTACAGGATGGCTGCAATTACTTTATCACAACAAGTATGAAGGATCTGTTGATGTTGCTACCTCAGTGTCTCTTCTGCAAACACCCGCTTTTCAAATGTGTAACTTCACCCGATGAAAGGAGAAAATGGACATCACGCGCAGCGTGCCTTTAAATGCAAGCGCTAAACTATGACTTCTTCCTCTGCGCTCTCCACAGCCCAAGTGACCAGAGCTCCCTATTTCTTCACGATAAACTTCGGCTCGCATTTAGCGAAAGGTGAACTTTTCGTTCTGCGTAACGTAAGGCAACGGTATTTACCCCGCAGAAGCGGGCCAGGCCTGGGCGGGGGAACGGCTGCGTCCCGCTGCGGTTCACCTGCGGGCTTCCAGCGGGAAAGGGCTGCGCTGCCTCATTTCACCAACGTGCTTTGAGGCCTCCTGAGTTTGTATTAAAAAAACACAACCCAACCCCCCCCAGCCTGTTCCTGATTCTCTTGTAATTGGGACTCCCGGTGGTAAACTGCCCGCGGAGCAGTCCGGACCGGCCGGAGTTACCGCACACCGCGCTCTCCGTGCGTTGAGTTGAGCATCGTCGCGAACCGTCGGGGGTCGCCGCTGACCGGGAAAGCCGCGAACTCACCGTCCCCGGCCTCGCTCTTCCCTTGGCCTCGGCGCTCTCCCGTGCGCTCCGCCGCCGACCGACGTCCTCTCCGTCCTCGCCCTCTCCGCCCGTCGCCGCGCTCCCAGCTCGCCGGCAGCCCCTCCTGTCGGTCCCCGCGCCGAACGCTGAGGTGACCGAGGTTACCTGCCCGCCCCTGCGGCCTGCGCGCCGCCCGCTTCAGGAAGAACTCGTCCCCATCGCGTCAGGCCCTCGCCTTTACCAGAGCAGCTCGAAACGCCCCGAATCCTTCTGGCTCGCGGGCGGGCTGAAGCGCTCCCCCGGCCGCTCGGGAGGCCTCCGCGGCGGGGAGAAGAACGCGTTGCTGCGTGGCGTGTCCCCGCCCGCGGCCCGTCGCCGCGCCGCTCGCCGTAGCGCAGGCGGAAGCGCTTCCCCAGCGCGCGTCGCAGGGAGCCCGGGAGGATGATCGGGGCCTGGCGGGCGCCGCCGCTGGCCCGGGCCG
>NW_010972592.1:1752006-1888762 GCF_000737465.1 Haliaeetus leucocephalus
GTCGCCCGCGGCTGGACCCGCTCCGCCGCCTCGGAGGCCGACAGCCGGCAGCCCGCGGCGGAGAGCCGGCAGGACTCCCAGTACCGGGACACGGTGCTGGTGCCGCGCAGCCGCTTCCCCGCGCAGCTGCCGGGGCGGCTGCAGCCCGAGGCCGAGCTGGAGACGCAGCAGGTAGCGGCTGGGGCCGGGGCCGGCTCGCCCCGGGGGGGTGTGTGTGTGTGTGTGTGTGTGCCCGGAGAGGGGCGCGGGGCTTCCCCTGGGGGCGAGGCCCGGCCCGGCGGCGGAGCCTCGGCCCGGGCGGCGGGGGGAGGTTTGTTTCGGGCCCGGGTTTCGCTGCCGTTACCTCCCCGTAGGTCTGGGCTTTGGCGGGTGCCTGGCCAGGCCGGCTGAAGTTCGCGGTCGGGGAAAGCTGGAGGGCCGGCGAGCTTTGGTTGTTTATTTCTAGCCTGGGTGCTCTCAAGCGTGTTGCAGTTTTGTGTGGAGAAAGAGTAACGACCCTCCTGATCGCGGAGAGTCAGAGTAATAACGTTGGGCTTAGTATTACCCCGATCTCGGGCTTCTTAATGCTTTTGGACTACTAACGCCTTCTGTTGCAGAGTTAGGAAAGTAAACTCTCCGTGCTTGTTTGCTTTTATGACATGTTCTACCATCTAGCCAAACCCCAGACTTCTTGGAAGTGCAAAGACCTGCGATGATTTAGGTGTTTTCTTGTTGTGTCTACAGAAATGTGGTTTTTCAGAACTGTATTCATGGCAAAGGCAAAGGAAGGCAAAGCAGGAATTTTGTCTGCATGATGGACCACCTTATGCCAATGGAGACCCTCATGTTGGCCATGCGTTAAATAAAGTAAATATTTACCCGTTCATACTCTACTGTTTTAAAGTGGTAAACACTTCCTATAATGTGCTGTGTGTTCTCCTTTCCCATTTGAATCAATAACACTTTAAAGTGTTCTGTATTTTGGCAGACAGGGCTTTTAAAAGGCAAGTGGTGTGGTTACATAGATACCACATGATGCCATGGCAACATCGATACCATACCATGACATAAATGCCATATACCAGTATATGGTACCTATATGCTGAGTGTTCATTTATGAGGCTGAATTGTTTCAGTAAAAAGAGAACATCTTTTTAGAGAAGTCCAGCCTGTAATTCATTCCTAAGCAATATTAAATGCGCAGTTTACTTGTGTTTTGAACATATCACACGTACACATGTGGGTGAATGTCTATTTCTATATGTGTATAGGTAATAATGTTACTGTAATGCACAGTTGAGCTGTGCCTTGCTATTCTTTTGCCCTTTGAGTATTTTGTAAGTTAGTTGTGTTAGTTGTTAGTTGTTATTGCATTTATTTTATGACTAAATATTGATGGCTTTTTCAGCTTTGAAATATTACTCCTAAGTATGTTTGGCTATGTTTAGATTCAGTCCTGAGAATGACAGCATTATATATGCTACAAAGTGGGAAAGACTAAAATGTGACCCACGGCTTCTTACCGTACTAGCGCCAAAGCTTGGACTTCTGAAAACAGCAAGTTTTGGTAGGTTGTTGCTTACACCAAAACCCAGTAATGTGCACTAGGCCAACACTGTAGATCCAGCTTAATGTTTTTAAAATAAGAGCAAGTAGGATTTGTTCACTTCAAGTCTTGCAAGCTTATAAACTGCATCTTTCAGTTACACTGAACATGAATTCCTTTGATCAGAGGTCCTCTGAGGTTCTGCCAAAATACAAAATGATGGGCAAGAAAAATCACAAATGCGCAGTCTTAAATGTAAATTTATTGTGCAGCCTTTTATATTTGGTTCTTTTTTTTTTATTTAAATAGGAGCATCTTAATTAATAATGTAGCTATTTCACATGGGGGAGCTAAAGTGATAACAGACCCTTGTGTCTTTTCAGATTTTGAAAGACATCACTAATCGTTTCTACATGATGAGAGGTTATAAAGTACATTATGTGCCAGGATGGGATTGTCATGGATTGCCAATTGAGTTGAAGGCGTTGTCAGAAGTCAAAGGAGCTGAAAATCTTTCACCAATGGAAATTCGACAGAAAGGTAAACTACTGTTTGCAATATCTTTATAGAAAAAGTTGGCTTAAGTATTTGTACATCCTACTCATATTTTGTATTTTATGCTTTATATATAGCTTTTATACTTTATTGTGGGCTTTTCTATTACCTATTGGTGACATTTTCTATGATCACTGTATGTGTTTTCCAAGCAGATTGAGTACAATGCAATCTTATGAAATGGGATAATTGAACACAGGCTTAATTTGTTGCTGTAATGAATATGCGTAGTAATGACTGTGGGTTTAAAAAAACAGAAGTATGTCAGAGGATTTGGATTTCTGCTTTGCTTAACTGCGTAGTGGCATGAAACTGGTATTTATCAGATCAACATCCTTTTGATTTTTGAAGACTGAATTTGATTAGGAGCTAAAAAGTTGCATATAAAAATCAGGCTTCAGTAGGACACTTGGCTCAATATCGTAAGTAGGAATGCACTTGTTGACTGTGTTTTTAAAAAATACTACAAAACTATAGGGGTGATCCTTTCAGAGGAGCGTAGTCTGCACTATATGGAAACTGTTTTGAAAAAGTAATTTCAAATACCATATGTATTGAAAGACATCAACATTCAGCTGCAATGAGCAATTTAAACTGCTTTAGCTTGAAATTGCAGCAATGAAATGGGCTAACTTATTTTCAGATGCATGTTGCTTTGAAAAGCTTGGATCAGCACCAACAGAGGTGGTTAACTTTCACTCTATTTTACATTATTTGAGAATGCATTTTGAGAAATTATTCTTCATAACTAAATATTTTTTCCCCTCTTCCCTAAAAAGAAAGTTTATATTCTAGAGACATTTGTGCTTTATGTCCCCATATTAGTCAAAAAGTGCTGCTCCTGAATCTTTTTACTCTTTGTAGTCATTTTATGTAACTACTTCTCTGAAATATATATTTTTTGAGCCATAATAATCTATTTAATACAAATCAGTAATTAGTGCATAGTTTCAATATGTTCAGCTCAGGCTGAACATCAGTAGCACATTTTAAATGGTATTAGATTCGATGTTAGTGGGCTAAACCATGTGCTTAATGGAACTATTCCCTTTAGCTAGAGAATTTGCAGAAAGAGCAATTGAGAAGCAGAAATCTGCCTTCATTCGTTGGGGTGTAATGGCAGATTGGGCTAACTGCTACCGTACGTTTGATCCAAAGTATGAAGCAAACCAGCTGAGAGTCTTCTATAAAATGTATGATAAGGTATGTTGAACTTTTGTTGAAGTGTGTTTTGATTTGTCATGAGCTTCGATTCTCCTAACTTTTTTTACCCTCCCTTTCCTCTAGGGTTTCATTTATCAGGACTATAAACCTGTGTTCTGGTCCCCTTCAGCAAAGTAAGAATCAACTTACAATTTTGTCCTCAAAATTTTAGCAAGGATATCAATAGCTTTTCACGTTCAAGTGTGTTAACTTATGTTTGATATCTACCCAGAACAGCCTTGGCTGAAGCAGAGCTTGAATACAATGAGCAGCATGTCAGTCGTTCTGTGTATATGAAATTTCCCCTGTTAAAGTCACCACCTAAGCTGACTTCTGTGATAGGTATGACTTCTGTATAGATTTAAAGATTGATAGCTTTTATTTTTGTTAGAATTTTAAGTAAAGTACTTCTAATTTACATCTGTAGATGGATCATCCTCTGCTAGCGTGCTAGTCTGGACCACACAACCTTGGACTGTGCCAGCAAATCAAGCAGTTTGTTACATGCCGGATTCAGCGTATGTGTCTTTAACTTGGTTCAGTGATCTGCATCAGTCCTTATCAACATTTATCAGCAAAGTTAAAATGTTCTGGACTACCATTACTTTTTATTTAAGGCATTTTTTTTGTGTTTTGTTTTGGTTTTTTATTTAAGTGACACAATTTTAAGCTTTGTTCTATATTAATATATTAATTTCTGCTTTCATTTTTATTTTTTAAGTTATTTCTTTTTCCTGATGTTACGTTATCTTGAAATTCTTTTGAAATTTATGAGTGAATTGGACATGTAGATTTTAAAATGTATTTTGCTTTTAGAGATGGAGCATTTAAACAATTTGTAGCTTTATGGTGTTTGTAATTATTTAGTATGACAAATATATATTTTCATTGTAGATACTCAATTGTGAAATGTACAACTACTGGTGAACACTTCATTCTAGCAGCAGATAGAGTTGAATCTACAGCTGCTGTTTTGGACAGGCAGTTTGAGGTTATGTCAACGTGTAAAGGTAGGTTTTAATATTGTTATAAGTTGCTTAGAAATTTGCTTGCAGGTGTCTGAAAACTGCTTCAGTTTTGATGTATTATTAAGTTTGTTTATATTTTGAGAATATGCTTCACTAAATTGTACAAAGAGGAGTAATAGTCTGTCAGATTTTGTATTGGTGTATTGTAGCTCAAATTTTCATCCATAGATTTCAAAGTACTTCTTAAAATCTGGATTCACACTCGGAAAACTTAAACAGAGTGGAAGTCTGTTCAGTATCAAAATCTTAATTACGCTGAATGCAGTTTGTCTGTCGTTCTCAGCCATTGCTGATGAGAACAAAGAGCTAATTACAAGTGTGCTTGCTGACTGCCTGAGTGCTAAATTGCACGAAAACTATTGAAATTGCCTAGTGTGGCAGAATTGGTAGCACTATCAGCTGCTGTTGTCATGTTATGTTACTTTTCAAGTTTTTCATCGTTGAAAGGTGTCCTAAGCCATAAACATGAAGAATGTTGAGGTATTGTAGGTGACTGTTGTCTTTACAGACAAACTAAAGTGGTTCAGTTTGCATCCTAACAAACTGCATAGTGATATTTCTTAATAGACAGACTTCTGATGCGGTGTCATGAGTCCGGATTTAATGTGTCATTTGTGAGCTTTATTCGTTTGCCTTTGTCAGTGATTTAGTGCTGGAAATAGGCATACCTAAAGGAGGTGAGAATGGTGGTTTCTTTGATCTTCTCTTCAGGTTGTTTTGGTGTCTTTCCATGCCCTCTTTTTCAGAGGGAAGAAAATTACCCGTTTCTCTGCTTAATAATCGTGTTTTTACCTAATGATAAAATTACCTGGAGGTGTTCTTAAAGGTTCCACCTTCTTGAATCACATGATTTGCAGATTATGTACAACAGTAGACTTAGACCTTCTTGAAAAGAAATTTTATATTAGAACCTGTTCTTTTTATTTTCCCATATATTTAGTAATTGGTTGTATTTGTTACCTTTCTGTATTTGTTTATCTACCTGTCTGACAGCAGTTCCTAAACATGTTCCTTCTAGGAAGAAAGCATTCAACAAAGGCCAGTTTCAGCAAGGCTTTACTAAGATTTCTTCAGTGTTTTTTTTAATCTTAAATTGTCACTAGCTTCATTTGTGCTGTACTCTCTGTATGTAATTTAGAGAATTTAAATGAATTGTTCATGATAATATAACTACTTAATGGCAGAACTAGGAATGGATCCCGAATTCAAGGGTTTTAGCCTACTAAATCGTTATTGAGATCTGTTTCTGGAACACTGAGATAGTGGTCTCCAAGGAATGGGAATGTATGGAGTGTCTCTAGGTGGAATGTCACTACTAATGGAATACCATTTTCTAAAGTAGAAGAAAAGCTTTTTCTTCAAAGGAAAGAAAAAAAACCCCAAACCTGTATGCAAGGTTAACAATGCAGAGAATTTGAAAACATTTGGACAGGGACACACAAATGAGATAAAGTAGTAGTACATCCAAACAGTATCCCGTGCATACACTTGCGGATCAATTGTTCCATTTCTGCTCTCTGCTGAAGAAGCTGAATGCATTAATTGTTTCTCTATTTTCTCTTCTGTTTTTTCGCACCCCCAGGTGTAGATTTGGCAGATGGTTCTTGTGCTCATCCCACAATTCCTAGCAGAGTCTCTCCTCTGTTACCTGCAAATCATGTGACAATGGCAAAAGGAACAGGACTAGTTCATACAGCCCCAGCTCATGGTATGGAAGACTACAGCGTAGCTTCCCACCATCAGCTACCCACGGTACTTTATTTTTTTTCAGCTGTTGCTCTTGATTTCCTGCAACTGTTTGATCATGTGCCCCTAAAGTGATTGTTGTAATTTGTGCATAGAACCTGAAGATGTTTTGAAGCATTCACATAAGTGTAAGTCCTGCAAGGATGCAGGACTAACCTTAAAGTGTGTATCACAATAAAAGGATGAAGTTTTTGATAATTAAAGGTTACAGGGAAGTCGTAGAATAGAATCCAGTTTCTTTTCTCTCTGTGTTTTTGGTTTTGTTTTTTAAAGGATAACACAGACAACAGTTCTCAGATATTGGCTCTCAGTACTCAGAATTGGCTTTTAATGCTGTATCTTGCAGACCAGTAAATCGTCAGTTATGTAGGTCATTATTACTATTCTTTTTCAGCAAAGCTTGTTTTAAACACATACATAAATACAGTTCAGTTATGCACGATCAGTTTGTGTTTGATGGAAACAGAGATGCAGGGTATTCTTTTTCTCGTTTACCTTTTTAAAGAGGTGACTCTTGAGATGTTCCAAAACCTGATTATACTCATGTTTCTGGTTGGTTTCTTATTTTTGGAGGTAGGGTTTTTCTTGGGGGTTTGTTTGTTTTTGTTTTTCACTGTTAATTTGAAAAGTCATTGAAATACTAACCAGTGACTTGATGTAAGACAGTTGTGGTATATCTGCAAACATAATGGTGCTTATTTCTTCTGATAGGTAAAATTCACTTGCCTGGTAGTTTACTAAATTGCAGTTCACTAAATTCAAAGTGTACTTAAATATAACATACTTTGCTGTTCATCAGAAAAGTAGTTACTCGGCAGAGTACTTAACTCACTTTGAATACCAGAAAGGTAATTAATTGCCACATGGTATTTTATTGACATGATTAACATATTTGTTTTAAGGATTGCCTTGTGGATGAAGGTGGGTTTTTTACTGAAGCTGCAGGTCCTGAACTTCAAAACAAGAATGTCCTTGAAGAGGGGAATGAAGCTGGTGAGTATTTAATGTAGCGATTTGTTACTTCATCAGTTACATTCCTGCAGGTATATGTTGAGGGTTGGTATAAACTGAACACGTTTTGAATATGGATGAGGTACAGGCACTTCTTACTATGTATTGATCATGAAAAGGAATGAATTGAGGTTAACAGTAGCAGTATGTTCAAATTGGATTTTAATCTTGCCTCATTTTTTTTCTCTCAGTCATTCAGATGCTTCAAGCAGCCGGGAGTTTGTTAAAAGAGGAGAAATATGTGCACAGTTACCCATATGACTGGAGGACTAAAAAGCCAATGATCATTCGAGCCAGCAAACAATGGTTTGTAAACACAGCAAGTGTGAAGGCTACAGCACAGGTATATAATTTTGCTTTCTTATGGGACATTTAAAGACAGCTGATGCCATTTGGAATCAGCAAAACTATCTTGCTATAGCTCACTCCAGAATATGTTCTTCTCTAGGGTTTACAAACAGTAGTTGAAAAGTGTTAATTATTTGTAGAAGTGATGATTGTTATTGGGTTTTTGTCAATATTGATATAATCCATGATAAATAAATTGACTGACATATTTGTTCATTGTATTTACAGGAGATCTAAGTTTCTTAGAGCTACTGAATTATTTTCCCCAAAATATTTTTTAAAATACAATGTTTCAAGGAATTAAAACAGAAGAGACAATTTTATCACTGTTAAAATTACCTTTGTTGTTATGGTGGCCTTGGATGGCCTGACATCTTTGTTTGCTCCCCTATTAGTTTTGCCACAGTCCTAATTTAAATAACTTTAAAACATATTTTTTTGAATATGCAGTGCACTTTGAAATTATGTACATCCACACAGAAAACTCAGACCAGCACCTTAGGCTGTCTTGGGTAACAGTGATTTCATTCTAAGTGGGGCATGAGGTGTTTATTCCTTATTCATCTTTATCTAGAATGAAGAAAAATACGATGGTTATTCAGCAGGGTTGGGAGCGAGTGGTTGCCCACACTCTCTAATACAGGCAGCATATATCAAAGTGGGGTTTCAAAGTAAACAACAGCACAAGACACAATGAGCTATTAAACTTCAGATAGACATACAGATGCCATTTCTAACTTGCTTAAGGGTGCATCTGCTAGACAATCAGAGCTGGCAAAAAAGCGTTGGTTGTTCTTTGGGGAAATGTACAGTATATACAGCGTTCGAAATATGTTATTGAAGAGCAACATGCAGTGAAGTAAACAAAGCAAATGTGACAGCTGCCCGAGAACATGTTATTCAATACTGGGAGTGGGAGTGTAGACCTGTACCTTTTTTTTTTTTACTGGTAGCATAAAGAGTGTTTGTCTGAATGCTCAAGCATGTTCAACAATTCATTGTCTACTTCATAGGAAGTGCTGAAAAAAGTGAAAGTTATTCCTACGTCTGCAGCAAACAGAATGCTCGAAATGCTAGACAGAAGGACCTTTTGGTGTATATCACGGCAAAGATGTTGGGGTGTTCCGATTCCTGTTTTTTATCAGAAGAACACAGGAGAATGCTTGATAAACAGGTATTTGTCTAGCTTTATATACTGAAAAATGAAAGAATGAGCACTGTCTGTTGTGCTGCAGTTATACAATATTATAAAACTTCTAACTATTTAAGTATGAATACATGCTTTTACTTGTAATTGTTTATACACAGAACTAATTCAGCTATAAATTAAAACAATCAAAACCTCATTCCTGAAGGTGACTTGTATGTAAGTAATAGGAATCATTTTACTTAGATATTTAAGTTACCTGAAAAGTCTCCTTGATACTGATTGCTGCTTTCATTCCTCATCTTCAAATTAAGTGAGCTGGCAGTAATCACTGGCCTTTATGTTTAAGCAAGGAGTGAAGTGCAAGTTGTAGTTAGAATAGATTGCAACTGTAATTGTAGCACTGTAAATTGAACAGTACAGGTATTTTGTCAAAATAGCTTTTTGCTATTGAATAAGTGACAATGAGATTATCTGAAGCTGAATAACTAAATTGATTGCAGAATAAGTAATTGCACTTTGTTTCAAAATGAAATTAGTGTTTTTGAAGAGCCAGCCTCAATAAATGTAAGTAAGTGACCTTTAGCTATATGGTTTGGTATGTCTAAAGCTTCAGATGCTAGCCTTATTCTGCCATCTTTTGGTTAATAGTGTCCAAATATTGCAAACACTGAATTTCAGGAGTTCCAGATTGCATTTCAGGAATTTAAATGTAATGTGGAGGAAATCCAAGCTGTGCTTTAAAACAAGAAAACTCAACCAAATATGATCCTTTTCTGTCTTTTAAGGAGTAATAGAGTTCTGCTTTTACCCCTTCAGGAGACAGAGGTTTTCAATTGTGAATATCCTCTAAGACATGATTTCATAAAAATAGTATTGTGGAGTTCCATGTTCATTGTTCATTTCCATAATTGTTTTCTGTCTTGAGATATGCCAGTGTAACTCCATTTTATACATCTTAACCTTACAACCATTTGTGCAAATTCATTATGGGTAGTAAGATTGCATAGCTGGAGGTGAACTTAGTAGTGTTGCAGAACTTTTTTTATTCTGGTCTTGAATAAATATACTGCAGAGGGTCCAGCTTGTTTTCCAGAGGCTGGACTGAGCTCATAAGTATAGTAGTAGGTGAGGCTTAGGGTGTGGAGAGCAGGGAATGGACTTTAAGCAGTTAGTCCTTAGCTTCACCTAGTGTGACTGGGTGTGTAGGCGCACAGATATGTACTTTGACTCTTGCTCAGTAGGCAATAACTGTGAGAAAAGACCACAATAACCGTAGTCGTTTGTAGTACCTGAATCATGCTGACGCACATCAGGAAATGGATGGAGGCTCTGTGGGGTGTAAAATCATTTTACCTACAAAGATTGTTACCATATTAAAAAGTAAGTGTATGTTCACATAAAATGATGTTTTCCAAGGAATACTTATTGTAGCCTATCTGCAGAGTAGGGTTGAGTGTGTTACTTGCACTTGCTTAAAATTGTTAAATGTGTAGTTTAACAACAAAGTAAGAGTGTAATGAAAAACAGTTTAGCAGTTGATAGTCAAACGGGAAGGGCACCATGAAGCAATAGCTCCTTCAGAACATAAAGGAGCTGACCCAGCTGGTACAGAAAGCATTTGAAAGGAGGGATGCATGGGAATTCCTTCAGGTTATTGTAAAATTACCTTGAAAGCCAGTGACCTGTATTAAAAAGCATGCCTGAATGTCTTTAGTAAGTGCTTGAGCTGTGTGAGATTATTGCTGGAGCTGTACGATATGAGGCAATTGGGGCATTCTGATGTGATAAACTCTGCAACAGTTTAACAACTCAACCTTTGTGTGTAGCTATTGGCCTAGTAGTCACCCATGTAGGTGAATGAACAAAGTGACAGTATGGCATGTTTGGTTAGAGTTGATCTGGTGAAAAAAGAGAGACATTTAGGAGAAAAAAGAGAGACATCCAATATGCTTGAAAAGTAGATTTATTTCATTTGACTGACAGCTTCTGATGCTTATTTATAGTCAGTACTCTTTACTTCTATCATATTTTACAGCAGAGGTGAAATTTTCAAAGAAAAGTTTAAAACACTCATTAAATATTTAAAGTTAGCCATAGCAAACTTCTGTAACAAGAATAGGAAAAGTGCACAGAATATTGGCCTATAGAAATGACAGGCAAATTTAGAAAGCAGTCTGTCAATTCATAGGTCATTTTCCTGGACACCAGTTCTTATTGAAATAAACACCTAAGCCTAAATACTTTGTTGCATTTACAGTATAATTTTGAAAATCATAATCACAGTAGGTTGTTGACATATTTCTAACACTTAAGTTTCATATTCAGATTTTGTGAATAATTAATATCATTAAAAAACCAGTAAATAACTTGCATTTCTAAACAAAAACTGTTTTCTTACCTAAAATGCTGGATAAACGTGTTTCCAGTAGCAGCTGCTATGGAGTTTTTCAGTGGCTATCAAAAGTAACAGCATCTCCACTGGAAGTCAGTGTAGTCCACATGGAGTTGCTGTTACATTTGAGAGCACCAATGGTCGATCTTGAGTGATCCTGTTTCTGTATCACCTGTGAAAACACTTAAAAAAAAAAAAAGTCCCTAAAATAAACAGCTGTTTCCCTCTGTTAAGTGAAAGTTTCCCCAGAATTTGCCATGTGAAAGGCTGCGGAAAGGTGCTCTTTCAAGATGCAACTGCTCGTGTCTTAACAGAATATTTTTCCCACAGTGACAATCCTGTCTTTCTGACTTGAAAGCCAAAAGCTAGACTGTAATCTTGTAAGCAGCAAGTTTGATGCAAGATCTCCATGAGTCTTTCCCCTTTGCTGGTGTGACTCCCCATAGACCTAAAAGACATTTGATTGTATGACACTGTTGTCTATGGTTCTAAATTTAACACGCTAGTGATGATTAGATTCTTTATGTAGAGTATACCACATCATATTGCAATCAGGAGTTTAAAAATTATTATAAAATAATAAAACCCTATATGAGAGGGAGAGAAAAGAGAGAACATTTTTTCATTATTGCCATTTTCATTAAGAGTATGGAGGTAAGATTCTGCTCAATTTTTCTGCATGAGTAGAGAAAAAAGACCTTAAATAGAATACATGCACAAATAAACGCTTATACTGTTTTGTCAACTTTCAAAAGTTAATAGGTTTTGAGACAAAAAGTTCTGATTCTAGGAAATTCTGTAACTTGTGGAAGAGAAGAGAGAAAGAGCTCCAAAAGTAAAACGAGAGATTTGTAATTCCACTAGTAGCTCAGACCAGATAATAAATGTGAGATACATACTTTAATCTGACCTCATGCAATATCTTCTTTAGAATTTCACTGTTCAGATACTGGTAATAATAAGTACTATTGCAAAGGTTATTCTAATGCCTGAGGACTTTTGTCCCTTTCTCTGTGATTAACAAGTAACTTAAATTTCTGACAAAGAAAACTCCGGCCTGTTTATGAAGTAGATCTACCCTGCGCTCTCATTTGCTTTTTAAAATATTAAGACATTTCAGTGACTTATAAGCAATAGCAGCTTACCGTAACCTAAATACTTACTGCAGCAGTATCAACGTTCATGTAAAAAAGAAGATACTTGCTCTCTTTACTGTTGTTTGAAAAGAGGTCGAGAGAACATCAGGCACTGTATTCCTCTCCTGCCGACTATATCTTAATGCCACCTAATTTCTGTTAACACATTAAATAAGTGTTCAGCGTAATCAATATCAGACCTCAGAGTGATTGGCTGGTGTCATGGTAGCGTGAATTGCCGTAGAGGTTTCAGTGTTAAAACGTAGCGAGTGACACGCAATGCAAGTTCTTCTAGATAGTGTATGAATACAGGGCAAAGTTTTACAATGGTGTTTATTGCTAACTCGGTGAATTATCATGCTTACGTTGAAGCCTACAGATTATAAAGTGATGAGTAGTTATTTGAGAAAGGTGGTTTTCACTTGCACCTCACATAAAAGTACTTTGCAAAAATCTTCCTCCTTACAATACGGATACCTGAAATATATTCATTTCTCTCTGTTGTGGTAATGGTTTATCGTAAGGATCCTGGGAAAAGATTAGAGGAACAGGCTGGGGTTTTTTTGTTTGTCTTGTTTTTTTTTCAAACTGTAGAAGGAAAAAGTACTTGTTGAAATGGTATCCTGTAAATCTTTGGTCTTAACTATCTCCTCTTATAAAATACTTGTCTGTTAATGTTCACTTATATTCTGTAGGGAAACTGAATATAATGAAAAAAACTTGCACTGCTAAAATTTTTTTTTCCACTTGATTCGAAACTATGATAGAATTTTGAGAATATTGGTCAGTAACAAGTTAACTTCACAGTCACTGACTCCTTATTTCTTGTAAGTGATTGATAACACAAATCTGACCACCTTTTAGTTGTCTGAAAACTTTTATCTGTAGCATAATCATATCTATTAGTTCATGAGTCATGAAAACATGTCTTTAAAATAATTCTGCCCTTCGTGAATTAACAATATAAGCCTTTGCATTGCACAGTAATACACTTGGTAAAAGGTTAGTCCACAGTATGTTTTGTAGTAATGGTGTATCTGCAATGGTAGACAACTGTTGTGTGGCATTGGCAATACTTACTTACTGTAAATGAAGGCAGTCATTAGTCATTTTATGATGGTTTCCCAAGGGAGATTGATAGCAAGGTTCTATTTCCTTCTTGTCCCTCCTCCCGCCTCCGATGGAAAGGAGAGCAGTTCATGCTCACTACAGGTAAATACAGTTTGCACTAACACAGTGTTTCAGATCCTCCCCCTTGTTAATGCTCCAAATATTTGTGTGATAGGCCTGACCTTAATCATTATCTCTTCCATTGAGGAGAGATGTCATTGCAATTAACAGTTGTAATGTTGGAAAACTGGTGGCACTTCAGGCTGTATCTCCTTTACTTAAAGCTTAGAACATTTGACAAACTGAGGTTTCTGCTGTGATCAAACTGAATCCAGACAGTTGCTGGAAGACATTTGTTTGTTAAGGGTATATTCCTATGTGTTGTCCAAGGTAGCTGTTACTTTTGGTCTGCAGCTGGATTTATCACCTTTTAAAAATCCTTACAAACACGGATATCATCAAATACCTGTTGAATGTTTTAAGAATGTATAGGTTGAAAATGAATTAATCACTAGAGTTTATGTCACTCCACTGAACTGCATTTGCAATATGGAAAAGTTATGTGGAAGACAAGCTTAGTTCCTGTTTAAATTGTCTACTTATTTTATAGGGCATGCTGGTAGCTGCTTTTTTTTTTTTTTTTTTTTATACTGGTTATGGGTATGAGTCTTGATTAGAAAAATTTTCTGGCTCTAATTTGATGACAGAGCCATTAGCTGAGCACAGAATTGCTTCTTCCATGAATCACTGAACATGCACTAACATCTTATGTGGTAATAAGCACGTTTTAGGGTAAATCATCCTCTTTTTAATTTAACTACTCTCTGTTCTGGTGGTGACTTCCATGGGTAAGACTTGGCCAGTAACAGGAGGCACTGAGACTGTGGAGGGAGCTCTTGAAATATTCACTTGAAGACAACTAGTTATCTGTAATTTAAAATTACACTGATAGTGTATTTGAGAAGAATTGAAGATGGAGCCTCCTGTTGAAAAGGAGTGAAAAATAATGTTATGTATTGCTTTTTGTAAAATGTTCCCAGGTGCTACGGTCTGTGTCATCATTGAAGGTCTGGGTGTAAAGCCAGCCTCTGCAGTAGAAGGTACTGACCCTGCAAGAGAGAGACAAATTAAGTGGAATAGTTTAGTCTGGGCTGAGACAAACAAACTTCTTGGCTTACTTGATTTTTTTTTATTTTTTTTTTTCCTTGAGAGCTTTCTGAATTTGAAGATTTAGCCTGACGGAGGCAAGACAATCGGGGATTTCCCAGCTGTCTGCCTTGAATTTACCAGAACTGGAGTTGTTTGCTTTTGTCTTGGAGAAGTAATGCTTCACAGTTGGAAGTATAGGCAAATAGGCCTCTGTGCAAATATTTCTGAAAGGAAAAGATACTGTTCTGAACGGGAGCTCCTAAATGTTGTTTTACCAAGATAAATGTTAGCAGTTATATTACAAAGCCATCAATTGTGTCCTATCTTTAAACTGGAAGGTGAATGACACCCATTCTAGCTTGAAAGGGTAAGAATGGCAGTGGTGTGGTAGGTGGCTGTCGCTTTGTGAGTGTTACTGGTTAGTGGTTTTTCTCTTCAGAAAACCTACTGGCATGTTCTACAGGAATTTACTTTGAAAAGTATATTGATTGATTGATACAAACCTGTTGGTCTATCATTGCAATTTTATTCCCACAATCAAGAGCAGAACTGCATTTTCTTCTTAACGTTGCACTTCTTGTCATGTAATTAAGTAATAATTTGTTCTATGTCTTCTTGGAGAACATGGGTTTTCATGCTTAAACTCTGTAAGAGTCCACTAAATGTTGTAGTGATGTAGCTCAACTTCTTAGCAGTGCAGAAAAAGTACTGTGCTGCAGTCCAAATCTGAGTGATGACACTAAAGAAGTTAGATAATTTTCCTTTTGTGTTTTCAAGATAATTATGCCAGATCATTATTTTACTTTTTCCCCTTTCACAATACTGTGTCAAGGAGTTAGTTAATTGATTAAATCTTCATTTTTTTGAGTTAAAAACAAATCTCTGGTGGCTTGGGTAACACAGGTTTTAGTTTGAAGTTGGCAGGTCGTGACTATCTGCTGTACACCTTAAATACAACAGATGTCTTAAAAATCACCTCTTTAGCAAGTGCTCTGTGAGTCAGCAAGACAATGTGTGGTTTGTTTTGTTTTTTAAGCTATCTTAATTTATGTCTAGACTTGGCATTAAATGATATTAAAAATCAGTTCCCCATAGTCTTACCTACTGGGGACAACGATTGAATGTGTCATAAATAGTGCACAGAACTGCATGCCTTGTGGTTGTTCACATCAGAAAAATGCTTAGTAAACTTTTTATTTTTCTTATTTCTGTAGTATCTATTTATTTCAGGACCTTCGTCTTGGCTGGTGCTATACCATATGAACTCATATATTGCCTTCAGAGCATACGTTGAATGGTTGTTTACATCACTCCTCTACTGGGTACAGAATTTTAAGTTTCCCAAGTTATTGGGATTAATATATAAATGTTTCTTAAATTTTAAGAAATGTATTGCTAAAAAGGGGGAATCCAGGCAACCAGAAGTCTAATACATATGTACGTTATTTGAAACGCTGCCACTTCCTAACTCTCCATTTCCACATGAGTTCTCAAGGTCCCTTTATACAGTGGAGAGAAGAAGCCTGTTGTCAAAAAGAGCAAATATTTGGGGGGGGAAATAGTTGTTTGGTTTCTGTAAAGTCAAGGTCAAGAAATAGCAAGTGAAACGGATTTTAGAAGTTTTCAAGCTGCTGGCATCTTTTCTGAGTGCCCAGTTATTGAATATTTGCAGAAAAAACTATTTGGAATACACGTGGGGTTCTGTATGTCCAGGTTTTACACAACCCTACCCATCTTGGAAGGCAAAAGTAGGAAGTCTTTTTAATACAGGCAGAAAGCTCTGTGGAGTCTTGTCTGGATTAGAAGCTGGAAAATCACAGGTTTAAATAGCTTGATCTCTTTATCAGTATACCTCACCACTTTGGATCTGGGATATTGTAGAAAGGTATGATTAACTCATCAATGCATAAAACTTCTTTTTCCTTCTAACCCAGTGAAACTATCACAGATGTCATCAAAGTAGTGGAGCAGCAAGGAACAGATGCATGGTGGACCCTTCCTATTGAACAACTGCTATCAAAAGAGGCTGTAGCAAAGGTAATTTTTTGACTTCAAATACAGAAGGTGCTCGAGACAGTCCAGTCATGGGAAATAATATAAAACCTTCATGTATTCCTATGATCCTTTTCAGTCTTTTACCTTTATGAGAAGGTATCATGTGAAAGGAATATTCAGAAAGTGAGATCTGAGTATGGCAAAATACACACAATCAGATTTGTGCCATTAATTCAGGGCAGAGATCTCAATCTTCCTCCTCCTTTTAGTTGAGGAGGAAAGTGACATCCTAATTAACCAAATCTTGAGCCCAGATATATATTAAGTCTTTGTCATTAAAATAGATTAGAATTTTAATTTTGTTTTTCCTAACGTTTTATTGTTCCTTCAACAATTGTGTTCTTAAGCTAGCACACAAACTGTAGTGTTACTCTGCCACCTCAGGTTTTTTGGTAACTTTTCCTTGTTCTGTTTTGGGGTTTCATCAGCAATTATCTGAACACTATTGTGAAAAGTTACCTAAATTATTTTGTGTTCACTCACAAAGTTGGTAGCAGAGCCTGTACAAAACTGGTCTAGAAACCAAATCTACTTTATTTGTAGTTTTGAAAAGCATTGATGTACTGAGTATTCTATTTGTATTATTTAATAATTGTTTTTCCAATAGGCTGGTGGTCATGATGTTTTGGATTATGTCAAAGGACAGGATGTCCTAGACATCTGGTTTGACAGTGGAACTTCCTGGGCTCATGTTTTGGAAGGTACAGAATTAATATGTTGATCTTTCTTTTAAAATACTTGGAGAACAAAATATAACTGTTTTGCATGATGGTGTTGGTATTGGCAAAACTGAGTTAGTTTATGCCAGCAGCAAACTGGTTGTGACTTCTTGTAAAGCTGCTTTTGCTTGTAAAGATAAGGGCTTAATGTTGGCAAACTCAGTTTCAGCGTAGTTGAAATTGAGATCTTTCTAATACTCTATTCTGAATGATTCTGCCACATGGCATACCATATATCTTCTAATGACAATGTAATTTGTTTGGAGTATAGAAGTTTCATGACACAAATGGCCAACGTACTTTGTTGCTAGTTGGTAACACTTAAATTATTTTCAGTTAACAAATTTCAGTTTGTGCTTGCGCGTGCTATTTGAAGCAGAACAAAACTGAGATCAGCTTCTGAATTTAAGTAAGTTTTATAATTTTAACAGTGTAGGTGTACTTTTTCACTTCTGAGTACTTTCAGTAACTAAAGCAGTATATCGTGGCTTAAAATATTTATACTTGCTGTATGCTATTTATAGTTCCTACTGCCAGTAGATGCTGCTCAGCAGGTAGCAGGTATATATTTGTATAAAAATACATTAAAAGTATACTGTTTGCCTGGAGGATAGTCCGAAGTCAGGAGTCCTTTCTAAAGGAGGAGTCTGGTCCCATACATCAAGTCTGTTGGACTTTAAACTCTCAGTACACAATTGTGTGATAACCATCTCGTTGAATTATAAAACACGTTAGTACCAGAGGTTTTATTTCTTAGCAACGTGGTCAGACAACAGTACCATCAGCAAACATTCATTTTCTAGAAGACCTTTACATATCTTAAAGTTCATACTCTTTAAAAACTTTTCTGGTTTGGTTTTGAAAAGTATAACAAAGTATTTTATGCACATTACATACTTGAATTCTTTAAGGGCTTAACACCTCAGTATGCAAAAACTACCTCTAATCCTGTGTAGAGGAAACACCTCATGTTGAATAGCAGAATAAAGACTCTTGATTCACTGTTGATTTGTGTAAGGCTCCTGTATGGATTCTGTAATGTCTAATAAATGCTGGGTCTTTCACAGTACAGACTTCTTTCATGGAACCATTAAAAGTTCCTCTTCTCTATCTAGTCTTGCTGGAACTTGGTGTGTGTCAGGCATCTTCTTTTGCTGTCTGACATGACTGGAGTGGCCCCACTAGTTCAAAAGTTGGGGGAAGGATGAACAAGCAGTGTGATCTCGTAAGCCTCTTCATCATCAGAAATGACACAAGAGTTGCATTACCTTTTTTCCTATGTAACCGAGGCTCCCAGCCACTGCCAGAAGTGGAAGTACAGTCTCAATGATTCATATGAAATTACTGTTTTAATTTATGAAAAAGTCACTTTGCAAGAGAAGTTGTTGAATTAATAGTTTTGTCTTGTATTTCCCAATATGCTCCAGCTTTTAAAACTTTTTGCAGAACTTCTTCCTATGTCCATAAAAATAATAGGCAATGCTTATAAACAGACTAACTGATGGGATTCTTTTCCAAAGTGCTTTTGGGGAAAAATGGATGAAATCCATGGAGAAATCCAAAATTGCTTACAGAATGTCATAACGGGAAGAAGAACTTCCTGTGGCTTAAATTCATGAAAGCACAGAGGCATATGGAAGCTGGTGTGCTACCTGTTAATTTTGTAGTAGGAGATCAGTGATAACAGCAGTTATTGCTTGTTTTCTGATGACGGTGTCATGCACAGCAGTGGTTCTTTCGCAGCACATGAGTTAATTTCAGGGCAACTGGAAGTGCAAGACTAATGTTTATAATTGTTTCACTCTACCATGAACTCAAGTTATTGAAAATAATAAATCAATGATCTGTCTGTTAGTAACCAGCAGGAATAAAAGGTGTTACAGATTTCCCTGCCAGTTCCAGTCTCACAAAAATAAGTCGTTCTCTTCGACGTCTCTGCAACTCGGGGAACTTAGGCCTGAGTTTTCACTGGACTTGAACTAGCTCTGTCTGAGCTTATTAAATGAGATGCAGCAGTTATAGAATTCATCCCTTTAGCTGATGGCCACACAGATTGCTTTCAAAAATATGGCAGGTTGGGAAGGGGGTGGGGAGGAGGAAGAAGAGAGAGAGATTCCACAATATGAGGTATTTGAACAGGCTAACAGAATTGCTCAGTGACAGCAAGCTCAATGCTTGTATGCTAAAGCATACACAGGTTGCATGGATACAGTCATATTTCTAACGCTTCCCTTGGTGCATTTCCTACCAGAGACTGGGCATAGTTCTCATGGAAGTGACTTAAAGTTGCCCCTTTTTCATTAAATTATGGTTGGCTTCCTTTTTCCAGCCTAGGTGTGTCAAAGAGTACCACTTCTAGCTAAATGACAAATTAACCAAACCGTTCTACATCAGCAGTGTAGCAGGTAGGAAGGTGTGACTTACTAAGATCAAAGATTTAGCTACCATACTCACAGAACCAAAAATATACAGTTATAACTAGATTGTGTGTAAAATAAATACTACCCTGCCTGCACCATTGAGAGCAGATCCACAAGTGCAATGTGCTCTGAAGAACCCGCTGTTCTGGGGATACGGTTTGCTTCGTTAATGCTCTGTTTGCCCAGCACTGTTTTCACTGAACAGTTTATTGTTGTGCTATCCAATCCTGTTTCTTTCTTGCTACTCATGCCTCAAATATTTGTGAAAGAACTGTTTCCATATTCTTTTATGCAATGCTGCAATTTAAGTCTGAATGCTTCATAGGTTAATAAATTCATTTTCGCAGTACTGCTGTGAGGTAGAAGAGTGTTAATATACAGCCTCCAAAAAGAAGGTGCGGTGAAAGCAAAATTTTGTTCAAAAACATTTGCTAATTTTGAATACTCAATGCTGTGGTGCCTAGGACATTTTCTTTTCTTTTTTGCTTTGAAGTTCAGTTTGTGTTCAGCCTTTTGATAGGGCTTATTTCAGTAGCTGTCTTTGGAGTATCCATTTTAGACAGTTCTTTTCTGTCTTAAAATACTCTTACAGGTCTTGACTTTTTCCTCATGGGCAGAGTGCCATCTGCACTACAACCTTGAGATTATTATTTTTCAAAATATTTCATATAAAAATACATAGTGGACTCTACTGCGATGCAATATGCCATGGGTAAAAGTCAGACAGCATTTTACCCAGAGTTTTGTATCTCAATGATCGTGGTTTTCAACATCATAACTTTTTTCCCCTATCTTATTGGCTAATATTTAACTGAATGAATGTGATTATTTTACAACTTAGCTATCCAAGTGTTTAAACTTTTGTGCTGACTGAGAGACTTGAATTTATCTTAGCTGATTCATTCCTGGCATTAAAATACAATACGTTTAATCTAAAGTCAAAGTCTGTAAGATCAAAGATAGGGAATCTTGAAATCCAAACCAGAAGGATCATAAATTGTAATTTTCTTTAATGACCTATGTACTATATCTCAGTATTAAAATAAACAACTGAAAAGTCCCTTCTGGGTTGCCGGACATACTCTTCCATTTACAAAGAAACGTGCACGCTGTTCTAATTAATTTATGTATAACCATCACAACTTTAATGAAACTGAGGTAGGGGAGCTACCTGTGCACTTAAAAGGCAGGCTTTGTATATGCAAAACCCGTGTGTGTATTTTACAGAGATAAAATGTCCAGGCCTCCATTAACTTTGTAAGCTACATTAGCCAGCCTGCCAGATACACTAGTTCCTGTCAGAAAAGACCAATGCAGTTCGCTGTTTGTAATCAGTTGTTGATTTAACTTCTTCTCTAAGTAGTAACTACTGGCATTTCCATGAAAAGTTCATTTCTCTAAAACCAGTGACTAGTAGACTAGTTGTAAATAACAAATGTGTTGTTACAGATTTTCCAGTTATTTTCTTCCTTACCACAAATACTTTTTTTAATCTTGTCCTGACAAGCATTTTTGCAGTCTGTTACTACAAAGGGTGATCTCTACTTATTCTACTTTTAAAACTCAAACTCTTTGTAGATTTTCTTGAAGGAATAAACAAATGTGTGGGTGGATGTTATGGTTTTTAACACATTTTTCCTGTGCTAGCTGGAACTGTATGGCCTTGACCTTTGTAGTGTTGAACTTCCTTTTATTGCAGATGGATCTAAATATTGAAACTTCCATTAAGTTAAACAAATAAATCAAGTGTGTCAGCAGCAGAAAGAAGCATTGTCTCAGGGGTCCTAGGAAGAGGCTAAAAGGAGCTAGTAGATAAAAACTGAATAGAGAAACTTTTGTCTGAATATCTGGAAAATTACACCACCAACTTTTAGAATCAAAACTAAATTCCTGCCAAATATGTGTATAATTTTGCACATTCATAGGCTTTGACTTGCATGTTCTGCTGTGCTCCACCTTATTCTGTTCTCGCTCTGATGGTGACCTGTCTGGGATTGTTTAGGATCAGGAGGGACTTCTTGAGTCAACAAGTCTTGTACCTTTTTGTACAGTGACTGAATTCCACCAGTAAAGCCAATTCCACCAGTAAAATTTTGCTGCCCTCCTTCAGCCCTGTGGAAAAGCTGGGTTTGCTCTTCTGCTTTTAATGTGCAGTTAGCTAATACCCAGTCTATGTGCCTGGTAGCCCATTTTTCCTCTGATGCCAACAGTACTCATTAGCTCCAGTTGTTCTTCTCAAGCATTCTTCTTTTTTGCGTATTTAGAGGGAATAATATTTCCACTCAGCCTTCACCTGCATAAGCTAAACAAGCCAGGCTCTTCCAGACCCCTCTCTCCCACAACAGGCTTTCTGTTTCGCATGTTGTTCTAACCCTTTCCTGAAATTTTTAATCTTCCTGGAACACCAGTGACCAGAAGTGTAAATTCTGTTGCAGGTGACCTGTGGTCACTGCCAAAGCTTCCTGGTCTCCTCTGAAAATACCTGATGCCTTACACACACTAGTCGGGCATGTTACATCTGTGACTTGTATGCTTACTAATTCCCAACTGTTGAAGTTTCAGGTCGTAGCATAGATTTTTATTAATTCCAAAGTATGTGATCTTTTCTTGGGTCTTTCAGTTTATTTAGGAGTACTTGGAAAGTATTTTGAGAACTTCTTACGAAGTCCTCTGAGCATGATAGCTTCTGTTTTCATAATTTATTATTTTGTTTCGGGGAAAGCAAGCTTATTTGTTAAATTTTGGAGTTCAGTGAGTCTTGGATTTTTTAAAAAATTGTGATACTAATAAATCACTTGTATCATGTTCAAGTAACCATACACCATTTATTAAAAGTAACTCACCTACTAGGTGTAAAGAGCAGAATAAGTTTCAGAGATTTTCTGTTAAGTGTATTACTTGATTGAAGATATAGGCTGATATTTTAAACAAAATCTTCTGTTTTTAAAGGAGCAGAGCAAAGAGCAGATACATACCTTGAAGGAAAAGACCAACTGGGAGGTTGGTTTCAATCCTCTCTATTAACTAGTGTGGCAGCAAGGAAAAAAGCACCATATAAGTAAGTGCGTGGATTGCAGACACATTGCTAGTTCAGTTATTAAATATCGAGCTTTTGATAGTGTGGACAGTAGTGTATAAACAAGAAAAATCAAGCCATTACCAAGTATCTGATTTACGTTCTTACGTTTTCAGTACAAAGCTTTTCTCAGATTAGACTGTAATGGATTTATTGTTTAAATTTTTTCCATCGTAATTTTAATATATGTTTTCTTTCTGAGTCATTTAGGTATATCCTATTACATTACCAGATACAGGTCTGTTCTTTCGCCATCTCTCCCATTCCCATAATCAAAGTGATTATTATGGGAGGTGCAGTATCAAAATCTCCTAAAATCACTGACTTGTGAATTGAACAGTAGGCTGTAATGAATTCAGAATCACTGTGTGTATGTCTTATATGGGAGCTATGACACACTTTGTCCCCTGGAAGATGAAAAGCATAGGGAAGGGTAATGTGAGTCAGTTGCAAGGAGGCTGTGCAATTTGGAAAATGTATTGGCTTAAAGAGGAAATAATACTTCAGTCTTTAATTCATCTGAAATACGTGTGCCCTGGGTATCTGCAACCAATCTGTTGCTCGCATGGCAAAATTAAATGAGGAAAATAAAGTTGTATGCACTACTTGGATGGTAGTACAGTGTATTCATGGTTGGTTGAACTTGACAGATGAAGCCTCAGGCTTACCAAAATAGAGGATTTCTGTATGTTTTGACTTAGGAATATCCTCATTAGAAATCTATTCTTAATGTACATTTTTCACTGGGATTTTGTTTTCACTAAAATCTTTTCTTCAGGACTCTGGTAGTTCATGGATTTACTCTTGGTGAGAAAGGGGAGAAGATGTCTAAATCTATTGGCAATGTGGTTGACCCTGATGTAGTTATCAATGGAGGCGAAGTAAGTAAAACTCTTGAGTTTCTTAGAATCACTAGTTAAAATTTTTCACTACCAGATTCTGCAACTGTCTTGTGGCATGTTTTTCTCTAAACAGCTGTCTTGTAGCAGAACTCCGTAAGGCTCTTCTAAAGATTTTGGCTACACTGCAGTTCCATTTGGCTGGAGTAAAAACCTTGAGGTTTTTTTGCTTCAGCTGTAGTGCCAAAACCCCCACACCTTTGTTCTGTGCTAAGAGAAATGAAAATGCATTATATAGAAGGTGTAGTATGGTTCCTTTTTACTTGGGAACACTGTTGATGGAGTGGGAGGATTAAAAAATAATTAAAATAATTAACCTTTGCTTTCAAACTGACGAACCTACAAGCTGGGCCTAGCAGTAGAGCAGTCAGAGTAGAGGCTGCACCCCAGCAATCTTGTCTGCTCTCAGCCTAGGCTGTTGTATTGACCCTGGAAGCTTACTTCATGCCATGGTCAGGGAGGTCGCGCTGCAGGTGATGCTCTAAATTTTTTTCCCTCCCCGGTCCTGCTGTTGCTCTTTCTGAGGCTGCTAAGCAGATTTTGAAATTCTGTAGACAAAAGAATCAATTCTTACAAAGACTTACTTATCTGATTCAATAAAACACACAATAGTTTCTGTTCTTTCAAAAAGCAGATAAGCCATTTTCAGAGTTGAAAACAGGGTGGAAAACAATCTGAAGGGCGGGAGGGAGGGGAAGTATGTAGTTTTAGTTATTAACATTGCTATTTTAATGTTAAGAGTTCAAAGGATTCAAGGCTGTTAAGATGAGTTTACCTCAACTTAACCTGAGTTCTAGCACTGCCTGTACACAGAGTGCTGCAAGTATACATTGTTGCCCTGGCTTAACAGTGAATCTTGGTAAAAGAGGGTGAAGGCCTCCAAATACAGTGGCCTTCTGGGCACACTTACAGGCATGTTCACAGCACTGACAACACGGAATGGCACTGCTCACCATGCTGCAGGACCCCCAGCAGTTTTACTGGTGTGCCTTTCTGTCTCCACTTAGGATCACACCAAGGACCCTCCATACGGTGCCGATGTTCTCCGCTGGTGGGTGGCAGAATCGAATGTTTTTACTGAGGTGCTGATTGGGCCTGTTGTACTTAATGCTGCAAGAGACGATATTAACAAGGTAAGTGCCAAATATGCTAACCCTCTTCATTCTAATGACAGCTCCTCTTTGTATTTGGTTTTGTGTTGGCTGAGTAGAATTTGTTGGAAAGCTTTTCAGTCTTTAGACTAAAGAAAGCTTTTCCGAACTCAGCTAGGTAGGTACTACTGCTCTTTACATCTGTGGATCAAATAGTAAAGTGTACAAAAGAAAAGACTAGGTTTTGCAGCATACTTTGGTAATAGCCAGTCTTTTTACTTTCATGTAGGTCCTTTTGGCATATGTTCTTCATGATGCTTTTGTAACTATTCAAACAATCATTTTGAAAAACAGCCAACTTCAGTTAATTCATTATAGAATATTATCATTTTGTGTTTCATCTAAACTGCAGACCATTAATGTTTAATTTTTCTGGTTTGTTCCTAGCTTCGGAATACACTACGCTTCATGCTGGGAAACGTTGCTGGCTTCAACCCAGAAACCGATTCCATCCCTGCTTCAGAGATGTACATAGTAGATCAATACATGCTGCATTTATTGCAAGATTATGGCAGCAAGGTAGGGGTAAATTGTATTTAAATGAATATATGTAATGTTTTTCATTGGTTATACCCTCTAGGGAAAATTCCTTAAGTGTATGAGTAAAGAGTGTGTGTCAAGTAGGCAAATTATGACCACAAAGGTTTCTCTGATGCAATGTGCACTCCCTTAAGCCCACTTCAACTTTTGAGAGGACGGCTTTGTTTTTAACATTTTTAACTTGGTTTTGACATCGACCAGTTTTTCCCATTCCCCTCCTGCCCAAGGCCTCAAATTACATGTCTTTAGAAATAGCTAGAATAGGATATAAAAAAAAAAACCAACAAAAAACCACCAACCAAAAAAAAAAATCTAGAGCTTTGGAAATCTGCTGTAGTCCAGAATTTAGTCATTTCTGTCACTTAGAACCGTTCTGCTGAATAAGAAAGTATGGGCATAATTTCTGGGGTTCTTCCTGTCCTCTCTCTTCAAACTTGAATTGAAATGATTGTTGACTGAATTAACATTTTTTTTTTTTTTCCCCCCTCCAACAACCTTTTAAAGAAAAGATTCTCGCAGACTTTGTGTCACTCATTACAGTTTCTTTAAGTTCAGGTTCATCACGGGTTGTCATTGTATGCCATGTGATGAAAATTGATGCTCTGTTCTTATCTCTCTCTGCTCCCTCTCCCAGGTTACAGAAGCATACAAAGAATATGATTATAGCAAAGTTGTTCGATTATTGCAAGCATTCTGTTCCAGAAACTTGTCAAACTTTTATTTTACCATAATCAAAGACAGGTAGGTTCATTACTGCTGCCTTTAAAAGGGAAAAACCAAGTTAATCGGTTTGCGATGGAGGTAACAACATTCCAGGCAAATGTTGAGTGAATACAGATATCTTGGAGAACATTTCACAGTTATGTATTGTGCTTTAGTGTACTAAAGCTCACAGGTGAAGGCTTAGCTGCTTTCAGTTGAGTATTTTTGTCATCAGTGTGCTTCTATATTCTGTCCACTAGGGGTACTGAATAATTTTGAAAGGTAATCAAGTGGACGCATTTAAAACTAAATAAAGTTTTAAAGATAAATTCTTGGATCTGTATTTCTAACTAGAAGTGTATTGAATTTGGGAAGGTAGGGGGAAGGGCTTTTAGCACTTACCTCGGCAAGCTGATGTCTTTTAAGGATGTGACTGCTACCTTTGTAAATTTTGAAAGGGCTGTTTCATGGGAGAAGAAGGTAGGGGTTTATACTGATCTTTAGTTTCCAGAATGCAAGTAAAGGGGAAAAAAAAGAAAAAAGCCCTAATGCTAAATTTTATAGATGAACCAGAACAAAAGGCTAACAGAGCTGCAGCCTCATCTCCCTGAAGGCAGATTCTCTTCTATACAAGTGAAGCAAATTAACATGCCATGTACAAAATCTCCTCTCCTATGACAAAATGGGTCTGCATATGCAAATGGCCCTGTACCTATATCACTGGGCTTGCCTAGGAAGGGCAATTAAGAAAAGCTCTCCTTGGAAAGGCAAGCTAGGTCAGACTTCTGTACTTTCAATGGCAGTCCTGGAAGTATGGCTCTTGAGCAAGAACAGTAACAAGAACATACAAATACTTCCCAACCTTCATCTCTGTCTTGCAGGCTCTATTGTGAAGAAGAAAAAGATCCTAAGCGTCGTTCATGTCAAACTGTGCTAGCACAGGCTTTAGACGTAGTAGTCCGGTCCTTTGCACCAATTCTTCCTCACTTGGCAGAGGAGGTTTTCCAGCACCTCCCTTATAAGAAAGGTAAAGCATTGTATCATTTCTAAGGAATTTTTTTAGTGCACTGTTTAATGGCATAGCTAAAAGAAGGAATGCAAATAGAGAGATATGCCATTCTTTTTTATTAATTTAATAAACACTTGAATAGAAAGACACTAAATTAAAAAATCCTTTGTTTGCTTTGCTTTCAAGACTCAGAGGGTGTGTTTCGTACTGGCTGGATTAATGCAAGCTCAGCATGGAAGAAGCCTGGCATTGAGGAAGCAATAGAAGGTGCATGCGCAATGAGAGACTCTTTCCTTGGGTCCATCTCTGGCAAGAATGCTTTGGAGTATGAAGTAGTCATTGTAATTGAGCCTGGATTGCTGTTTGAATTAATGGAGGTAAAAGATGCAACTAAGAATAGTGTTGTCTGTGCAAAAAATACTGATTTCTGTAAACTTTCTTCTGCTTTGTACTTGCCAGAAAGTCACAGAATTGTTGAGGTTGGAAGGGACTGCTGGAGATTGTGTAGCCCAAGCCCCTTGCTTAGGCAGGGTCAGCTAGAGCAGGTTGCCCAAGATTGTGACCAGCTGGGTTTTGAATGCCGAGGATGGAGACTCCACAACCTCACTGGTTACGTGTGCCAGTGTTTGACCACCCTTATTGTAAAAAAGTGGTTTTATGTTTTCTTGGAATTTCCTCTTTCAATTTCTTTCTTTTGCCTCTTGTCATGTCACTGGGCACCACTGAAAGCACCTGACTCCATCTTCTTTACACCCTCCCATCAGGTATTTATATACATTAATAAGATCCCCTGAGCCTTCTCTTCTCTGGGCTAAGCAGTCCCAACTTGTCAGCCTCTCCTCATACATGAGATGCTCCAGTCCATCATCTCTATGGCCCTTTGCTGGACTCGCACTGTAAGTTCACATCTCTTACTGGGGAGCTCAGAACTGGACCCAGCACTGCAGATGTGTCTTACGAGGGCTGAGGAGCGAGGAAGGATCACTTCCTTCAACCTCGTGGCAGTGCTTTTCCTAATACAGGATGGTGCTGGCATACTCTGCTGTGAGAACATATGGCTGGCTCATGGTCAGCTGTTTGTCCACCAGGACCCCTTCTCTGCTAAGCTACTTTCCAGCCAGTTGGCCCTCAGGGTGTACTGGTGCCTGGGGTTATTCCTCCCCAGGGGCAGGACTGGGCACTTCCCTTTATTGACCTTCATGAGACTGCTGCTAGCCTGTTTCTCCATCTTGTTGAAGTCCCTCTGAACAACAGTGCAGCCATCTTGTGTATCATCAGCCACTCCTCTGAGCACTGTATCATCAGCAGACTTGCTAAGGGTATGCTCTGCCCATCATCCAGGTTATTAATTAGTGTGTCAAACAGTAGTGGACCCCATACTGACCCCTGAGCTACACAACTCCAACTGGCCTCTAGCTCTGGACTCCTTGAAAATGCCTGTTCTAGTGCCACTAGCAGTGCCCTTCCAAAGTAACCTGCCTTCTTGGTGTGAGGGTCAAAGTAACTTGAAAGTTTCTGCAGAGGGAACCCTGGACAGTGCACTTCAGGTCTGTACTCTTAACTCCTGGCAGGAGTAAGTAAATTAGACGGTTCAAATCATCCACTCCGATTAGGAACCACTGTCTTAGCATTTGTTTTAAAGAATGGAGCATCTTGGAGCTTGCAATGGTAGACCTCAGTTTTGATGCCAGATTTAAGCATAATTATATAAATGCATATATTTAGACACAGGTACATCTGGGTGTAAACAAACTTGTGCTCTCTTTGTGACAAAGCTATGACAGCTGTTGCAATCACATACACAGTAATTCTACTTCTGCTTTAACATTTTCTAGGAGGAGGATGTTGAGGAACAAAACCAGGTTGCAAGTCTGAAAATTAACTCTCTTCCCTAGGCACTGCAGGCTGAAGAAACTTCTAGTACTTCACAGCTGAATGAAATAATGATGGCTTCCCAGACAACCCTGCTGAGTGAGCTACCTAAAGAAACACCTGCAGATGCAAACATCATCAAAGGGACCTTTCTAATTAACTTGGAAGGTAAGAGAAGTATTCCAGACAGGCTCCTGTGCTGCTTCTTCTCTGCCCAACACCATACGTTGTTGTTCACTTCATGGGTAGAGTATGCTAACTACACCTACAGGATCTCAGTAGCAATGCTTTCTTTAACAGGTGGCGATATCCGTGAAGAATCTTCATATAAAGTTATAGCCCTACCACTTGCCAAAGCAAAATGCCCTCGCTGCAGGAGATACACTTCTGATTCCTCAAGCACCCCCTGCCCACGGTGCCTGAAAGTCATTGCTGGAAAGGGGAGCACGTGAGGGTGAAATGCCTATGCACAAGCTGCGCCAAAGTCACGAGTATTGAAGTATACAATAGTGGTGGCTAACCAGAAGGGCTGTGTACTGAGGCCTGTAGAACCAGATGCTTAAGCCCCAGCCTGAGCAGAATTATCATGTTTTGGGGGGAACCTTCTGTATATACCTAACTGTGTATATCACTTTTCTGCTTAATAAAAAGGGTCATTCAAAATAATTGACTTATTTACTTGTTTTCAGCAACCTGTGTTCTTTTGAAGTTCACTTCCATTTAATTTTTATACTGTCAGCAGGTAGTTCTGTGGAACCCCAGAGAACTAGTCCTCTGCAGTGGCATGTCTACTCCTCTTGTAAAACAGAACAGAAGAAAAGGTGATAATCACCATTCCGTAAAAAGGAAAAGACACGAGGAAACCTCAAATTTTATTTAATCAATTTACACAAATCCACAGCAAATTAGACACAAAATAGCACTATATACAGGGTATTACTTACAATACATTACAGATTTGATTGGTGTCGTGTCAGCTCTGACATGATACTCAGTTACAGTAAAATCCTTTACACAGCTGTACCAGGATACAGGAATGTAATGCAACTAAGAAACATTTTTTGTTTTCCTCAGGTTCCATGGTGACCAAATCTCTAGCATACTTATTTCTGCAGAAGTTTGAAGTGCTGTCAGACAAGGTGGTAAAGTCACCTGCACAATCTTACCTTCTTCTATTTTTCCCCTACAGCTGTTTTAACTTCAGTTATGGAAGTGTCTGTATAGAAGTACCTAAAACATAGACCAGGCCTGGCCACTTACTCTTACTAGAATTCTTACTTCTCTTTACTCTGTCTCATCTCATGTCGCTGCAGGAAGTCAAACATATAGTATCAAAACTTTTCAAGAAGCCTTCACAGCTACACTGAAGTGCAGTGATTAAGAAGTAGGGATGCTAAACAGGTGAAGAAGGCTGTGTAGAAAAAGCCACCTACATAACCTTTTTTTTTTTTTTTTAGGGGGGGTCTAACCCTTAGATGACAGCAGCACACCTTTCTGAAGTATGAGACCAAATTCTGTCTCCAGCAAGGCAGAATACTATGAACATTTCTTACATATAATGCAAGAGGAGCAGGTTACAAGATAGAGCTAGTAATTTCAGCTGACTTTGACAAAAACCATTTACACCAATTTAATTTTTCTCTCCTGGCTTCCTTTAGGTAGAAAATAAACAGTACTAACTGATGCAAGATAATCATGTTTAATACCACTCCAATAGTGAAGATACTCACTATATGAGTCCCTGTAGGTACCATAAATAAAAGTGGTTTGTTTGTTTCAAGGCTTAAGTACTCAGTACTATAGATCTTCACTGAAGTTGGGTCAACTATTTAAGCAGTTTTTGACTATAAGTTAACATGTGCAGAGATTTATAGCATACTACATCTTCTACAGTGATAAGATAGGGGAACAATCTTACAGTAAGACATTCCTTGACCTACTTAAACTCAGCAGAGCTTAATAATAAAGGAGAGGGATGCAAATCCAGTTTTAGCTGAAGCCCAGCACCCTAGAGACAATACTGGGAGATCTGGACTAAAACATGAGTCCATACTTGTGTCTGGAGAATTGGATTCTCTTTCCCAAGCTGTTTCTAATGTGCGCTGTTCTCCCTTTGTGTAAGGCCCCAGCACATTTCATCCTATGTCTAGTGCAGTCACCATTGTCACGTATAATGCAGTTATAAGGCATGAGCCCAACACCAGCTCTAGCTTCTGAAAAAGCAGTATTGGCTTTACATAGTAACTTCAGAGACCAAAGTTTTTCTCGGGTGTAATTCTACAGCTCATTTTTCAAAACAAATCATACATGGAACATTGAAACTGCAGCAGTTGCTGCCAGCATGAAATACAGAATTTCACAAGATGTGATTTTGTAAATAGACTAAAACTGCTGTCAAATATATCCAATTTAGACTACCGCAAAAAGCGCTCAAGTCAGAAATAAATAACAAAGCATTTCAGATACTGACAAGTGTACTAGAAATTAAACATGTTTGTACTAGTGCAGATTTTAAAATATACTCCAATTTAAAGTTACCTTCTAAAATTCTGGGATGGGGAGCATTGGTTTTTTTCATTGTTTAACAGGAGCCACACAGAAGTTTCTTTCTGTAAAGTTCAGCCTCATTGTGTAAAATCATGCATTATACCACTATATAGCAGAACTGTGCTAACCAAGAATGTCATGATGAGATGGCTTCTACAGCCTCGATCAGATTCAAGGCAAGGCTGTACTGCCCATGATTCTCCGGTAAGTGCTCTATGACTTTGTTAACTAGTTTAGCTGTTGTTGAAATTGGCACTTCTACATTTTGAAGTTCCTGGGGGTCCTATATAAAAGAATAAACACAGCATTAGAGTAATTTTACAGATGATCATCTGCATATAAGCTCTCCTGAACTTGTATAAAACGGATCACTAAGGTTTATTAACTCAATTAAGCTGATGCTTTGACCCATGAAACTGCTTTACCCTTCATGAAACAGAACTAGCATCAGGAAAAATGAGAACAAATTCTTGTTTCCATTAGTAAGAAAGGGCTATTCAGATGTGATCTCTGTCTTGGTGAACAGAAGCTTCTGAAAATCAACGTGTTTTCCTAAATCAAGCTTAACTTACCATAGCTTTGAGCCAAGTACATAGTGTTGGAGGAAGCCTAGCGAGGAGTTCCATACCCTCCTTTGTCTGCATATGAAGTAAAGCAAAGGCCAGTCTCTGTCCAGCCAGTATGAGCAGCTGTGATGCAAGCACTTCTTTGTCAGTCACCTGAAGAAAGGCCTGAAAATAGAAGAATAAAAGGAAGTAGAAACCATTTCAGCATGACACAGCTCACTTATCTGGAGGCTTGAAAAGCTGTATCAAAAGAAGCTTATCAATACTAAAAGGACAACTAGTTTTGAGACTGTTCCTTATGTTACCTGTTACTGTAATAAAGCACATTATTAAAAGCTTCAGAACAACATAAGAGTGAACAAAGGCAAGGAATTGCTCTGTACTTTACACAGTGATTAGCATGACCATGAGATCTGTTTTATAGTTCAGCAACATATTCCTAACTTCCACATGATCTCTTGTTTGCTTTCCCCCTCAAGAAAGGGAAGAATTGTCTTGTCCAAGGACTGGTAAATTTTTCATAAAAGAAGAGATTACAGACAAAAAAGCAGATTCCTGAAACTATCAAATACAGTAAAATGAAAAAGGCTGTACTGGTTTAGACCAGTAGTATAACTCCCTATCACGTTGCCACTAGTTGCTATACACAGATTCATGCTGGGAAGAAGGAAAACTGAGGGTTATTATTGGTCTTGAAAAAGTACTTTTCCATCCTCTGACTTTCAGTCTGGGAATTTTTTTGAGCCTGATAATACTTGCCTAACCCTTCCAGGCATCTTAAGTGAAAAAGTAATTTTAGCAGAACATCTGACATAATGCTGTACTGATTTAAAATCATTAAAAGCTGTTATTACCTCTTCACCAAGATGATCCATCCCATAACTATACAGTTCACAGACATAATGCCTTTTGACCACATCCTCAGAGATTTGAAGATACTGAGCCAGGTCCACAGCCAAAGTTGGCCAATTCTTCCCCTTTTCAAAAGGAAACAATTCCTCTTCTGAGACTTCTTTGGCCTTTTGTGATGAACATAGTGTTTGAACTGCTGCACTCACCACTTTGACCAAGAACTTGGAAGCAAAAATTGCAGGTTACTTCAGTATTATTTGAAATTTTAGAGGTTTATGAACTTTCAGTACAAAACGTATACCTACCTGTTGTCGTATGGATAACACATTTGGATCCATATCCCCACTAGGCAGCAGCTGAATTGAAGTAAGGTCTTTGAAAAATGCATTTTTGCCCTAAAATTGAGAACCAAAAGACAGGCCTCAGATATACAGGAGAATACAAGTAATCCATTTTGATCCAATACTAAGAAGCTTATTTTTTACATTTAATTTGTACTGCATCTTCTATTTCTCTTTGAGGATAAAAATTAATATTGTAAGTTAAAGCCACAGAACAAAACAAACTTTTGTTCATGCAATCATAACATGGCAAGGGTTTGCTTTCAAACTTAAAACTACCTGCCTACTAAATTTAGGTAGCTGATATACTACGAGCTGGAGCTGAAGTTTGGATATGTTTCCTGGTCCCTGGCTCTAGACCAACATACCAAGCATAATATGTAGGAAGAAATGCAAACTAGCTGATACAAAAATACATTTTATCTATTGATATAGTTGACACTGCTTAATTTTAAGGTCTCTTGAGCTGCAGATTAATCAAATTTCAGGTAAAAACCCTGAACAATGGCACATGGTAGCCCTTGTTTTAGCCCACATGCTCCAGCAGTGACATACTCAAGGCAAAGCATCTCTGGCAGTCCTGCTCCATACTAATGCAGGGAGCAGGGAAACTGGTACAAAAAAAATGCATATGTTAAAAGACAGTGATGAGCGTGTAGGTGTAATTAGTGACTTGCCTTGTCAGAAATAAGGTAGTAAACAGTCTTTGAAACTTTTAACCACTTTTTCAGTCATCAGTCAAGATTCTCTAAAGACCTGTTAGAAATTCTCTCATAAAGCTCACTGAACAAATGGAAATCTTGAGTGAGTGAAGGCAAAAAGGCAGCAGCTGAGAATAGTAGTTGTATGTAAAAGAAAGGAGGCACAGGAACAGGATCTAATGTTACTCGAGACGTAATATGCATTCTTAAATGACAAAAGGTAGTATAATGCTTTCTGCTAACAGATAAGCAAAAAAAAAAAAAAAAAGGCAAAACACAATGGAATTTGATCTATGGTAAAATGCTAAAACCAGACCCAACTGCTTTATCACAGCTTGCACACAGACAAGAGCCTATGGCAAAAGGAGAGTAATATTCTGCATTTATAAAATTCCAGTAAATCATTGAGAAGGAATCTGTACAGTATTACATGACTAAATAATTTTCTCCCCAGCAGGAATTAAATTACAGTCTACGCCAGTACTTTGTGTTTCAGGGTTTTTTTAGAACTGTAGTGTGGTAAAGCTAGGACGAGGAAAGCTCAATCTATGGGACCTGCTTTGTATCAAGGTCAAGCTCTGATTTGAGATATACTGCATTTTGAATGCAGTGATTTTTTAAATTTTTTTTTTAAGTGGTTTATATGCATTAAATGACAAGCTGTTTATTCTCTTCAAGATCCTCAGAATTCTGGAATAATCATCAGCAATAATGGATACAACAGTGACACTAACATAACATTTCTGACCTTAAATATTTATGTTTTTTCTGATCTGGCACTTCTCAAAGCAACTAGAAAAACCTGTCATCCAGTGTTCTTACAATGCAGTATTTTCAGACCAGCTAATTATTAAGGAGCTGATTTTCATGCATCTGAGGTCACTACAAATCTTTTATTCACAAGGAAAAGCACCAAGTTTGGGTCTCAGCCTGAATTCTGGCAGCAACTTCATTAACACACCACAGTGGACTAAATGGCTCTCAAAACTATTCATGAACTGTTTAAAGAGTGAAAGCTAGTATATATTATAGGTACCAGGAGGAAGGATAGCAAAATTAAGATGTATGCTTTCAGAAGACATACCTTGCTATCAAACAGCGAAAGAGGCTTCACACTCTTCAGAGAAAACCTCATGATGGCATACAAGATAGTACATAACACAAACTGGTGTTCAACAAGTGGGTAGTGAATGCGTTTCTGCTCAAGGGCTAGTTCTACTATCGATACTGGTCCTTCTACCGACACCCAAGCATCTTCGGTATCTAAGACAGGAGCCTGCATTTCGTCACTACTAACGTCAGCCTGCCAGAGCAACACAGAAAAGCAGTCACGCACAAAACATCATCTATATTGGCCTTCTATGCAAGAGACATGGCTTTAATCACAAGTTGTCTGCAGTGAAATCAAAATTCCATGTCTAGAAATTTATTAAATTTGTCTGTACGGAACAGTACAGAAATTAGTATAACCATATTCTTCAAAATTAAGTTTGAATCAATTAGTTCCTTAGTTTCTATGGGAATAATAAAAATTTACCTCTAGCAATGTTTGCAGAAGATCTGAACAGCAGCCAAGAAAACTTGTCATTGCTGTGTCACCCATACCTACGTCCTGTTAACAAAGAGTACGATTTAAATAGTTTCAGTGGGAATTGAAACAGGCTTTTATTAGCTCTGTATGTTTAAGAAGACAGTTGTTGACATAAAATTTGTTAAGCTCAGTTTATTAACCTATTACATTTAAAGGTGAACAAATATTCACTGAAGTACAACAAAGAATTAGGAATAACAGGAAAAAATAGGAGTAAAGCTAAATGTAGCCATTTACAGTACTGTATCTCTAAAGAAGACTGAATTCCTCAAGTAATCACATCTAGTAAATTTCATTTTCTGAGCATATCGGTTGTCTTCCAAAAAAGTTTTAACTAATGAAATTACACATGAAAAATAATAGTTTGTCATGTTATAGTCTCAAGTCTACCTTCTATAATATCTGAAGTTATGCTGCTGTTCTAATTTGCTTTGTCAGATAAAGATTAATTTATATGTCTTAAAATTCATAACATTTTCTCTAGTGGTGCATTTTGAATTTTTCTGAAACTTTCAAAAAGAAATCACAAACTAGTATTAAAATTAATGCATTTTTATTTATTTCTTCCTATTTAGACAAAAGTAGTATTACTTGCCCGTCTGCATAATCTGTCCTTTGGAGCTTTTCCAACCTGTTTAAAAAAAAAAAAAAAAGGCATTTCAGTACAATTAAATAATTTTAATCATAAGGTATCTGTTACCCCGTTTTAACCTTTTATTACTATTTTCCTAGTATAAAACAAGAAAATAGTTCATTACAGCTACATAATGCAACACATTGCATCACTTGCTTTCAACAAAAGATTTGATACAGATCATACAACTCAGAAATGAACATCACTGATGCCCATACTTCATTCATCCTTCTTAAAGTCTAGGATTAGAAATAAGGCCCCAAGGTCCTCATTCAAATCTCAACGGCAGCTAAAAAATTCACAGTGATTTCTATAATACAGAAATAGAGAGATAATACCAAGCATGGTTTTAGAAAGAAACACTATGGAGCAATGGAAGAGGAAAGGAAGAGTAAATGCTCCAGCATATTCACTGAGATGGAGGAAGTCTAGTAAGAAAGTTATTACATGGTTTCCATACTTTGCCTATCTGAATTCTTCAGAAGAGACACCTCAACTATATCCTGTTTAGGAATGTTACTATGAGGTCCAACTTCTACAAGTTGAATCACATGCTGCACAGGATGAAGCATGTACACATAAGTGGAACTTCTCTCTTCCATAGCACAAAAAAATAAAAGTAATGATTACATCATGGCAGAGTCTGAACAACAGCTGAAGTGAGATTCCAGGGTCCTGAATTACAGGATTACTTGAACTCAAATTCAAGTGATCCATCATGCTGTTTCAAAGTCTGAATTCGAGACAACTTTCAGCTGTCAATTTTGGGACTGATTAAGTGCTAACAGATTTGGAAACCGTATTTTTCTGGAAATTGACAAGAGATCAGTTGTGCTATTGCTTCTGTAACACAGACCCTAAGGACTAATTCCCAGCTTTCAAACATACATAAAGAAGTACTAAAAGTTAGCAACATTTGTTATTACATGATATTTGTTTGAGGTAACAGATGTGTGCATCTGTAAAACAGTTAGTAAAAACCTTTATCTCTTCTCCTGCGGGTATTAATCTAGGCATGCAGAAAAAATGGGAAAGAGTTTTTGCAGAAGAAACACCCACACTACAACTATATACAACTGAGCCTATTTGCTTAAAGGAAGAAGGAAGATGATATTCTTCAATTCTTACAGAGCTAAATAAAAAGCAAAAGCAGAAAATGAGAGGAGCAAAGGAGAAGGAAAAAAGATGACAAGACAGCAAATTCTTGTGGGTTTTGTGTTGGGGGGGGCGGGGTGTTTGTCTTTTTGGAGGGGCTTGTTTTGGTTTGTTTTTTTCTCCAGATCACCTTCAACACTTTTCTCTTTGCATCTGGACTTTTATGCTGAAAAACACTTAACTGCTGCTTTACACCTGGCCAACCAATAGGCAGATTCCCCTTACACAACTTAAACAGATCTATCACTTACTGGCAATACTCTTCCTAAACTGTCTTCCAGTAAACAGATCCACTGCATATTTATAAGCATGAAAAAAACTGAAGCTTAGCAAGGGACAAAAGACTGCTGTAACTCATAGCAAACAAGTTGCATACTAGAACAGAAGCTGATTTACAATGGTAGCAATAGTTAAAAATGCTCAACAACATCCACAAGGTGTTCTGCATTTTGCAGAGTAAGAGCTCATACATGCAAAACCTGGACCACAACATTAGGAAAAGCTTCTGCTTGTAGGAACCTGAAAGTTTCATGGCAATAACTTACCAGGAAACAGGCACAGAGAAAACACTTTAAGTTATTTATTGTTTTCTAGCTTAAAATTGTATATACGCACACATAAATAGTTTCAAACTGTTTCACAAATACTTTTTATTTAGCAATTACAAGCTAATGCTGTGCATAAGTCTTCAGTACACATCAGCCAGTGCTGATCAGCTATTACTTAAAGCTGCCTATAGTTGATCATTCCATGGATATGATATTTTAAAATATGCATTCCTTCATCAATTCCAAAAGTTAGCTACATAATGAACCAAATAAGCAGGGGTTTTTTGATGCTTAAATCAAAGATATTCCAAACTTTAAAAAAACAAAACAAAGGTTTAGAAATACTAGTTTCACTTTTCAGTTAATAATAAAAATTCAGCCTCAGAAATACTGTCACAATACTGCACTCACCTTGTCCATGAGATACGTAGCAGAAGAAAGCCTTTTCACTATGAATGTATTCCACATCATCAGTGCGATACCTAGAACAATCGCAAACTTGTAAACTCCAAGTGAATAGAAAAGAGATCTTACAAGTATGGAGTGAAAAGCCATGGGCCAAAGTTCCTTTAATGGGGTCATGGTGGGTCGGGGGGAGGAATTAAAGATGGTGAATGAAACAAGAAGGAATTGAGAGTTATCCTCACTGCCTTATACTAGCGCTTCAGATTTCAGATTTCTCAGGAGACTCCCTTGTTGATCAAATATAGTCAGAAGTTCAATGAATCACTCGTTAAAATTATTACATTATGCAGACTGGGTTAAACATTGTAGGTACACAGAAACTTTGGTGGTAAGCATAAAGCTTTAAGACTAGTGCTTTAGGCATAGAATGCACCTTATTTGCAGACGTAAGTAGTCTACAAAAAAGACAATTGTCATCATGTTCACTGCAACAGAGTATGAAGAAATGCATGAAAAGTAATTGACTGCAAGAAGCATGTGCCACTTTAAATACAAATAAAAAAATAGTTCCAGACCAATTTTATTTTAAAATGTTTTTAGTTAAACATGTGAACTTAATCTAACCAACTTATTTTCATGGTTCTGATGGAAACTCAGTTTAAACATGAAAAACAAAAGCTTGAATGTCAGCAGAAAGTTTTGGGGTTTTTTTCTAGACAAAACGGCCATCAGTACTACAAACTGCATACATTTACACTAGTTGACAAAGTAATTTATTCTGTTGTTTTACAATTTCAACAAATATCATTTTTAATAATAGCTTCATACTTACCATGCTGAACGTGAGCATTAATGATGCATCTTAGATGATCTATAGACCTAATGAGAAAACATGCTTCCTTATGTAAAACAAAAAAGTAAAAGAACAAGTTACTACATTATTCAAAACTTGTTTTAAATGTAAACTATTGATTCTTAAAAGGCCCGGGTAGATTATTTTAAAGCTACTATTTTTTGACAGTTATAAAACTTGTAAGTTATTCTGATATTGCAATCTTCCCTGCTACTATCTGGTAAACATCCATGCACGTGGCGAGGTATGTTTCAGTGATCATGAAACTCATTGTGATTTCAGCACTATTTTCAGGGCTTTGTTTTAGTATATGTACTGCTAACACACTTTTTGCTGAGAGGTGCCTCCACTGACTACAGTCATTTTTCAAAAACAAAATCCATTTGTGCTAGAAAGATTAATTTTTAGTCCATTTCATTAAGATGGAGTAAGTTTTTAACAATCTCAAAGGAACCTTCTATTCTATAGCAAAGTGTTAAATTGCACAGATCTAAGGAGTGCCAATTTCAACTTTAACATCATCCAAATTTAGGATGACATTTTCCAATATTAGAGACGCTACAGGACAGCAGCGGAAAAAAGGATTTTTTTTTTCTTCTTTCTGCTATGACAATTTCCATCAGTGGTGAGGGAATCTAAGAATATTCAAGAAATCCCTCTTTAAACGGAATGGATTCTAGTCTAACAAATTTAGTATTCTATGATCTGTTTTAGCATATCTAGAACAGAGGAAAGGTTCATCACTATTTTGCAGTATTTAAAGTGTTTTGTAGTTGCACAAAATACAGTCAAAACCCCTCTTCATGCTGCTTATTTGAATCCAGTTTCCACACTTGCAGTTCTGAGAATCTGATAGCTTAGAAACATACAATCCTGTCTTTGTGAGGTGCTATTCAGCCTCAGGACCTGCATTCATTTTCTCAATTCAATTTCTGCTTGCCACTTATCACAGAAAAATTGTAATTAGTAAGCTTTCAAAGTCAGTTGTCTTAACAAAAGGTTTTATGAACTATTACAAACTTGTGAAACTGCTGCTACTGAGTTGGTCTTGACCATTACTCCCCACAAGTGAAATTTTTACCTCTGGGTCCTTATTCCACTGCACTACATATTCCCAACAGCAATGTGCATGGAGTACATCTACTTCAAGACTACATGGAAATTGCTGATATGCTAGTTGCAGCAGCTCTAGAAAAAGAAAATCTGAAGTTACAAGACAGACCTCTTCCCACTATAATTTCTGCTACTTCACAACAGCAGCGACTAAAATATCTCTGCAGACATTTAGAATTAAAATAATTTTTATTTTCTTACCTAGGATTGTTTCCAAGCCTGCATCTGCTTCTGGTTCCTCAAGGAAGATATTAGTATGCATTTCTACAGATTCTTCAGTACTATCTGTATTGTTTTTGTGTTGGGCCATATTCAGTACAAGAGGACTGAAGCCTTGCTTAAAAACCCACTTTGCTACAGTGTCAGCAATACCTCCTAGGACATTTAAAAAAAAAAAAAAAAGATATAGTCAATGTATCCCAGAAGATTTATGGTTCAGAATTGAAGGACAAGAGAAGAGATATGAGTTTTAACTACTACCGTTAAATAAGGATAACTCTACCAATTAAAAAACTTCCTAATCAACTGATTAGAGGTTTACAATGCAGTCTTTACAGTAATACCCTTTTATAATTTTAAAGCGGTACTCTCTGGTTTGCATTGGTTTTTAAATTAAGAAAAGTAACAAGCAGAACAATTTCCAGTGCAGTGTATATCATTAGGTAGGTAAGGATGGCTCAGAAGTCTATTAGAAACACCATCAACCACCTTTCCAAGAGAAAAAAACAATGTACCTTTTCCAGCTTCAAGCAATTTCTTTACAGAAAGCCTGCTCAAAGGCTCAGTCTGGAGCGATGAAACCCTTTTTGTCCTTTTGCTCACTTTGCTATGCAGTAGTGTTTGAAGTATCAGACAATCCTCTAACTGTTTCAGCAAAAGTTTCCAATATTCAGTATCAAGGGAAAGTGCTTCCCAGGATTCCGTGTCTGAACCTACAATTATTTGGGAAAACTAACAGAACATATGAACTGTTTTAGGTCTGTTCACTTAAAGTAGCACAGTTTTGTTTAAAAAAAAAGCATAGTATTAAAATTGAAAGCTATAAACCAAGAGCTACTGCATTTTAAAGAATAATTTAGTTCTAAGTATGTACATTAACTATGACGCAAAGATCGATTAATATCCCACACTGCTCACAAGATATACAGATTCTTAAATAAAAGCCTAAGGAAATAAAAGGACCTGAAAGGCCATCTTGTAGTCCCATTAAGTTCATAATTAGTTGAAAAGTGGGTTAGAAGCCCTTCAAAAAGATTTAATTTTACATTCTCTACTATATATGCATTCTGTACATATATGATGAATCCACCTACATTTCAAATTCCTACCATATTTAAAAATATGCATCATGCACCAAGAAATACTGGATCGTAACATGTCGCAGTTCTGTGCATTTTGATAATTCTCATGCTTAGCAGCAAATGCCCTGCCAGGAAGCCCAAGAATCTTTCTGGTGGGGTGCCAATCTAATTTTTAACTTTGTGCACCAAGACGGCAAACTCTAGAGTTTTCAGAAGCCTGGCCATTAACACTTCTAGGCTTTAAGCCAAAGGATAGTAGGAAAAAAAGGGGAAAAGGTAATAGCTTTATGGAAGGGAAGTCTTGAGGGAAATTAAGCTGTTGCTTTATTCTTTTAAGAGCAGAAGAGAAAAGGTGACAAACGAGAGCGTATCGGTAAAGCATAATATGTTGCAACATACCCACATTCCTATTTGGGCAACGCTGACAATTTTAATATACAGAATTGCAACAGTTAAGATGAATGTGCAAAAATACTAAAATGCTTCCCGGTAATCTAGTTATAATTTAAAAGGCAGTCTATTTACAAGACTGAACATCAGCTAAACCCCATCTAATCTTTTAAGACAAGTAGTAAAACACACATATGCCTAGTGCTATTTAGGAACGGAATAACTTTTTCCATCTTGAACCGCAATGCTGTGTGCAGTTTCACAGTTTTAATCACAACTTTGTGAAAAGATAGTTATTGCCAAGAAAACCAAACACCCATCACCTTAAGAAGGCATAGTAACATAAGTGCTAAGAAAATTCACCAGTATATTTAAAAAAAAAGTCACAACTATGTTAAAACAGGTTTACCATCCAAAGTTCAGTGGACTTCTCAAATTTATGTGGAAACACTGTAGGCTTTAAGTTTCCCAACATCATTTGCTATCAAGAGAAAAACTTACTGTACAGTTCCCATCTCATATTTAAATATGTTTAGTAAACAATTCTGATATATCATTCATTCACCTCAGCACAATATTCTTCAAGTTCAAATACAAATTTGTAGGCTTGCAGGGTGGCATGCTTGTGCTCATGTTAGAATGACAACAAATGAATGCCAAAGATGTTATTCTACTACAAAGACAGCAATTTGCATGGAACTGATACAGTAAATAAAATAGAAGGGGGAGGTGCAAGATGACTTACCTTTTTCTCTGTCACACTGTCAATTATCTGTGCAGTAACAGAATGTCCAACATGAGCAGATAACAAGGCAGCTGCATTGTTTTCAGACTGAACACAAGCTGTACGCATTTGCTGCCACCAGGGAGAAACTGACTGAGTGTCCCATGACTCATCTATAGCAACTATAGAGAAAGGGAGAGTAAGAAACTCAGCTTGGGTCATTAGGTGTTAAAACTAGTAAAGCAGCAACAAACCCTGAAAGCAGCACTTGTTAATACAGCTTATGTTAGGCGCAATTTCCAATTACTCTACAGTCTCTTTTTCTAGATATGTAGCATAAAATTGCTAGATTATAACTCAAATTCAAAATAAAGAACAGAAAGTGAATTTCTCATTCTCCAAGCTTCATTTGTAGGAAACAGGCCATAGATTTAAATCACTAGGTAGTAAAACCTGCTGAATACTTACTAGATCTAAGGAGTATTACAAAATGACACTTCAAAATGCAGACAGCTGCTTTTGTGATTTCAAGCTGCCACACATTCAACGCACTCAAAGTGGCTCTCTTCAGGCTACCTCACGGTCAGCAGAATTCATTTATTCAGACAACAGCAGCAGTAGCTTATTCATGCTTCCAGTTCAAGCTGATAATGGTGCCCTATGGTCAACTAGACATAAGGGAACCTGGCACAGACATATCCATAGCAGCTCTGTGTGAGGTAGGAGAATCAGTATTTATTCATTACACAGCTTAGCCCAACTAATGGCAAGTTGACTTTATAGACTACCTCTCAAGTTACAGAGATGTTCAGTATACAAAGGATGCTAGAATAGCAGTGTCTCTATGAGTTAAACCAACTCAAAGGACTTCTGAGAGCCAGTCAGCACAAGGGAGAGGGGCAGGACTATACACCCAAAACAGGGAGGAAGGGGAGCTGGACAGCCACCTTCTGGTGCCAAGCAGGAGTTGTGCCAACTTAGTGGAGAGTGAAACTGCGGGGCATGAAGCAGGTCTTTAATTGTGACGCTCTTCAGATTTTGATTGTATATTTAGTTAGTTCATCAACATGCAGCATTTAGCTCTGTTACATAACTTGTGACAGGGCGGTGGGGGGGTGGGGTGGGGTGGTAAAACCCTAAGTGGTAGTATAGGCTAGTCAGAGCAGCAAATTTCTAATAATAATTAATATCAGTTGTGTTTAAGTGTTCCAAATGCACATTTCACCTTTCATTTTGCTCAGAAGTGACAGCATAGTGTGAAGGCAACTGACAGAATCTGGTTTGTCTAGAATATCTTTTTCCTTGGAAAGCCATAGATTGAGAAGGAGGGACTGTAAAAAAAGCAGAGAATATGGAATTAAAGCAATAGATATGCAATATACCTAATATACCTAATATTGCAATACACCTAACACGAACACTTTCTCGAACAAATTTTGTGTCATGGAGCAGAAATCTTATATCCATGAACCCTTATTACACTCACATAGAAAGTTAAAAATATATTGCATAAGGGATCCTGTGACAGACTTTGAGATGAAACAATACAATCTGTATCTTTCATTTAGAAAAGATACCCTCTTTTGAAGGCCCAGCCAGCTAATACCAGTATGTTAGCAATCTCAACTTGGTAAATATTAGTAGTTATTAATATTACAGATGAAAATCTTAACACCAGCAAGTAACACTGAAATACTTATTTCCATCATTATGTGGTAGATGGAAGAAAAGTAGCAAAAGACTAAAATTACATTCAGATGAAAGATACAAGATGATTGTCTGAACACTACTAGCAATTCTGCAAAGTTTACTTTTCTTTTTAAACTTCCTTGCTTGCTTGCAAAAAGGAATTATAACAAATGTATCAGTTCCTGAAAATAACTACTCTCATAATTTTTGCTTCTTTGTAGAAGAAATCTTCAGCAAGATTTTGTAACACTTGTAGTCCTAAATGCATAGTCTAGACACTCCCACTAGAATACCCACATTCTCTACTAAAAGATTTTTTTCCTTTTTTTTTCTTTGACATCTCTTAAGTGGGAAATATAAATATGAGCACCTAAAGAACCAATTGAACACAGCCTGAATACAGCATTAATCCAAAGGTCAACATTCAGAATTTTTCCTTTCTATGGACTGTTCTCAAAATACTAAATCAAAGTTTTAAAGTATCCAGTAAGTATCTCACCAACAAGACTTGAGGGCTAAAACCTGCTGATTCCAATGCATGACACATTTCCTCTGTGGAACTCTCCCCACACAAACACTTCCAGAAGAAAAAGCTGCCTGAAGCAAAAATTAGTTGACATTATAAATGACATCTAAAGCCACAGCCTCTCCCCTTACACTTATGTAAAAGATCATCTATTGATCAGGTCCCACTGAGTGAAATGCAAAGGACTAAGTTACACCCAGGATACCCTGATGGTTTACCCTTAGTGGAGAAGAAGGTTCATTACAAAGGACGTAAGTGTTCCTACCCACTACAGAAGTCATATGGAAAATGGATTTATAACAAAACAAATGTTACTGTACTGCTTCAATGTGCTGGTTTCAGCCGGGATAGAGTTAATTTTCTTCTTAGGAGCTGGTACAGTGCTGTGTTTTGGATTTAGGATGAGAATTATGTTGATAACACACTGATGTTTTAGTCGTTGCTAAGCAGTGTTTAAGTCAAGAACTTTTCAGCTTCTCACACTACCCCCACCAGCGAGTAAGGCTGGGGGTGCTTAAGAAACCAGGAGGAGACACAGCTGGGACAGCTGACCCCAGTTGACCAAAGGGATATTCCATACCATATGACATCATGCTTAGTATATAAAATAGGGGGAAAGCTGGCCAGGAACTGCTGCTTGGGAGCTGGCTAGGCATCAGTCAGCAGGTGGTGAGCAATTGCATTGTGCATCACTTGTATATTCTAATTCTCTTATCATCATCATCATTATTATTATTTTCCCTTCCTTTTTTGACCTATTAAGCTGTCTTTATCTCAACCCACAAATTTTACTGTTTTTTTTTTCCCCCCGATTCTCTCCGCCATCTCACTGAGCGGGGAGTGAGCGAGTGGCTGAGTGGTGTTTAGCTACCTGCTGGGTTAAACCACGACACTGGATTACACATTTTGTTCAATTCAAAGAACCACTTGACGTGTCAGACAAGTTGACCCATGGTGTAACCCATAACTGTGTGGCAGCATGTTGTATCTTATATAGCAAACTAGAGGGACTTCAACCAATTAAAACACCCAAACAATTACATAATTCATACTTTACCAGCACTACAAAAAGTGTGAGTGTCCCTTTGAGGCAGAGGAAAATCGGAAAAACAAGATCTTCAAGAAACCATCTAAACTGCTTGGCATGACATTCATGGTTCAATTACATTTGTCTACAGCTGAACACCCTAATAAGTTACTGGTGATCCCTGTCCAAGGGCATGGGGAGAAGAGTACTTCTACCTCAGTTCTTAAAACCAAGTATAGTGTTATGGTAGAGAAAACGCAAATTTTAAGATTACTTAGAAACAGCCTTTGATCTTCATACAGATGAAAGCCAAGCTCTTCTTCCTAACTTTTCGATCCCAATCCCTCTCAAAGTCTGATGATTAAAGCCAAAAGAAACAGGAGGCTAAAGTGAACACCATACAATACCTGTGCACAGAATTCTGTGTTTGCACCTAAATTTCCCCAGAAAAGAAATCATTTGGAAAGACAGTGCCTTTGAGACAGATTTAACTCAAGCTGCTTCCACTAGTTATTTCCCAAGAGATCCTCAAGGACAGCCCAGAACAAATTTGCAAACTAAAGCAGACTACAGACAGTAACCCCACTGCATACCCTAACAAACACCCCAGCACTCTCCCCATCCATAGTATTTCAGATCAATATTGTTCAAAACCTCCTCAACTCCACAAATGAGGGGTCCTTATTCCCTCAACTAATGGTCTTGTACCACCACTGGACAGCTGCCCCATCTCTGAGGCTAAAGTCAGTTACATGAACTCTGGAAGTGCTGTGACCACAAAAGAAACAGCATAATACAGCTGTGAAGTACCTAGCTGACACTGTCCCAACTTAGTGGCGTTAATAAACATATGAACAGTGATAACATGGCTTTAGGGTAATTATATCCACAGATGTAGTTAACCTGTATTAATATCCATCTAGGTAGAAGACTTGTACTATGGCTAAAGGTAAGAGTCTGGAACTAGCACTGTCACATACTACTTCAAGATAAGCCAGCTTGTTAAGGCCCCCAAATTACAGCAAAAATATTTATACCATCTTGGATTATAATCAGTCTTTAACTAATTTGAGAAAAAGCTCAGTAGCTCTTACCTAAAGCCACATATTCTCCATCTTCCATATTTTTCACATTAATCACGTCTTTTTCATATTCCAAATATTCTAAGAACATTTTCACAGACAATACGTCATCTTTCTCATCAGCAAACTGAAGAGTAGTTTGGGTGTTTTCTCTCTTGTAGTTCTCCAGTAAAGTTTCAAGCCTATGAAAATCATCTTCTTCCAGCCGAAGCAGTTTAGCCAAGTCCTTAAAAGCAAAAGCCCAAAAAACCCCACATCACAAGCCTAATACAAACAGACGTTTTTCAAAAAAAAAAAAACCACTAAAGAGTCAGAAGAATCAAAATATTTTGTTTTGAACATTAAAAATGTCTTTAAAAAGGGCCAAAATGATTGAATAATCTCAAAATCACTTACTCATATAGCTGAAATGAAGACCTTGTCTAGCTCCATTTTTAAGGACTTCAGCATATACTTTTCCCATATTTAGATCCTGCTCATAGTATAACAATCACCCACCAAGCAAACAAGCTTATATAACACCACTCCATCTGGCTTTTGTAAATGTATAAGCAGTTTTACAAATTATATCAAAAGCAAGCCAAATTATGATACTACGCAAGCAAGTATCAGAATTTGTAATTTCTACTGGTCCCAAAACACCCCTCCAAAACTAAACAAAGTTAAGAATATGCTATTTACTTTAGATAAAGGACTGGAATCAGGAGATCCTGGTTCTATTTTCACTTCTGTCTCAACTTTATGTGACTGCTAAAGATTATTAGGTAGATGAATTACTCAGCATTTGTACGGGGGCGGGGGGTGGTGGTGTAAAAAAAGGCATTCTAAAACAATTACTTCATTAAAAGTTCCAGGCCACAAAACGGGTAACTTATTACCTACTTATTTTACCTGAGGCCTTGAAAAAACTTATTTTTATGCTTAAATCATCACTCAATTCTGTAAGACAACTGAATTTTTAATTTACTTACATTATCTGAGGGTGGAGTGTCTTTCTGTATGCTTTGGGAATTTAGTTTGCTAACTAGTTCATAAAGATGTAACAGCTTTAACTTGTTTGCGCAGAACTGCAGTAGTCCTTCGTCCACACTCTCCAGCTCTGAGGAGAAATAAAACTGCATTTGAACTTGAATATATAGCCTGGAATAGTGAAACGTGCTTTACAGCTGCATTAAACTCCCCCTTTATTAGCACTGGAGGACTTAATGTGTGTCAGTAATTTTTTGATGCACTGCTGCTTGCAATGATTATATTTAATTCACAGCAGTATAAAATGAGAATTATTTTTACGAGAAGTATTAGAGAAAGATATCAGGCTCATTTTTAAACTGAAGGAGGTTGACAACGTGGAACTGAACAAAGACAAATGTTTAAGGCTAAACCAGAGATCACCAAAAATTGAAATACACTAAGTCTCAAACATATTTTCTTTTGTCAAGAATACCAAACTAAAATCTTTTATTCATTCTGCCAATATTTTAAGCATATCCCTTGCATCAGAATAGAGCTTGATATCTACTAATATGAATTCAATTTGATCTCTGCAAGACACAGCCTTTTGTATTTCTACAATCTTAGCCTCAGAAATTTCATGTATCTATTGACAATCAAATTTCAGTAACAATTAAAGCAATTAGAATATAAGAAACTAACACCAACACAATTTAGAAAAAACTCTATTCCAACTTTTTTTTTTTTTTAAAGAAAGCATTTTAGAGAGATCCTAAAAGGACCTTTCTATACAAAAGATATCTCTGAATATATCATCTTCACCTGAAAGAGCTTCTTAACACATTTTTCTCCCTACAAATCCATAAACACTTTTGATACATTTCTATTTTTTTCACAACCACAGCATTCACAGAGCCCAGCATCTGCTTCACATTATCTTTTACCTACTAAGCACAAGTGGAAGGATATACCACTATTATTCTGAAATTAGAAGGCTGGAACATCAGCCAAGTTTGTTCTTTATTGTGACTGTGAGGAAACAATGTTATGTATGAAAATAAGAGTTAATGATGAAAAATACACAAACAAACAAACCTCAGTAAGTATACAGTTCTGTCAATCTCTCTTCAGTGTAAAAGGGCATGTTTCCATTTTTATTTGGTTTTTTTTAGGAGTTCTAATAGAAATGGATAATGCTAGTGACATAGAATGCCAGACCAAAATTAGGTAGAGAACTACACATGTGAAGCTGTCAATCTCCTCTATCTACTTCAAGAAAATAGTAAAAAAACAAAACAAAACAAAACCCCAACACTGATACAAGTGAAAGAAATATTTCCTCTCAGGCTTTGAAACTACAAAAATGTGTTGTCACATTCTCACTAAGACAGGACAAGGGACACAGCCTTTCTAATTGACAAATGGTTTATTCAGGACTTCCACACAACAGTGGTAGGGATTTCTTGATTCCTGTTGCTGAAGTCTCATCTTCTAACAAGCTGAAATGAATCCAGTGATAACAACAACAACAAAAAAAGCAGACTTCTATTGCTGAGAAGTCCCAACACATGCAAGGGAAGTGGCAGGCACATATTTCTCCAATCTATTCCTCAATACCCAGTTGGCTCTCCAAATTGGGGTCACCTCAAGTACAAAGAAGGTTCTCCCAATTTAGAAAGATTCAAGTGTATCATTTCAAAGAAAAAATCCTGCAGACTTTCAGCAGCAAGACTTTGAATAGGTAATGACATTTCCCGACATTGGCTCTGAAATCTCTAACAAAACATATGAAATAACTTTAGCAAAGTTTACCAAGAAAAGATACTAGGCACCTGGCCAGAGCTCAGATCCTCAGTGATGAGGATTTTGTGCTACCAGTACATTAAAATTCACAGATCTAAAGTACCATATCCTTACTGCCTTCCTTGGAGAGAGAGAGAACAAACTAAAACATCTACAGGCAAAAGTCTGTGAAAGCTTCCTTCTGAAGGAAGCTTTTACTGGATGCAAGTACCCAGCCCAGTTGTTGGGTTTTCTTTTTCTTTAATATAATCACAAGTTACTAGGCACAAGCATAGCAAAGCATACTTACTAGCAAGCTATTTGCAGTCTGCATTAAAAAAAAAAAAAAAAAAACGTAGAAGCAATATCCTGTGATATCTAGCAGCAAAACTAAGCAGACCAAGTCTGGTCTCCCTGTGGAACAGAATAGTTCTACAATAGCCTTACAGCACTGCAGACAAAGTGCAAATGCCTCTCCATATTTGCAAAATAAATATCCACCTACCCTGTTTTTTTAAATTATCCATTAATGTCTGAGTGATGTTTGTGAGAGATGAAAGTGGCACACGTTCACTTGTCAATATACTTTCCAGAGCCTGTTAAGCAGACGTTCAACAGAATTAAACATTTACTTAATTTTACTGTAAAAGCATATAAGGTAAGCCAACAATAGCACAACTTTGACAATGATTTTTCATCTGTATTTTGTCTTCAAATATACTTGCGGCATAATTTGATCCTAACGAAAGGTCTGCTCTCTTTTTATTATTTTGACTTTTATCATGGAAGATGCCTTGGGGAAGTCACAAGTCAAAATTAATTCCAGTCAATATGTTGTAAGAAAAAAAACCAAAACCCAAAAAAACACTCCGCTAAAACAAAATAGTTCAATTATTTGCTTTAAGTAACTCTAGGAAAAAAATAACATTTTGAAAGATTTAAAAAGATTTAGCACTCTAATCTGATAACGCAATATTTTTTTTCTAATATTAAAGTATAATGACTTCTAAATATTCACCTGTTTCTTTGTAGCAGGGTATTTGATATCAAGTATTAATTCCTTTGCCTCAGCTTCAATCAAATCTGCAAAGACAATCATGACTTCAATTAATATTTCTCAAATGCATTCTGAAAAGCAAGCCCCGACACACCACGGTTAAGATGCGCATGGGTTCATGCTATAGAGATGAAGACACTATTACAAAAGTTGCCAAAGTAAGCTTGGGGAAAAATGAAACAAAATAACAGCTCAGTAGCATCTCTTACTCCAGATTTGTTTTTTCTAAGAAATATCCTTCTTCCTGTAAGTAATACATACCCATAGTCAAATGCTGAACTCCATTACATAGCTTAATGGATTGCAAACAGATGACATTTTATGCAAGCACTCAAAGTAGAGTTTAGTTAAGATTTACATGGCAGACAAGGCTTGTACTGGATCCTTGTACAGCATAAATTCAATCTGGTAGCTTATAAAAAATACAAGCTACTTAAAAATAATAATTCATAGCACATAGAGCTATCAGAATGCACCACAATCATACCTGTGTGACATACAATCTTAAGAAACTGCACAAGAGAACCCTACCTGGATCTGAGGTTTTCGCTTTGAGTAAAGCATTCAACTTCTTCACTAGATGCATATCCTTTGCTCGCTCACTCTTTTTATCACTGAAAGGAAATAATTTTAATTATATGAGTGAAGAGAACTAAAGTGAATGATTCAGAAAAAAATGTATTTTTTTTAATTATTTATACTACTTTAAGGTAACATCACATCAATAAAAATCAATAATGCATACAAACCAACGAGGCTATTACCAGGGTACTATTCAGCTTGCGAAGGAACACCAGAATTGCCTTCTCCAAGTAAAATGTTTTCAAAAACAATAATGAAATTCATTTGGTTATACAGAGTACAGAAAGTCCTTACCTCAGTGCTAAATGGAAAGGTACATGGACAGTTTTTACACTTCCAGAGACTGGATCAACAAGGCATATCTGGTAAGTCTGGGGCTGCCATCCCTGACTGGTCACATTGTTTAGACCCATTATTTTATAACCAGGATACAACAACCTGAACAAAAAACACAGCATTCACAGCAAAGAACAAAATTAGCAACCTTCCCTTTCCACGTACTGAGTAAAAAGATGACAAAGTTTTATAAAGCTAAGGTTTAACAACTGCTAAACATGTTTATCAGGAAAGACTGTAGAGTGATGAAACATGACAAAGTCCCCTTCTATAATACAAGAACAAGCTGCATTCAGTAGAAACGCTGTAGACAACGCAAAAAGCACCTGCCAGCACTTTCCACTATTACCACTAGCATATCCACATATCACTTTGTTGCAGCAGCACAGCCAACATGCCTACCCGCTAACTGTTTCTTACCTACAATGTTTCCCCACATTGAAGGCTCCAACCCGAGGCCCTTGCTGTGTGCTCCACACTTCCAGAATGCCTCTCCGCGGAGCATAAATCACAAGGAACTGAGCTACTCTGCTCGGACACTGTGCATTTCCAAAAGGAGAAAAATCCATCTTCTCAGTTTCCCTCTCATGAAGGTCCTCTACAGTCTGTATCCAACCAACTTCTGCATCACGGTATCCTTTGTAAGAGAAGACAGAAGTACGTTAGCATACAGATATTAATACATGATTAGAACACATCACCACCCACTTAAATACTATTCCAGCAGGAAGATGTCTTAAACTGTGCAACTCTGGCCAGTAGCCAGACTCCTGTCAAGAACTGTGGTCCATGTACTCAGAGTAGGGCCCACCAGAAGACTCCTCAGAGCCAAATGCAGCCTCTTGCAAAGTTTTGCAGAGGAACAAGATCTTCTGGGAGAAGCCACAAAAAAACCAGGTCTGTAGTCTGGACATTACACCAATGAAAAAGCTTGTCAGAGAAGAAGATGTGTAGTAAGTGTCCAGACCTCTCTCATTTCAAAACAACAAAAAGATTCAATGAAGTAAATTTGCATAACCTATTAAATAGGATATGTCATATGTTTCCATTGATATGTTTTCATCATTAAAATGCAATTTTTAGTAACCCAATAAAAATACTCATCTTCTCTCTTTTTCTGGGTAACGCAAATACTTTCCCTCATAAAATCTTCCTAAACAAAAAAGGCAGAGGTGCTCTAATCACAGCACTAAACTATGTAATGGTTTAGCAAGTACAAATGAATACTCCAAACCACAAGTGAAATACTAATGTATAAAACAAGTTTATAACAAGGTATGTTATACTGAGAAGGTTGAAAAGTATTCACAACTCAATTAATGAGAAAAGGTACGAGCCAAAACATTTAATTCAGTAGACAGTTTTGCTAAAAAAAAAAAAAAGAAAAAGAAGAAGCAGCTATTTCACATCTCAACAGCCTCACTGGGGAAAGGCTGGCAAATTGTAAATATGTGTCTGACTATCAATAAAGCTTGGGATTCTAACAGTACTTCCTAGATAATATGAAGCTCTCAGTAATAAAGAAAAAAAAGTCCAAGAATATCAGAAAGCACATATTATAGATAATGAGCTTCAAAATATGAGAGGAGAATGCACAGGGGAAACATGATGACTCTAGCTATTACAATGTTGGCGTGTCGCTGAAGTAGCTACTATATTCATGACCACTAATCTTCTGAATTGGTAGTGTGGGAGAGAGAGAAGAGCTAGAGATGTTCTTAAAACTTATCTTTCATCTCATGAAAAGCCGCAAAATTTTAATTCTATAGAGAAAATAAGTGGTGTTGTAACATTAGGTATAATTACAATCTGAGAGCTTAACATCTGCGTTATTTTACAAAAAGCCCTCAGTTTAGAAGAGATTGAGCACTCCCTTCTTGTGCAATCACCATGATGAAACGGGAATCTAACAAGTTGTGTATCTTCTTACTGATTTTTCAAATTTCTGTTTATTTTCTCAGCAGAATTAAAGAAGGTACTAGAACTTATCAAGAGAAAGCATCTTGGAGAATAGAGCTAAAGCTCTTCCAAAAAAGTTATTAGGTCAAAAGCTTTCTGTTGGGATACGGTCTGTGAAAGTGGAAAAAAAAAAAAAAAATCTATAAAATACAAATCAAAGAGACCAAATTTTTACTATAGGCCATATCAGTATTTCAGCAATCGGTACAACAATGCCCTTATGGACTTTATATTGCATCTGACCTTCGTTTGTAATAACATAATGTACTAAAGTCTTTCTTAATAATGGAAAAACACTTGGAATTCTAAGTCTGAACATAAGAAGCCACGGTGTTTTGAAGAATATTATTTGCTATACTAATATACACTACCATACCTTTCCACATGCGAACTGCAAGTCCTCTTGTAACATCCAGTAAAATAACCCTTCCAAATTCATCTGTTACGGCTGCCAAAGTGTTACATGGAGAAAGACATATTCTTTCACCATGGCGACGGGAATCTGGAATTCCAAACCTAAAAAAAAAAAACAAAAAAAAAACCAAAAAAACCCCACCACAAACCAAGCAAAACCACTAGATTACTATTTCTGAAGAAAAACAGGTAACAAGAACATCTTATAAGGACTAAGATTTCTTTTTTTTAAGGCAACATGAAGGTATGGGTAAAATTAAGAGCAAATTATGAAAAAAGTTCTTGTGCTGTCTACTGGGAGACCTCATAGATCTATTAAAGTCCTACTGAAACCCAAAGTTCAGAAACTAGGATAAAAGATTGTGTTGTCATGCACTGGGAGGCAAGGATCTCAGAGCAGTGGGTTACTTTATAAGCCCTCTCTTATTGCCGAATAGTGTTGAGAATACTTTAAAAAAGAAAAAAAGCAGGAAAAACAATCAGGAGTTAATTTAGTCTTTTATCAGCTTTCTTGATAACATTAGGCTACAACCTGTTGTTCCTGTTCTCCTCTCTCCACAATCAACAGGGAAACAGGGCACCTCCTAATTTTTTGAGGGGCTTTAAACTATCATAAGCAGCAAGCACCTCACATGGCTTCTTTGAGGCACTTTAGTGATAAACTTCAGGACTGATATTTGTGTACTTATACTGCCATTAAACTGTGCACACTGTTCTTCTACAGTAACGATGAACCCCCACACACAAAGTGAGAGAGATGAGTAATTATTTGTCCAGAATGATAAACTGAAATGAAACAAAGCTTAAAACAAATGACCTGCAAACTACCGTCGCTGCTTAAAAGTCAAGAAAAATAAACATGTTCATCAATTATGCACCTTTCAAAATAATTCAAATAATTGAAACCACAAGATATCTAAAGCAATTGAGACAGTATGTAAAACTTACCTCACTGCCAATGGGGTTGCAGGTTCAACTTTTGGTTTCTGTTTTTGGGCAGGTTCTTCTTCATGTTTACTCTTCCAACCAAGCCAGCCACTTGCAATAGAAAAACACATTAGAAGAATCATACTAATGGTCCTAAAAATCAAACTATTATGTAGCTACTACAACAAAAATGATTTCATGTCATTTTTTAGTTTATTACCTGGCAGCATTAAATAACGCTGAAGTCAGTTTACTTGCAACTGCTAAGGCAACATGAGACAACAGTGGCTGTGAGCTACCCTGAAAGAAAGGAATAAAGTGTTTAGGAAGTCAAGAAATAGTCAGCTGTGAGCCACCCTGAAATGAAGGAACAAAGTGTTTAGAAAGCCAAGAAATAGTTCTTACACTGAACTCAACTGCAGAATAGTTTTTCAGGCCTCCTATGGACTTTCAGCTCAGAAAGCATAGCTTTAAGACTCTGCAAAATTTTAATTCATTGCCCCCAGAAAAGCCATTCTGACATCTCTTTACCATTTGAAAATCCTCCTGCAAGTCACTGGTATGTTTGTCTGCAACAGAAGTTAAAAAAACCCTGTGTATGATTTATCATGGAGAGTTAGCTGGTGTATGGCTTTGGCATCCTTGCAAATATCAATGTAAGCAGTTTTTTCATAAATATATTGGAAAAGCAAGTACAAAATAAAAAATCCAATTCTAGCATTTTCAATCAACTTTCAATTCTGATAAAGGACAGCACACAAGTAGGGTCTGAATGTACAAGACACACAGATACATTGCCATCCTTCTCCTCCAATACAACAGAAGATGACATAAGTGTGCTACAGGTATCGTTAAGCATAAGCTGCAGTTTTCTTCTACAAGCAGTAGTTCCACTACATGAAATCACCACAGTATACTCAGGCCATGTGTGTACGTGATCAAAGGCCTCCAAAAATCCGTAAGATGCACGTTTACAAAATCTCAACATAATTTTTCAAAAAACCTTAGGTTACTTAGTTGGCAATAAATTAACAAATGAAAAAAATAAAAACGATTACTTGACTATCACATGCATTTTAAGATGGAAAGTAAAATTTCTTATTAGCAGGAACCTGTGGTAGACATGACTATCACATCCACTCCAAATCATTCCAGTTTCAGAAGATCAAGAAGCAGGGGAAATGTCAGCATAAAATGGACATAAGAATACTTCAGAAATACCCATACAGAAAAGAGAAGGATTAATCATTCAGTTTCAGCAAGTCAGCTTTGTAGTACATACCTCCAGGGCAAAAAAGAAACCAGTGAAAGGATTGGATCCAACAGTAACATACTGAGACATAGCAGGTGGGCTGTTTTTTATAGCTGCATTATATCCACCTATATTGGAGGCAGTCTTCATTTGATCAAAAGGAGACAGTGTCATGATGCCTAACAAAAATATCAAAATGAATGTCTTATACTTTCAGAACAAAGGCATGAAATTGCTCTCGAAGCCTAAATACATTCCTGCCTTCTTGACTGACCAGCCAACATTCAAGGGGAAGGGAGGAGGAGCAGCTTCAACCACAGAAATTCCAAAGAACACAGCAGAAATAACCTAATGTACTTTAATTATAAAGCATAGTTGGTTTGTTTAGAAGAAAAAAAAAAAAAAAAAACAGCAGAATTCAGCAGCAAAAACACATTTACCAAATCCACTTCACCTGCCTCATTAGCCCCTTTCTGACCTCTTACCTGCTTTTGTGAAAAGGGTAGAAGCTTACTGTCCCTCAGATCTGCCTGTCTGACAAGAACCTAAGCTTCCACAAATTCCTAAGGAGTAAAAGTCTTTGAGAATCTAGAAGTCAGTTTGTCTTTTTTGGAAAGGAGCAATCTCAAATTTTAGTTTCTTTATGTGCTAAACTCAGGAAAGACCCATACCAGTCTTAACCTGCCTGCCAGACAGTTCTTTAACCTGACAGAAATAGGAATAACTGCACCTGACCTAGTCTCTCTCAGCTGTTTCTTACCAAACAAGAGAGGACAAGGCAGCTCCAGCTGTAACATCCTTTCTCCCCTCAAGTGGAGAGGGGAGGCTCAGTCAGACTAGAAGTAAAATATATTTTTGATGATGGTTAATGAGATCAATCACTACAACAGTCTTCTCCCACTATTTATTTCTAGCCAACCATTACCACTATGTGCTCCCACCCCAAATTTAACAGCACAAAAACATTCACTTTCATTTAAGCCAAATATTTGAAATTAAACAGAAATGCTTACCAATACTAGCATGGTCAACTATTGTATCCACATCTTGCAAACCCCATTTCTTATAAGCTAATGGTGGAGGCTGAACATTCTCATTGCCAGATGCTGCAGCTGACAAAAGTTGATAAAACACAAAAAAATTTCTACTGAGTCATAGACAGAGGAATAGCATAACCGAGGGAAAAAAAAACTGATGCAATCTGAAGCCACAAAATAACTTAGTTTTAAATTAACATATATTTAAACACTTGCTGAGCTAAAATGGCCTTCTGAAATACTTACCTTAATGAAACTAAAACATTTTTAAAAATTAACTGAATAAAATTGTACATGATATTCCATCACAACTGTACCTGCACAACCATACGTGCAGAGCGCTTTGTTTTACTAGTCATTTATGGTTTAATATTCTGTACAATTTTAAAATGCTATTGCAATTTATTTCTGTGGTCTGGGCATGTTAAAGTGGAAACTCCCCTGCCAAAGTATCTAGTGAATGTGTTGACTTTGCAACAGTGTGAGGTAAGAACAGTGGTAAAATTAAAGCAATGATTGAAACTCTTCAAAATATCCATTATGACAAACATAAATGATCAAGAATGAAAGAAGATATAGCACTGGCTACAGATATTACAACTCACTGTAGATGCTTCCCTGCAAATGGTGATCTCTCATTGAAAGAGTAGAGCGTGTTCTGGTTGTGAAAGCAGATGGATATTTCTCATTATAGTGTCTGTTTCCTTTCGTATTTGCTGTGCGATTAACAGAATATCAGTTTTTAAAGTTCTGATTTACAGAAGTTTTGCTTTCTCTTATATTCCATGGAAATGCTACTTTTTCATTAAGAGGATAAGAATAGACATTATTAGATAGACCCAGGGAACCACTTAGTATGGCAGATTATGATCTGAGCAGAGCTAAAACCAGATGTCTAGGGAAGAAAATTAGAACAAGGACACATATCTGATGCTTCCTCTAAAGCAGCTTCTGAAGAGACCTTCTCACCCAGAGGTAAGCTCTAAGCACTCAGTAATCATCCATAGCTTGCTTCTCCACTAATTTGTCAGTTTCCCTCTGAGCCCAAGCAAGCCTTTAGCATCCACACCAACCTCAACAAAGAATCCCAGAATTTAACCTCACACTACAGAAACACGTCTACTTTTTATTTTAACTTTACTATCACCTAGCTTCATTTCATGCTGCTTCATCCTCAACTGGAAGAAAGAGTGAGCAATCCATTCCTATTGGCCATCCCCATATGATTCAGAGAAGAGCTGTCTCACCACAATAGCATTTTTCAGTTCTTTACCACTCATCCCTTCTACGTAAGATTCAAGTCTTAGTTTAAGGGTACTGCTGTCCCAACAGTTCCTAATGCTGTCATGCTGGCAGATCCATTGTGCTTCCCACCCACACTCAGCCTCATGATTGTCTGCTGATGTGGCTTGCTGTAGAGGAAACAAGACTCTGACAAATCTGAAGTTCAATGAGAACAACCATCAGGAAATTTGGGAGAACAATTCAGCAACAGCACCTGTTTAACATTTTATCTTGCAGAACTGTAACAGTGCCATACTTGTGCAATCTACCACACAGTACTGCTACGTGGTTCTCCTCTCACCCCAGGAAACTGACCCTGTTTCCAAATTAGAGTATAAACAGGCACTATACTAAAGGAATAGAATCAAAGGCTGCACAATCAAACCAGGTATCAAAAGCTCTTAGACATTAACACAAAGAGCAGTGACCATTACCGACATCATCATCACAGCATTATCATTTCCCAGAAAGTCCTTACTGGGAAGAAAAGCATTTCACTGACAGTGAAGTCAGCACCCTGACATGCTAAGAAGCACCTTAGCAGTATGCTGTGGGTTAACCCCAGTGGGCAGCTAAGCACCAATACAGCTGCTTGCTCACTTCTTCCTAGTGAGATGGGGAAGAGAATTGGAAGAGCAAAGTGAGAAAACTCATGGGTTGAGATAACGACAGTTTAACAGTTAAAGCAAAAGCCCTGCAGGCAAGCAAAGCAAAATAATGGATTCATTCACTACTTCCCATCAGCAGGCAGGTGTTTAGCTGTTTCCAGGAAAGCCTGGCTTCAAACTCTGAATGTTTCCCCCTTCCTCCTTCTCTCCTCCCGGCTTTTATCACCAGGCACAACATCATATGGTATGGGATAACCCTTTGATCAGTTGGGGTCAGCTGTCCCAGCCATGACCCCTCCCAATTTCTAGTGAACCTCCAGCCTCCTCACTGCCAGGGCAGCGTGAGAAACAGAAAAAGCCTTGACACTGCGTAAGCACTCTTCAGCAATAGCTAAAACATCAGTGTGTTATCAATGCTGTTTTCATCACAAATCCAAAACATAGCACCATACCAGCTACTATGAAGAAAATTAACTCTATCCCAGCCAAAACCAGCATACAGTATTATGGTGAGAATGTACAAGACAGTTAGTGCTACTCAGACAACTTGTGCTCCGATAACATTTTCTTGTAGAGGAAGAAATTTCATTATATGCAGTAGATGCCTATATATTGATGGACAAGCAAGGGAGATCCAAATTCCACCTTGATTTGATATTTAACATACATAGGTAAGTTTCATGTAATGTAATGTAAAGTAGTATAAACAGCATCAGAAATAAACATTTCCTCTTAAACATACCTCTTGCTACCTGATTGCGACATGCTCGAAGGGACTGAAAGAGGCTGAAACCATCAATTGTCACAATTGCTGCTGGGTACAAGATACTTAGCTCTTCATTCTGTGGAAGAAAATGAGAGAAGGGAGACAAAAAAAAAAAAAAAAAAAAATCACAGTTACCATTGTAACAGCTTCTTTGCTGGCTTTTTATATTATTAACTACACAAAAATGAGGATTACATCCAGAGCGTTAATATCTAACAAGCCACAGACAAAAGACTAACGCAAAACTCAGTAAGGCAAAATTCAGTATAAACTTTCCAATATATGAATAAGTTATTTAGACATGTAATTTTATATTTTTATCTTATTTCAATGACTTTTCTGTTTGCTTAATATATTTTATGGCTTAGGGTGAAAACACAAAAGTTACAGCAGCTTGTGAAGGCCGCAGAAAAACAGGTTTATCTGGAATGCAAGTATCAAGGTTTTATGAGCCAAATTCTGAAACTGGATTAGCACCTGAATTACCATTTGGGCACATAAATGCTAATTTGGTGACTTAAATTCAAGACTCAAATTCCTTAATGCTTCTGTATTTCAAAACTGATCTCAAAATGTCATGCTAAATCACATGAGCATTTCTATAAAGTGAACTTGGAAATTTCTGTAACTTCATTAGTTTTCTGTATAAAGCATGCCAACTCAGCCAAGAGCAAAGGAAGTTGGCTTTTCTACTAAATAGCTTGAGTTCTGCAAGAGCCTTCTCTGCGGGAAACACTCATAATGACATGCAGGTTCCTAGCACTATCTCCTACAAAGATTGTTTTCATTTTCAGCTATCTTCTCTGTGAAATAATTAAGATAAGTTCTTATGAATGAGTACATATAGCCCTTGGCACCTGTCAAGCTGCATTTTCTCCTTTCATCAATACATTATCATATTTTGTGCACATAAATGAATAAACAGGAAATTAATGAAGCCTTCCTTTGCAAGGTTATCACAGAGAAAAATAGAACAAACATATAGAGCTAACTAAATACTCCAAAAAAAAAAAAAAAAAAAATTCTGAATCCTCAAACTATACAAGCATGATTACTTCTAGAACAAGAAATCCAGTCTCTTGTTCTAAGGAATTGTCCATCCCATCAAAAACTGGTAAAGGACATAGAGGATTCACAGCAAGGACTCCCTTCCATACCCCATAACACTGCCACTTCACTTTTGAAATAATCTGACAAAACCTGTTCTGTGACACCAGGATGCCTGGGAATTTCATAGGTTCTGCACTTAAGCTGTAGGACTGGATCTTCATTTAAAAGCTGTGCAAGAAGCAGTACTCCACTCTAGAAGAGAAAGAATAGTAGAGCGTGAACATTTCTGTCCCTCTTCTTAGGGAAGGCAAAAAGCACTACCTGCAGAAACCGAAGTTTTATAGAAATAGATGTTTATTACAATAGCTTGCTTGTGGCCCTGCCATGCTGAGAAACATACCTCGGTGTAAAAACGAACATAGCCAGAGGTGAAGCCAACCACAATGCAGGTCCAGTCAGGACGGCCTGTGGAACTCCTGTTTCACAAAGATATACTAGAAGTTAAAAACAATCCAGCTCTAAGCTGCAGACATATAACAGTGTAATGTAAGATGACTGACGATACATATACATAAGAATATCAAACCTTACCTCTTCTGACTTGCCAATGGAATACACAATACACTACTCACACATTCACTAGAAACAAAAAGATAAAAATAGTAAGTATATTTTTCTCCAGTTGTGAAATTTTGCTCTACACAAGAGATCTTGCCACATCAGCATTTTTATATTTAAGAATATATTAACGTAGCACACAATATATCAAATTCATACTAAAAAAGGGGAAAAAAAACCTTTTCATTTTAAAGACATGTTCACTTACAAGTTCCCCACTGCCCAAATAGATTGCATGAGTGCTTATTACACGTTGTTAATATTGTATTTCATCATTCACAGACTGATTACTGTGCCAGTACTCTTCAGTAAAGGTTCAAGTTAAAACTCCTGTACCTAAAGGTAAATAATTTTTTTCTGATCTATAATGATATACTAAGAACAACCACTTTTTTAAAAAAACAGTTGAACCATACTTAAAATAAATTTTTGAAATACATTACACTATTAGGTAGATTTTATATCCATTGCATTTCACAGTTTTATAATCTGACAGCATTTGAAGGACTAACATGGTCTTCCCAGTTAACGCAATAACTGAGCATGCCCAATGCATGGCAGGCAAAGCACGCAGAAGGCAAGCAGATGAGCAGGCCTCAATATCTCAAATCAAAAGTTATTTAACTGTTACCATGACAAAAGTTTTACAATGTCTGGGGAAACAGAAGCAGTACAAAGGTTTTATGAAAGAGCACATAAATTCAAGATGACATCCCAAACAGCACTTAAAGCATAAATGCCCACAGTACTGTTGGTTATTTGCATTTCAGGTCACTTCCATTCCCCAGTTACAGAAAAAAAGCTTTCTAAATGCAAGTTTGACATCAGTTGCAATTCAGTTCCAACTTCAAAGCAATGTTAAATATCTCAGTGTAATCTCATCTTCCAATAGCAAAGCTTAGCCACAGAACGTTATCAGTTGAAGGCAACTTGGGGGAGGGGGGGGACACACGACACGGACAGGGCACAGAGAAGTCAAGTCCTTTGGCAATCGGACAGTAATTGCCATATTTACATTTTCACAGAAACAGAAACCTCACCTACAGGAAACACTCAAAAACCTTAAATCAAGATGTAGCAAATATAACCATGTTTACCTAAAAAAATCTACCTGTTCCATATGATAGTGTCTGTTGGGGCTGTAAGAGTAGTAAGAAACAAACCCCCAAACAGAATTTCTTTTCCTTTTTTCAATAAAAGATAGGGTAATTTCAGTGGTAGTATGGGGGAAAAAAAACTTAAAAAGAGAGGCACATAAAACAGGTCAAATGGGTGGCAGCAGCAATTTTATAGAAAAGGATTATGATTTTTAGATTGGAGAGAAGCTGATTAAGTCAGCACCTCCTGCAGCATAACAGAAGGTTGAAGCCAATAGGGAGCATGTTCAAAGGCAGACAGCAACTCAAGGCTGCAAACTTAATAACAAAATGCAAAATCTTCTTCCACATGGGTGATTCGAGAAAGCATCTGTCTGGTTATTTGAAGACAGATCGAGCAGAAATACTGTACAAATACCAAATGTATGACCAAAGCAAATTTTCCAAGTCCCTAAATGACTTAAAGCCCCAAACCATTTCTTGATCAGAGAGATTACTTTATATTTCCTTGAGGTTTTGAAAATGAAAAAAAGGACTTCTAAAACAACTTCATACATTTCCAGTTGCAATATCCCCTAACAAATTTTCATTTCTACTATAGAAGTACCTTCTTCAAAAAGGGTACTTATTTTTTTCCCTTCTAGATGAGGAACTTATAAAAAGCATGATAACCCAGATCTCTTAAAACATCTAAATTACATGTAAATACACTGATTTGCACAGAGAGTACCTCTGTTAATTTGTATGAACTTGTCCTGAGACATCACACCACGCATGAAGAGTGACCTTTGCAGACAATGTTTATGATCACCCAGGTTTACACCATTTCTGTTTTCAACACCAAAATGCATAAGACCATGAATGCACTCGGATGAAAGCAAAAAAAAAAGTACAAGTAACAAGCATATGCTACTAATTATTAAACATGAAAATGACACTTTAATCACAGCTACATTTCAACACCTACCCTTCTTCAACATTCAGAGAGCCACTCCAGCCAACAGCATATTGCATTTCCTCTTTTCCCTTGTCACTGTGCTTCCATTTAGCTGCCATTAAGAATAGACACCATCTATAAAACTGTAATGTTTCGCATCTCACAAATGTAGTTCTATTCCTAATCCTTCTATTCTGTACAATCCATCCTACCACATTTAGATTAAGTACCAACTGCAAACCTTGAAGATCGTAAAAATAACAAGACATTTTTAGTGACTTTTCTAAAGAACTCTCATGTTTTCTTAGCAATTTAAATGGAACAACACACTACTAAAATTCTGAAATGCCTGGTTTTGTTTAAAAAGATTTATACAGTAATATCTACTTCATCAAAATTCAACTAATGAAACAGGGATCCTTGGGAGAAAAGTACTAAGCAAGGGCAAACTTATTCTGGGAAGATTACTGAAGATGAGCTTAAACAAATAGAAAATTTTAATTTTAACCGCCAAGAAGGACACGGGAATCCTACATTAAATCTGACAATTTTTAATCATCACATCATAATCAAGGTTAGAAAACACTATACTTTGTTATTCACAGGATGCTATTACAGCTGAAATTTGATTGTTGAATCATCTCCCAGGTGCCAATGGACAACTAAAAAAAAAGTTAGTGTTGTGTGCCATTTGTCTGACAACCTGCAACAAAGAGACACTTCTGCCACTGTGTGGTACATTTGCCACTGCACAGTTCTCCAGCAAGTCAGCTAAATCACCTCCTTAATCTTGATCCAATAAGAGTTTTCTGAGGAGTGCTGCTATCCTTTAATTTTTGGTGAAAAATTAGTAACTGATCTACATTTGTTTTGGAACACACAACTTTGCAGGGAATGACAAATGCAGCATGAGAACTCAATGCAATCTACTTAATTATGCAAGTCTGAGCTTCGACACCCTGGTTTTGTTTTAAAATGGTGTAATATTCCCCACAGCAAGAGGTTTCGCTTCATCATGCTCACCTATCACCAACTGCAGCTGTTAACAGCACCAGCATCCCAGGCAACAGCACATATGTAAACAGCAGCTGGCTGATCAGCGTTCATATATTACTAAGGGTCCTTTAAAAGTTCTGAGAGCCCTACTGTAGAGTAAAATATAAAGCCACCCACTCTTCAAGATGGAGAGGAATTTTCTATCGAAGGTGGAAATCTCAAAAACAAACCACCTCAATACTCCCTCCTCCAAGTGACAGTGGCTCAGTTAGCTCATTTTTTCCATGGGAAAAGAAAAATGAGGTCAAGTATTTCTTAATGGCTGAAATTAACACAAAAGATTTGGTTTTCTTATTGAGCACAATTAATGTCAATATCTCTGAGCATCTCAAACAACTGGGTAGTTATAGTATATATTAATTATATGTTAAAATAGTTTTATCAGATAAAAGATAGCTGAGAAGTAAAGACAAAACAACTTACTTGCCAAGCAGTACGTAGAAAATTCATTATGTGTATGATAAAACACTTCAAAATTCTTGAAGGTATGACTTGGGGGGTAAGCAGATGGGGGTGGGGGGAAGCAAGTCTTGTCCTGATTACTATTAAGTGTACTAGCATATATATTTAGTAGAATGTATACTTACGCACTAAAAAGACTGCTTTCTGTTCATTAGCTATTACCATCAAGTCATTTGTTGGTGACAAGGACAACACACAGTCCTGAAGCCAGTGATTTCTCCGGTTCTTGGAATTAGATTCCTCTTCCTCCTACAGGTAAAACTTTAGTCAATGTATGCAACAATTTTTAAATATAGCAGAACTTGCAAGATTCATGACAACAATTTGGCTTGCCCTCAATACCAGCACTGAATGGACTATTACCTAGCACGTCACTACAGCTCCAACTTGCATGAAAAGCCATGAGAAATGCATCAACCTTGCACTAATTTTGTGTGTTTACAAACAGAAAACAAAGTAGTACTTATCACTCTACTCCTCAAAATCTTCTCCTTTCACCAAAGAGAAACTAGAAGAATGAGATTTAAAGTTTTATTATTATTGATTAGAGACTGGATTCTCTCTAGTTACTCTTATAATCCATACTCAAAATGAACAATTTATCCAAGCTGATGCATTAAGTAAATATATGCATGCATGAAGAAAGTAACTAAGCTGGCATTCACACTAAAGCCTCATAGTAACATGCAACAGGTATCACATGCCTTTCCACAACAAGGAACTTTACAAAGAAACAAATTCAAACTAAGAAGTGCCAAGTTTTAAGGGTTTAATGATGGGTAAGTAAAGACTTAGATGCCATCGTTACGTATAAAAGCAAAAAGATTGCATCTTTTTTCCTCAGAGCAACAAGCTAAATATCTGATTGCAGAACAAACAAGGTCACTCTTGCTAACCATAGCTCACAGGCAGAAAGTAGGTCACAGGTTTTGAGCGGACTGCTGCAAGGTCTCTCAGAGATGATACTCTTGCTTTCTTATCTCCATCCTCTTACCCTGATCACAGCAATAAACACACCTTCCCTTGTCCACCATCTCCATTTCTATAGACACATATCTAATCCTACCTCCTCCTAGTTCTCCAACGTATTACTCCATCCTCTAGTATCTCAAAGCAGCTATGCACAAATTAAATACAACAACTTCAGTGTGATCATTTTCTGATCTGTGCAATTTATCATGTTGTAAAAGTTGCATCTACTTGAAACTATACACATTTACTCCCAGCAGGAGAAAAAAAAACAACCAAACTGTAGGAAGAATTTGCATATCATACTTTTAATCAGCTATTCATTGTAATTTTTTCCTTTCATAAAGTTGTACCATAAAAGCGGTCACTTTGTGCACAGAAGAATACCCTGTATATCCATCGTAAGGTCTACATTAGCACGCTACAAACATTCTAACTACCTTTGTCCACACTATCTCTTGATTTTTGCAAGATGATAACCTATTTTCATGTCATTTTTGTCTGTTGATGGACACCAAGTTCTATAGCAACAATTTTTCCCCTAATTACTGGCATTTTTCAAGACTTTACAAAAAGGTGATGAAGTTGTCCGAGATACTCATGACAACTTTAACTCCTCCTGACAGAGATAAATATATTATGTGCAGAAACACATAACCAAAACCTAAACAAAAGCCTTGTACTAATTTTTAATGTCATGATTTTCAAACTGAAGAAACAGAAATTAAAGGCTTATTTAAAGATTAAAAGGAATTAAAATTATATCTCAGACAGATAATTTAAATAAAATTATCTGTAGGCATAAACAAAGAACTTGAAATTAAAGACATAAAATATGGCCATCATATTAGGGGCAAAAATAAGCTAAGTGTTAAAACAGGGAAAGGGCTGAATTTGTCAAAAGAAACTACTTTAAAAGGTGAAAGACAGAATTATTAAAATCAGCATTTAAGACAAGACTTCAACATCAACATTCCTACAAAATAGTTCCATAAAAAGACCTTATGGAAGAAAACTTTTTAAAAATTTTAATTTTTTTTCTTTCTTTTTTTTTTTTCCAATTTTCAGTGCCTTCTCAAAAGTTGCTGTTCCATAAAATAAGATACTTGTCCAGGTGACTTAAGTAATTCCAAGAAAAGATGTGTTTTACACCAATTATAATGTAAATCGACGAACAGTTAAAAGTTTTAACAACGGAATTCATTGTTATATTATACTAATAATTCTCAATTCTGTGCTAGACTGATGCACTCATTTTGGTGTGTGTTCAGACATACAGATTCACACATTTATATGTTCCTACACCACACACACAAACAAGTGGAAAAGTCTTTTAGAATAGGCAAGTTAGCAATGAATACTCATATGTAGGGACTTACAGGTTCTTGTAATTCTGCTTCATCCCAAGCTCCCCAGCCACCATCTTCCCAGCTTGTTGATTTGCCTGCTTTAAGCAAAAAAAGATTTGTCACATGAATACAGCATAGGCAATGAAAAACACATTCAGAAAGGATTGCTGATGGTTGTTTTCCTTTCCCCACCAATGCGTTATAACTTCATTTACAGCAGATACTAAATGAGTTCTACACAAAGAAACATGAAGTGGCAGAAATGGCTGTCTTACTTCTCTGTATTTACTTCCATTTTTGACACTATGGAAAAGCAGTAACAGAAGATGTTACACCTGTTTCCAATTTATACTTAGGTTACAACACCTGTATCAAATTAATTTTGACAGACTGCATCTAGAACCATGGGTAAGTAACATCTTACAGTGCCTGGTACAAAACATCATTGATCCTTCAACAGCGCCTCTCTGCACTTTACAAGAACAAATTATTCAATCAAATTTGGGTTTTCTCAGTTTCTCACAGACATTTCAAGAGAGCCAAGACATATTTCTAGTTTTATACTGCAAGCTGAAGCAAAGAGTGAAGGCATAAGGGGGGGGAACCCTATGTGTCCTCTTGACAAAAACTTTCTCCAGTAGGTACAGAGACCTAAGACCTCACTGCAAAATTTAAACTTTAGCTTGATTTATCTAATTATTACTACTCAAAAGACAACAAAAGCCCCATCCTGTACATATTAGGCAGCTACAGAGGGCAAGTAAGGGGACAACAGGCTCTCTCCAACCCTTCAGGACTCTATGTATAGGCCCCGAATGTTTTACTGACTGGCATAAGACAACCTGTAACACACCACAAGAACCACATATGCACAATTTTATGAGAAACAGTACTTCTACACATAAGTAAAAAAAAAATCTTCCTTCCCATAATGGTGTATTTTGATTTGGTTTAAGTCAATTGCAGGATCAGCCAGTAGCAACATAAGCTCATTTTAACAGGGAATGACAGTACATGGAAATTCCCCTGTGACAACAAAACATCTGAGCCCAGTATAATGCAGATCCCACCACCACTCCCCAAAGCAGCCAAAGCAAAAACTGAAGCTGTGGCCTCTGAGGGGAAGATGAGCACAAGGACCTTGGCTATTCATGTCTTTGCAAGACAACGCAGAGGAAAGTTAATGAGACAATGATCAGTTTCAATTATGTCATTCAGAAACCTCAGAGAAACCACAAGCTTACGAAATACCTCAAACACCTGATAAAATAGAGATTCACAGAGACAGGCGTACTTCTCAGTTGGTTTGTAAGAGTGAATGTAGTAGTCTCGTGTAAAACAAAAAAAATCGTGATTCTTTCACCTAAAAAAACAGAACTTGATGTGAATTTAAAAGACTATGCAAACGGTAATTATGCACAGGCATTTAGTAGTAGAAGATGTACAATTCTCAGACACCACCATCATTGGAACCCTCAATAAGTCAAGAAGCATCACTGTAGTTCGGGAGAAAAGCCAAGCACTGACTTCCCTCTAGAAGCACTAGCATGAAATATGAAGCAGTAACATCAATGACTTCAAGCCTTTTCCAAGAATTTCTTTCAAGTTTTTCATTAACTGATGTCATGGCTACTTTGACCTTAAGAAGTTCTTTAAATGCCATGTCTCAAATTAGTTGAAATTTAGTTTTAAGCAAGCAAGACCATTTTGGATGGTCAAACAGTACAGACAAGAAGGTTTGTATCAAGAACACTCCAATTCTATTTGATCTAAAAACTCTGCTTCCTTTACCACCAAACAAAGGCAGAATCCAGTACAACAAAACAGAAATCTGTATTCTGTCTGTTTAGGCAAATTTTTAAACTTTTGTATGGCTAATGAAGACAACCTTTAAAATAAAATTTTTAGCTCATGCAAGAAACTTTCTACCAATGGTGTTGAGAAGGTATTTCACCAGACTGTAGAAGACAAAATGCCCACTCTATGAATATCTTTTGTTAAAACTGAAAGGTCTGTACCGTCTACAAAACGGGCGATTCAGCCAGTTTAACTGCATCATCATCAAAACAGATCTGACTGCACAGTTATTTCAGGCATAACTATATAAGCAACAAGCTTCCAAGGGTTACGGTCCCATCTTGTATTTGAGGTTGAGAATTTTCCGGTGTACAAATATATAAAAGAGAATTATGGCAAATACTGTTGAATATAAACCATAAGAAGAAAACAGTAACTAACTTCAATGTTTAGTTTAAGACAGCTAACAAAATTCTACTTCTGTTTACACATATTATCTCAAAAGGCAACAAAACCTCCTTCCTATAAAATTCATGGAGGAAAGAAATCTGTCAGTGTGCCACAGTCCAGAGAGAAACATAACCATACCCAAGAAACACAGTCATGGCCAATGCCTTCCCTACAGCACAGAGCAGACCAACCTTTCCAAGAAGCATCAGCCACCTCAATTCTGAGGCTGAACACCCAACATAAAACTTCAATTGTAAGGATTCTTGCTGCCTCTTTGCAAATAGCTACATTTTCATGGTTGTTGTCATCTTCCTTGGATGAAGCTAGATCAATCAAAAAAGAATGGAAAAATGAGGTAATGGTGATGCACTATCCCACTGATGAAGCTGCAGAGATCTTTCAGAACTGTGACCTGCTCTGCAAAGCCAGCCTCTCCTCCACCTTACAAGGGTTTACAAGTTTGCTCCTTCATATCCATCCTCCACATTGTATAGACTGCCCCTGCATGCGCTAATCATATGTATTTCTCGAGCCCCTGCATGCATTCTCTCCTTGCTTCCATACACTAATTCCTTTTTAAAAAAGAAATTAAATTAAAAATAAAATTGTTTCCTTACCCATGTTATTCAGACACTTCACCTGTGCAATGGCTAGTGAAGCAAGGTATTAAACAATAGACAACTAATCTCTGAAACAATAGACAGAGAAGCAACAGAGGGATACACCTGTCATACTTAAACTCAAAGCATGCTGTTATTCACCTGTGCCAGTGAACTACAAAACATGGCACAGCAGCTGCCAGCTTGCAGAGACTTTCCCATGCACCAGTACCTCATAAGGTTGGTCAAGTGAGAGATGACATAGGATCCAAGTTCTGTTTACAATGAAGCTTTTAAGAAATACCCCACCATTTCTTTTAGTAACATTACAGATCAGAACTAGCAACTGTGGAATGTAAGACACTATTTAGTAACCAATACCTAAACAAGTCCTAAGCAGTTCTTGACTTGCAACATGTTTGTTTCTTCCAGTCCACTGTTGGGAAAAATCAAGCTTTCCTGTGCAAATCTGCATTTCCACTCATCTCTATCTAGTAGTAGACGCCTGGTAAACAGTTCTCCCTACTTTGATAAAGCAGCAGCAGTATTCCAGATTTTGTTTTACTGGGGAGACTGCAAAAATAAAAGTTCATCTACTGGGTCTACAAGAACCACTTCATTCTTTAATTTGAAGCATATAGCATTAAAACTCCATCATCAGCACATTTGAAACTTGAGAGCTGCTTTAAATGCTGCACATGCACAGCATTGGTTTTAACGTATAAGAGAATTCATTTCAACCATATTTATCATTAACTTAAAAGAACAATTTCTACCGATAAGCATGTTTTGTTTAAAAGACAAGAACAGAGGAGAAACTTCAGCAACAGATCTAGACCAATGAGGTCTAACTGGCATTTAACAGGTCAAATTCAATATGAAAGATGTTTTTACTCCATCTAAGACTTCCTCCCCAAATTGCAGAATCTATCCCTGAGCCCAGAAAACTGCCACTGTCCTCCCTTGCAGAGCAGCATGATGACCTGGGGCAGGCAGCAGAAGCCATTCCCTCCTGCCCTCACATCTACGTTCCAGCTCTATGCAGCAGGTTACCAGAGGACATGCTTGGCATGGGCTTGCCCAGAAAAGTCTTTGTTTGCCCAAGTGGGAGAGCATGTGTTGAAAACTGGACCCCCAAAGCCACAAAGGTCAAACTACCCCTACCCTACACTGATATATAGCTTTAAAACAAGCAAATTTATGTTCATAGACTATTTCTTTTAATAAGTAAGAAAAATATCAACTCATGCACAAGCTAGTAATCTGTCCTCAACGGGTTTTAGATTATTAGCCATAAAATATCAAACTGCATCAGCCAAAAGACTAATATGTACATTCTTTGTACATATAAAAATTGTAAATAAAATCAAGTCATGCATCGATTTGTTTCATATCTTAATGTACTGGTTTTGCCTGGCATAGAGGTAATTTTCTTCATAGTGGGTGGTATGGTACTATGTTCTGGATTTGTGATGACACAAACACACCAATGTTTTAGCTCTTGCTGAGCAGTGATTATACAGCATCAAGGCCTTTTCTGTTTCTCACACTGGCCTGCAGCAAGCGGGCTCAGGGTGTGCAACAAATTGGGAAGGGGACATAGCTGGGACAGCTGACCCTAACTACATCCCATACCATATGATGTCATGCCCAGCAATAAAATCTGGGGGAGAGAAGGAGGAGGAAGGGGGTGACATTCAGAGTTATGGCATTTGCTTTCTGAAGCAGCTGTTACACATGATGGAGCCTTGCTTTTCTGGAGATGGCTGCACACCTGCCTGCTGATGGGAAGTGGTAAATGAATTCATTATTCTGCTTTGCTTGCATGCAGAGCTTTTACTTTACCTATTAATCTGTCTTTATCTCAACCCACAACTTTTCTCACTTTTACCCTTCCGATTCTCTTCCCCATCCCACTGTAGGGGGAAATGAGCAAGCAGCTCTGTGGTATTAGCTGCCTACCAGGGTTAAACCACAACGCTTAATTGCATGTGTGTAGTCTGTTGGGTTTATGTTCTTCCAGCTTGTTTCCCATTCATGCTTTAAGATCTTATAAAATTAATAAGTAATCATTTCTTGCCCTACTACTTAAGTGCAAGAGTTTAAATTTTTTTCTATGTTTATGTACTGCAATTCTGATACCATTGGATTGCATAATTAGTGAAGAAATAGAAGCAGTTTCTTTTCTCTTCCGGCCAAGGAATTTTAGATATAGTTTAGAATCTTCTTGCTGTTCAGTAATCATAGGCCATTTATTGCCAAAGCTCCTCCAACATGGGGACTGACAAATATATTAGGTTGTTTTGCCAGCATTACTAGGAAGCCCCTTTTGAGAATAGTATTACATTTACTTTCTCTTACCACTTCAGACATCCATAAGGGGGGGACACGACGACATGACACTCTAAGTTAGCTCACTAATCTGAAAAAGAACCACTTGAGCAATTTCTCTTCCTTTAGACGGTCACAATTGCTTTCAACAGAATAAAAGATGACTAAGTTAAAAATAGTCCAGATACTACACAGATTCTTTAAAGAAATGCTGTGAATTTCCATGGCTTACAGTTGTAACAACTCCAACAACAAAGTCTGAGAGTTTGAGGTACCATGGGGGGGGCGCGGGGGGAGCTTTGTGATGCTATATAGCACAGGAAAGAAATGAAACAGACTGCATACAAGACGTAGTAATTCAGCTTTCTTTCAGGTGTGACAGCTTAAGTTATAGCAAGAAAGAAGTTATCCAGTAAAGGAGGTGCTAAAGCAGCAAAAAACTCAGGTGCCAAAATAATTTCGACAAAGTACTCTGACACCACCCTGTTGTGTGTTGAGAGCATGTCATTTAGTCTTCCCCATATCTCAGAATGTATTAACAATTACAGCCGTAACACAGTTCAGGTAGAGTGCATAGTTTTATGATATTTTACATAAAAACTGGAAGAAAGGCATCTTAAATGTATATAATGCAATCTGGAGAGGGAGGATCTGATTAAAGAGGCAATACAAAAGAGCTTGTCAGAAAACTCTTCAATAGGAATATACCAAATTCAGTAAGAGGGATACAGAAACAGTTAAGAACAACCCTACTGCTAAATGCAATCTACAATTTGATTTTGTAATGTATTTTTTTTCTTTGTAACCTTGTTTGCAACTCTGAAATAAAAAGCCTTGCCTTCTGTATTTCTGAATTAAATTAGCTGATCCAGATAAAGCAAACTGTGCATGCACAACTCCAAAGATGTTATTTAGAGCAACCGGGCTGAAGAACACTTTTCAGGGTGCTGTCAATGTAACAGGGCTGGATTTTGAAGAGTTTCTCTGCCAGGCTTAAGCCATGATTCCTACTGCAAAAAGAAGCAGTAAAGTGACACCTCATAGCTCTGAGCAACCCCCCAAATCAGGGGGCTGATTTTTTTCTTCCCCCTGAATAAGCAGCAGCATCTCAAAGCTGTGTGCTGTGCCACACACCACTCTGAAGTGACCAGCTCACTATCATAGATGCAGGTATCATTACTTGGAAACTCCCAAGGACAAGTTTGGGTTTATTTTTTTCTTCTTATTAACTTCATTTAAGTAATAGGAGATAAACATACTTGGGAACTAAAAATATCTGCACACCAGGAAAGTACTCTTTTTTAAATTTCATCTTAATGCCCCCGAAGTTCAGCTAGCAGCAGTCCTACCTAGCTATGTCACTGAACTGCTACCATCAAGCCTATCAAATGTTTTAAAACACACAGTTCAAGCTCAGAGTCTACTTGAAGAACAGAGAGATGTCAATTTAAATAAATTGTGGTTAAATTCCTCAAATTATAAAGACTGTAGAAAATGTTATGTGTCTTTATTGCTCAATTTTCTGCTCCTTTCAGTTAAATATCCATTAATTTCTTAATGCTAAAATTCTGTTATGCATGTGAAGCTTTATCACATTTTGCAAATAAGATGGATTTTTTCGTTCACGTGTATACCTTATAGACAGTTGTATAATGGAGTTAACCGTTACTGCTGTTTTTTGATCTAGCCAACACACATCCCAAAACATCTTCAACACAGCACGCTGCCAAATTAAAAGTAATGCAAATACTTTCTATTCCCAGTATTTGTACATTTGAAGCAGCAGTTTTCAAAGCCACTTAGATATCACTAGGCTCAGGCTCCACAGAGGATTTGTGCCTCATTATTAACATTAACTTTTCCCAAGAATCTTAAGTCCTCATGCTTTATTAGTCCTGTTCATTAAAATATGAAAAATGTTGAAACCCTTTTTTTTCCCTAGAGAATAAAGGTATGGCAACTCCATATGAAGCATCTTTAACCAGCTTACTCCACAATATCGTTTTTATTTAAGCCATGTGAGGCAAGATCCACCCCAACACCTTTTATTCTAACATCTACAATAAAAAAGTAGCTATATATTGCTTCATGGCAGAACAATGGTCACCTCAAACAGTCTATAAACTTTACTTAAGTTATTTCAGCATTGCATTATCAGCAATCTTAACATATGACTGCATAATGCAAACAAGAACAACATGAACCCTTCCTTCCAGTGTTTCCTGACCTAGCAGGAAACAGGCACCTGCAGAACTGACTTTACACAAGGTTCAAAGGAAGAGGACACTTCTTCTCTTCCTCCCCAATTTACCAGACAAGTATATCCTTTACACAAACTAGACAAACTGTTGGGCTACAGCAAAAGATTAAGTGAAGTTGTAGTTGATGCTTTCCATCATCTTTTTCCACTGTTGAATGTGTTTAAACATTTACCTATACAAAGGAAGGAAAAAAAAAAATCAAGTTCCCTTAGAATAAAAGTGCAGGTTTTTTTTTAAACTCAGTTACCTACATCTGTATTTTTAATATAAGTAGCACTTTGATAAACCTTTTCAAATTAAATTTGAAACTGACATTTGATATCCAATATCTGACAGGAGCTTTTTAAAATTCTACTTAGCACCTAAAACATCAAGTTATGACTTAAAAAAAGAGTAATCAATTTTTTCATTGAAATACTCTTTGTTAAATAAAAATATTTAACAAACATTTGTTTTCCTAAGGTAGCCAGCACTATAACCTTTAAATATTGGTGAAAGAATTTCCATACAAATGCAGCTTAACTTAAAAACAAAAACAAAACAAACACACACACAAGAAAAAAATAGTAAATAAAAGGTGCTGGTTCTCCAGTTTAAAGTAAAAAAATACTTAGAACTTTGACATGTGCTTATTAATATTTACGTAACTGTTTATATGTGAATAAACATAGCTTAAGTTTAGTACAAAAGCTGTATTTGATAGCAAATGAACATACTTTCTTTGTTGAACTTACCAGTAAAAACAAACTACTCTTTAGCTTTTTTTCCCCTAAAGAGTAAAAATATAAAAGCAGATTAAATTTCACATTTCTAAATGTACAACTTTATTCAACTACTGTTTTAAAACAGTGCATTCTGCCAATGCAACAGTTTTTACTAAAGCATTCCCTGATAAAAAACATTTATTTGTATCTTGCTTAGTTAAAAATATTTGCCTTGGCTTTTGTGCCCTAAGAGTGCAAAATGCACTTTAAAAAAAAAGCCCAACAAAAACTTGCTTGGACAAAATTTTTTTCTTTCCTTAGTGCACAACATTAGAAGTAGAGATTTGTTTTATGTTCTCACACTTCTTCACTAACACTTTATTTACAGCAAAGAGTTCTTCCATGTGGACAATGTAAAAGGCAAGGTACACAACAATCATCAAAGAGAAAAGGGAGTAATTTTGGACTGCCATGCAACAAGTCACTTGCTTACTAAGAAAAGTGAATGAATTAGTATGTATGTGGAAAAAATAAAGGAACAGAGACTGAAAAACTGAAATAAGTATTTCCAACCAGAGCAAAAACTCTGGGTGCAAGACCAAGAGCTTAGCAGTAGCTGCAGGACCTATTACCATCTCAACCTGAGTTTCAAAACAACCCTGCAGCTTAGCTCTTCAGTTGGTTATGCCACAAAGTAGCAGCAGACTTGGAGGAACAAGCCTAATGGCAAAAGAATCTCCTGTTCCACACAGCCCAACCCAATTTTTTCTAACCTGGGATACCTCCACAATTTACTTATTTCTAACTTAAAATCCTTCTGCATATTGTTAACAGTCTGTCTCCCTGTCCAAGATGAAGCAGAAATCCTTAGTGCATTCAAAGTGACTAAATATAATCTTACTTAAAAGTCACTTTGGGAACTCTTAACTTGCTTACAATTATGCTCATTTATCCTGAACCATGAAAACAGCCGTGGTATCAAAAAATCACAGGAACAAACGCAAAAGATTTCAATGAATCTAAATAAGCAATATTTTGAGAAATACTTCATTCTGAATTCTGACGCTCTGCCTCGATGACTGAATGAGCAAATATAAAAACAGTCCAGAATACAGTCAACTCATTAAAATGGAAGAACAGCACATTTTAGAACATACACCTTTGTGTCTATCATTTTTGTAGTTTTACAACATACTAAATGTTTTCTCTCTTTACAGCTGCCATTTGATAAATCCACTCCAACAGAAGTACCCAAAAAGTTATTTTACACGAACTTCTCTCACATGTACCACCAAATACAAGAAATATTTTCATTTCTTTCAGAAATACTTTTAGAAACACAAACACATTACAATCTTTTGCTTTTATCTTCAGTATTCAAGAGGCACTAACGGGATCCTACTGGTTCCAGAATCCCTCCTTTTAGATACGGATGACACCAAAACAAAAGCCATATGGACTCTGTATGCGTTTTTCAGAGCATTGTTACAGTCAAACAACAAGCACTAGTACCAGCACATAATTGTTTTCTACCAAAAGTTTTGGACAATGAAGACTGGCTGTATAAAAGTCTTCCAGAATTACTTTCTTCCAAGTGCATTTCAACAAGTAAATTAAATTCAATCTTGAACACGAGAAAAGGCAATAATAAAATATAACAACGTGCATACAGAAGTTTTAGTGGTAAAGTTAACTAGCTGAACATATAGTGTACTTTTAAAACTTTTTCACAATTGTTGTGTCATCTTTTTAACAGGACGTGTAGTGACAGGACAAGGGCCAACAGTTTTAAACTGAAAGAGGGTAGCTTCACATTGGCTATAAGGAAGAATTTTTTTACAGTGAGGGTGGCGAGGCACTGGAAGAGGTTGCCCAGACAAGGTACAGACATCCCACCAGTGCCAGCGTTCAAGGTCACGCTGGACAGGGCTTTGAGCAACCTGATCTAGTGAAAGATGTCCCTGCCCATAGCAGGAGGGTTGGACTAGATGGACTTTAAAGGTCCCTTCCAACACAAACCATCCTATAATCTCCCCCCTCTTTATTCCCCCACAGACCTTTTAAGCTTTTTAAAAAAGCACCTTGCTGCTTTCTCTCCTAGCTCTGTTTACAGTTGAGAGGGCTTTACAAGCATCCTCATTAACCTCTTCAAACACTTTCCTTCCATGCTGTTGCCAGAAAAACAAGACATCAGCCACATATAGTTAACACATTACAGCACCAGCAACATACAGGCCACTGTTTCGTTTCCCTGTACCGTCTGTCCTGGTTCTTCTTCTGTTGAGTATATGGATTCTGTGCCAGACAGCTCAGCTTTTGCCGTGCATTGCCCCACGCAACAGAAATCTGGTCCACAGCTTTGGACTGTAGTTGCTCTAAGACTGACTGCCTTTTTATTTAAGACGCCAAACTAAACCTTTAGTATGCTTTAAGCACGTTTGGCATTATTAGACAACCCTGCACGCACAACGCTTGTTAACTTTACTGGAACGCTTTCAGACAACCGCACTCTCAGCGAGAAAATTACAAACTTTCATCTCGAAGTTAGCGGCACACAGGGCCTGTGGCCGACGAGCTTCACCTACGCTCTACAGGATACAGACCGACACCTGAGCACAGCCGAAACTTCCGGACACCAGGAGAATCTGAACCTGCAGGGGAAGATGTGGCACCTGCAGCAGGAGAGTCGTCTTTTACAGCCCTTTATCACGACGGTAACGATGCCGAGCACTCAGCCACCCGCGGTTACCCCCCCACACGCCCCCGGCGCACTCTTGCGCGGACAGGGACGGTGAGGAGAGCCGTGACGAGCTCAGCCGGCACCCCCGGCCTCGCCGTCAGGCAGCCCCGGCCGTGAACAGAGGGCAGGGGCGCACGGAGCCCCGAGGGGGCCGCGGGGAGCAGCCCTCGCCACCGCCGCTCCCACACACGCCCCGCCGGGCCGGGCCGGGCCAAACCGGGCCCCCAGCTCCCCCGCACCGCGGGGCGGACTCACCGCCCTCCTTGCCGGCCGCGACACTGCCCTGACGGCGGTTGGGGCACAGGAATTCGCGAGCCGCCTCCAGGTCCTGGAAGTGGCCGAAGGGAACTAAGGCGCACGACATGGTGCCGCTACCGCCGCCGCCACCGCCCAACCCGGAAACGGTCGCCGACTTCCCTCACGACCGGCGCCGCGCGGCCCTGCGCAGGGCGCATGCGCGGCGCGGAGAGGCTCCTCCCCCCCGTCTCCCGCGGGAGCTGTCACGTGATCCCGGCAGGCGTTGGCGGGGCGGCGTCCGCCTCGGGCTGAGGAAGCGGCGGAGGTGGCAGGGCCGGGATCGCGCTGCTGCTCCTCCTCCTCCTCCTCCTCCTCCTCCTCGTCCGCCGGGCAGCGACGTGGCTGCTTGCGGTAAAAACCAGTGTCCCAGCGGATGAGGCGGCGGGATCGGCGGTGGCGGGCGCTGCCTTCCCGCCGCCGTTCCTGAGGGGAATCGCGGCCTACGTGTCCGTTTTTTCCCTGGCCCTTGAGCCTGCAGCTGGCTGGGGCCGCCGGGAGCGGAGCAGCGCGGCTGGGGTGCGAGCTGCCGTATGCCTGCGGCCCTCCTGGGGTACCTCTGCTCGCGGCCCGGGCAGCGGCTGTGGCAGAGCCCCGTCCGGGTAAAGCCAGGAGGAAGAACGGCCGCCGAGTCCTGTGCTGTCTTCTCGGGGCCAACTCATTATGCAGTCAGTGGCAGTAATTGGCATGTGAGACTCGCGTTGATGACAATGCCTGTGTACTTGGCAGGGAAGGCGAGACCGTGTCCCTGCCAGCCTGAGTTTAAAGGAAGGTGCTATGAGACGCTGGTACAATTTCATCATCCAGCCCTAATGATGAACAAACACAGCCCTAAACGCCTATGTTACTTTGATGAATAGGGAACACCTGTAACAGGTAGCGAGGACAGGGTTTCTTTCAATCTGAATTGCTTTTGCAAATAGAAAACTTTTGTTTGGGTTTAATGTCAACCAATTTCTATTCCTCTGAACACTGAGGCATCTCACTGGTGGTAGTGATTATGATGAGTGAGATTTGCTGTGGAGTGACATCAGTATAGCGTTGACAGCTGATCTACAGCCTCAAAAATTTCCCCTTAGGGCAGAAAAAAAGCATGTGCAAGAAGAACACCAGGCGACATTTTCTGGGCCCTGAAGAAATAGAAATTGCCCTGTCCCCAGGACTTGACAGTTTTTTCTAATGAATCCTACTTTACCATATGGTTGCTTGTTTTCACACAGATGTCTTTTATTTGGTAGATAACTGCATGTATGTGTGTCTTTAGTTGTTAAAAGCAGAAATGATTGAGCAAGTAGTCCAAGTTATTCTGAAAGTTTGGGTTGTGGTCTACGTTTTTTGGGTGGTCTTTAAACACCACCTAAGACTGAACACATTTTTACTAAGAGAACTTTCATTCCAAACTGGAATCCCATTTGGACTGTCCTGAAGGCCCAGACTGTAACAGCCTATAAACTCTAGAAAATCTGTCGTCAGATTTTCAAAGAAACTGGCTTTAACTTATTCTGACAACTTCCTTCCTTCTTCAGCTGTTCTATTTTGTTGCAGTAATGAGGACCCACCAGCAGTTTTTCCCTTTGCGACAGCAGGGACATTTAGTTTTTACATTTAAAATCTGTGGCTTCTCAGGCAATACACAGGTTAGACTTGAATTTAAGCAGACGAATAATCCCATGCCTATTCAATACAGAATTGTTGAATCCTGTTTTTCTGAACGGGCATAAAATTACACGCTGTGTACCAATGGGGAGGAGGTTCTTCAAAAATAAGGTCACAGTGTGGGAAAGGTTGAAAGCAACTGGTATTGAGGAATGGCTAATGGCTTTGAAGATGCTCTAATTAAACATGTAAAGCCTGTAGGGAAAACATATTTAATGACATTTTAGATCTGTAACATGCACAGTTGCTAGTAATGTCAAGTGAATAAAGAGTATGCAAGAAATTAAATTAACAACCTGGTTTGTCACTCTTCAGTGATGTTTTCATCACGTTATGAAAATTTCCTTATTTAGAGACTAATGAAGTGTAAGACACTGTCATATCCCTGCCTGGTTTGCTGCACACAAAGAAGTCAAGTTACAAAACCACCAAGATACCAATTAATGCATAAAATAAGGCAATGAATAATTCAGCAAATAATATTTCAGGACAGGGCTGAGGCCTGATGAACACACGTTATCACTTTGGCTACTGAATTACCTTTTGTGTGTTTGTTATACTTTCTTCAATAGTTACTACTTTTTAAATATTCATTATAATTATATGGGAGGCTATTAAGAAAAATCACTCTGAAAAACCTCTGTCATAAATATTAAGCAAAGTTCTTGAAGCTATTCAGATAAATGCTTAACATCCAAAATTAACAATACATTTACAGCAACAACAATACTTTGCATTTACCTAGGTCCTGTTATTTAGAGAACTTAATGCAGTTTACAAAAATGCATAATTATGGATGTTAGGGATTATCACTTGGGAAAATGAAGGTAATGAAAGATTAAGTGATTTACTCAGGGTCAGTCCACAGATCTGTGGAGTACTGTGAGTAAAACTCTGCTTGCTTCATCATCAGTGATGATCTCCACCTATTGTTCACTCATGCTAGTTGGCATAAATGAATGTGATTATACTATCATATGCAGAATCCTGCATTTGGTCTTTGATAATAAGTGAAAATGAAACCAGCAATTTAGTAATAGTTATAGCAGACACATCTATACCATAATGTCAACTTGATACAAACAATCACCTTATCAAACACATGCATAAGTGGCTTCCAAGTTGTGCAGTTAGCACTCATGGGGAGGGAACAAGAATTAATCAACGTTCAATAAAATGCAGAGAACAGAGAGAATATGGAGAATCCCAGTCAAACATTCATGCTTGTACCAAGCCTTTTGCTGCTGTCTAATCACAGCTAAGCATTGAACTGCATCCTTAGATGCCTGAGTAAATTGATGTCTGTCTCACATAGGCCAAACATCCACAATTCCTAAAGCTTCAGTATAACTTAGGGTGGTTTGTTGCCTCTGAACATCAGTTTGCATATTTATATCTTTATATAAATTTCTAAATTCAGATTTATATAAATATATATAAAATATAAATATATAAAAGTAGAAAGATATAAAAGCTATATGTCACAAAGTTATCTGTCTTGGGATATCTGTAACAGACCTTTCTGTCTATCCAATGGACAAGGCATTGAATTCTTTGTTCCAAGCTCCCACAGGGGCATGAGGCAGAACTGGGGCAGGGCTAGAAGCGTGCAGATTCATTACTGCTGTTACATAGAGTTTATAAAATTTAGTAAGGGTTGTATTTGAAGAACGGAGAATGGAAAAATGCACTTGATATTTCTCTTTTCCTATATATTACATTTCTTGCATATAGAAAAATATATTCTAAACCTGAGTTTGTGGAGGGAAAACAGTATACTGAAGAAATTACTTCCATTTTGTCCCTAGATGAGATGTTCTGACTCACAGCAAAAGCAGGATAGGAGGGAGGGCCAGTCAATATGTCTCTTCTGATCATTCTGAGTGGGGTTAAGGCTGGATGTAAGCAACCTTTTTTCCTCTCTACATACTTAGGCAGGCCACTGCAGGCAGCTCTAGCTGAAATTTATCTACAACAGCCTTTAAGGCTTAACAAAATTCTGGCTGTGCCTTGCTCCAAATTCATGCTTTGCAACTTGAGGTAATGTGGAAGGCATGAAGACTAGTGTCTCAACTTGAGGACTACTCAGATTTTATTCACAAATCTTTCTGGAGAGATGTGTTTACTATCCTGGCCTTCAATTAAAAGAATATTTTCACTCAAATTCTAGATATCTGAATCCTAAATTCATATTCCAGATTTTTATTTTTGAAGCACTAAGATTTTTAAAGTAACCTGAACTTTCTTCCATCATTGAATGTTTGTGAGTGATGCTGCCCACTCAGAGTCATATCTTTTGCATTTCTTGATTTTCACCTAAAGGTGTGGTTTAAACACTGTTTTATCTGAGAGCCAAGATATATTCCCACATACAAATACCTATAGAGGATGGTGAAAACCCCCAAAGTTTTCTTCCCACGGTTTCCTCTGGATTTTTGGAAGGCAGTCTTGGGACAGAAGGGATGCGTACCATAAATCCTACATATCCATCTTGGAAATGCCATGCCTCCTGGTTGGAGATTGCAACCCCTAGTCTGCTAATTTCTGTGTAATAAAGTTACGCACATTCTTCTTTGGTACACTTCGGGCTTATGTGAAGTTGTAAGCATTGGGATTTGATTAATTGTAATCTGTGCCTAATGCTTAATAATAGAATATTTTAGATCTGTATATATGCATTCAAAACATACTCTGTCGTGTGCACTTGATTCCTGTCCTGTGCTGAGCCAGTATTTTTAATGTGAAAAACCAGTTCTGGAAATGAAAGCAAACCCTGCCCCTCCGACCTATCTGCCAGCATGTAGCAGCGCGATTTGCAGCATCAAAGCCTAGAGGGGCACAATCTGTCTTGCTCCTTTTTTTCTCACCTTCCTGGGCCAGACTCGGACTGGCATCCCTGCCTGCCTGTTCTCTCCACATGAGGGTAGCTGTTGCTAAGCAACCGTGGACCAGGCACTACAGCCTGGTTTTAAAATGGAGAATTAACTAAATTAGTTTTAATGAAGACAAGAAAAAGCGGAAGAGCGGGACCAAAAAAAAAAAAAAAAAAAAAAAAGCATCCGTGACTTGTGCTAGAGAACAGAAGGTGTCCAAGCAGAGAGCGGAGTTTTGAAAGCAAAGAGGGGAAGATGTGTGTGGCCCAAGTGGAACAAATAGGGAACTAGGTGTTCTTCAGGGCAAGCGCTGTCTCTATAGTTGTACATCACCTAGCACAGCAAAGCTCCAAGTCAAGGGGGACTTCAGGACACTATCATAATATAAACAAGTGGAAAAAGTGCTGCCACAGAACCTTCCACCTCCCCCTCTCGCTGGTCCTGATTTCAATACAGCCTCACAGCCACCTCTAATGGGAGATGAAGAATATGGAAAGAAAAGTGAGGGAATTTAACAGTTCAGTTTTCTGTCCTGGGGTATTGTTACTTCCATTGACTCCTTGAGCCACCCTGGCTTGCGTGGCATGAAGCGTGCAGTGGCCTTGGGTGACTGCGCAGTAACTGGGGACTTGCCATATTTTTTTCGTAACCCTACAAATGTCACTACTGCATTCATGCATAGTCCATAAAGAATTTTTCTTCCAACAAGGACATTCTGTGCTAACTAAGCGTGGCCAAATCTCATTCTTTTGTATTGCTCGAGTTCCCTGACCTCAGAATCCAGATCGTAGTGTTCCATGAAAAAGCACATCAGCTATTGGGCTCAATATCTTACATTATTCTTCTAGAGATATAAAGGCCAAGCAAAAAATATGCAAGTTTTTCTGAGCATATTCATGTTTTGTCATTAATTCACTGCAACAGTACTTATTCCCATCTATGTTCATTTTTCATGAATATTTCAGCAAATAATTTCACAGGCTGAAATAGTCTTAGAAAAAAAAGTATGTAAATATAGAGGAACATTGCCAAAAAAACCCTGTACTACAACTGTGATTCTACCAGTTACACCCCCCCAGCCGTAGAGCATATGTGTACCCCACTGAATTTTTGGTCTAGTCATGACAAATCAATATGAATGAGAATTCAAATATTGAATATTTAGACTGGAAAATTTACAGGCCAAGAATTCTTTGTTACAATTAACTTGTGACTGAATCTGAACAAGCTTAACACAGTTTTCTGGTGTTCCGAACATTGAAAACAAAAGCAGAGAGAAGTAAGTAAAGAGATTGCTTTTCAGCAATGCAGGTTTGCTTGTAGTGGGTATCAGTCAATCATTTGTTCCATTTCTCTCCTGCTCTTAAACATCAGCAAGAGATTTTAAGAGATCTTAGTTCACAAATAAATCTTCAGACAACTTTCAGATACTACTTCGAGTTTTACATAAAGCAAAATAATTAAATCTCACAGGCTAATTCAGTGACAGAGTCAAATAAGATGGATTTCTTAAATAACTCATATCTCTGAAGTACATTTTTTAAATAATTGGTTGTCTCAGTAGAATATTATATATCTGGGTTTTTAGCACATAAGCTAGAACTCTCTAGAGAGGTGCTTAAAAGTTAGGGCCCTCTCTTTTGGTTTTGGTATTGTTAAGAATGCAGCTGACATATCCATAGACACTGTAGCATTCCTACTTTGCTAACATGCTGTCAATCAAGCAAAAAAAACCCCTCATCTTCTGTATCTGAAGTTCATCTTTTCAATGTCTTTATTCATTACAGTGAGACTTTGATGTCACAGATCTGAGAGAAATATCAGGGAGAGATATATACATAGAGAAGAAAGGATGCCTAGTCTTCGTGATCCTTAATGAGAGAAAAACCTGGCCATCAGCAAAGCAAATTTACCATCTCAGAGGATGAGTTCAGACTGCCATCTGGGGGATTTAGGGCTGATAAATGTGGCTGAAGGGCTGAGAAATTTAGCCTGTGTTGTGGATCTAACTGGATACCTTCCAGTAGTCAAAGCATTCACTGCAAATATCTTTTCCAGTGAATTTTTACTGAGTAGTTGAATTTGCAAACTCTTTGCAAACCTGGCCTGATTTCTGAGTACTTGTGGAATTGTTTGGATGAATAATTTTCAAGCTACAGCCTGTTCTCGAACTTCCCTTCAACGTGTTTCTGATCTGTGACCGATAACTTAATTTACGTAGGATTTTTGTTCAATTTCCATTGGATTTCACCCCCACCCTTTGTTTCCTTTTAAAGAGGCAAGTAAAATATGCTGAATAATAAAGAGTGGTTAATAAACAAAAATGCTATCATAGATCACCTGTCTGTGATCATCACCAGAAGAGAAAAGAACATCAGTCTTTATCCAGGCATTCATAAGAAGCTGGGGAAATGCTTCCCTAAAGTTTGTGTGTACAACACTGGGTTTATGTAAAAGTTTTTGAATAGCCTAACACAAACGCCATCTAACATAACAGCCAGCTAGAGTGCTAATTGCCACCCACAAATGTTTGTAATGAAATCATCACTGGAGTGCAAGCAGAAGGCAGGCCTGAGCTGTCAAACCACAGTGGCGTGGCAGGAGCCAGGAGTGCAAGACAGCTTGACGTGGGTCAGCAGAGGCTCTTGTTATAGACTAGATCAAGCCACATTCATCCACATCATGCTGGTTCCAGGTATTACCATAACTCCCTGGAGCAAGGGAAAATTTCCTATTCCGAGTAGTGGGTTCTTTTAGTCTTGTTTGGATATTCTAGCTTATTGCCATGTACTTCTCTAGAGAAGCCCTTCTAGTGCAGGGGAAGGCATGCCTGGATCATTTCCTAGGGATGTTGGGATTCTGCAAAAGTGGGGCAGTGGCGTCTGCCCTGTCTGTACAAGTTTCCTAATTTCACATGCTGTTTGTCTTATCTTTGCTCTTAATATATGTGTCTAGCCAAGACTTCTGAGAGACCAGGCAGGTTTTGGTTCTAAGGGCAATTGATTTATCTCAGCTTAGACAAGAGGCTTCATTTCTTTGCGTCTGCTTTCGTCTTTCCTGAAGGGCAATAACAGTAATAAGAAATTATCCTAGATTTCTGCAGGCAAATAATTCTTTTATCACACCTGAGGCAGTTTTCTATGGTCTTGATAAAAAATGGGATTCCTTGTCTATCAACCATCACCTTAAAAGGTGATTCAAGTTAAAGATCTGTAAAAGCTGAATCTAGCTGTTTTCTGCAGTAGCTTAGATGATGCCATGAACTGAACAGTAAATGAAAACATGGGTGATTGCAGATTCCTCTCTACATAGATGTAAACAGGCTGAGACTGAGTAAAAAGCAGATCCTGAACAAATACATTTATATAGTGTGGGTTTGAGATTTTTCTGAAATAAATATACCTGGTCAACAGTCATTAGACATTTTCCTACACAGAGAGAAGTTTCAACCTCATCTGTGCCAGAGTAAGCTTTACAGCCAGGCTTTACATTTGGTTTTCTTCCACGGTTTAAGAACAGAAGAGCTCAGCACTGAGTCTCAGCAGTGTTCTTTAGTGATTTTTTGAGAACCATGAAATTTGCTGTTTGTAAGCCACACAGCCCTTTCCAGCTGAGGTCAGGGTAGTGGTAGTATCTGAAAAGTTTCTGCAAAACTGGAGCCTGCGAACTACCATTCTTTCCCTAGCACATTAACTTTATTATTTTACACATTCAGAAGCATGAAAGAAAAAGTAAGAGAGGAGATTGTAGCTCAGCTAAACTAGGAGAAGTATATCTTAGACATGCACACAGATACACAATGTTATCTGTAGTTTCTCTTTCATGTTTCTGCATTGATCTCTAAATTATTTCCTTTTTCCCTGTGGAGGAAGCACCCCATCAGCAGGAAACAAATAACTGAGTTTCTCTTATCACCCTCAGAATAATCTTTCTCCCTAACAATTATTCATATAGCAAGGGGCTTATCCACACATGCACAGAAGGTTACAAAGCTACAGTCAGCACCTAAAGAGACTCTCATCGATATTCTAGAAAGAAAAAAGTTTTGCTAGTCCTCTTGACTCTTTAATCCATAGTTATTCGTGACCAGAGCAGAAACAGGATTGGCACTACCTATTATTTTAAATAGTGTGGCTATGGTCAGTGTGACTGGACTTGCAAATTGGATTAAGGCTGTAGACATAACATTTCTATCAAAATACTTTCTCTTTCATCTTCCCACCTAACCAAGGTAGTGAAGCACATCAAAATCAGAATGCCATTTATTAAGGTGTACTTAAAGATCGGTGAACGTGTTTTCTCAAATGCTACGCAAATAGTAATTTGTCTTTTAAATCCCCAATTAAGAGCATCAGTAGGTAACCAATCTGTTTATATAATCATGGAGAATTAGTGTCTGCTAAGATATGACTAATTTACATCCTGTTGTCATCTGTTCAATTCAGAGGAATTTTACTAACTTTTCTTATTTCTATATAACTCCAGAGAAGTAGAGAGACCAAAGTCAGTCTCTCGTTGTCAGAGGACATAAGGAAGGGGAACATCCATAAATGCCTCTGAGATGATGGACTGCGTGCGCAAAGCAAGCAGCTGTGTATTGCTGAGCTGGATGACACAGTTAGGAGTCCAGGTCTCGGCTATAACTATGAACATTGCATGATTTGTGCATCCTGAGAGAAATAAACAACCTCTAGATAGAGAAGGGAGACAGACCAGCTGCTAGCTTTAAGCTCGATGTAATTTATTTAACTTCATAGTGCCATGGGCTCGTTAGATTGGCCAGTGTCACAAGCACAAAGTGTGCCAGTGGGCTAACAGTCAATCCCATTAACATTAGCTGCTTAGTTTCTAAAACTGGAACCAAAATACTGGATGACAGTCTCATTCAGCTTCATTATTTTAGCTAGAGCTCTCCTTCAGATCTGAAGACCTATACGGCATGAAAAATAAATTCTCAAAGAAATTAGGTTGGCAGGGAAAGAGTTTCTCTTCCCCCTTTCAAACTGCCTGCACAGAACAGCGTGTGTTTATCATGCAGAAAGAGAATACTTACATAAATGGCTTTCTAAATTGGCCTTTTAAACAAATGTTTCAAGATGATCCTGTCTGGATATACCTATTATGCTAATTTCAAATCATAAAGCAATGCTAACCTCCTTTTTATGCAACTGTACTTTTATAGGTTTCAGGAAGAAAATTTTGTTTCCTGCGTGTTTGTTTATGCTGTTAACCTTTCAGGAGTTTATCACAGTATTACATTCATGAAATGGAAGCAAACTGAGTAGTTAACACAGCCACCTCTTTGCAATCTTATCTCAGAAATGGCAGTAATTCTTTTTATACATCAGCCTTGTGGTTCTAGGGAGAAAATATCCTGAGTTCAGTAGCATGGACATCAATACTTTAGCCTTTACATTTTTTTCACAGGAAGATAACATGCCTTCGAAATTTAGTTTGGGAGGGGTTTTTTGGTAAATGCAACTGCAGCTGTGACTCACTCGGTAGCAATCAGACTTTGCACATGTGCAGGAGGCAGAGTTACTGAGGGAGCAAATAAAAAAAACCAACCCCAAAGACCCTTTCTTCCCTAGAAGGGTTGTTTTGGTTTGGTTTTAAAGCGTGATGGTGTTGGAGGGAAGACTCCAAGCTGCGCATATACTGATAGTCCCTTTCAATTTCTGATGGCTGATTAAAATCAAAGGAGTGATGGCTGATAGGCAAAAGCAGTATGCAGCTTGTCTTCTAAAGCTATAGCAAAACAGAAGCAGCACACAATTCTGGAGTTACAGGAGACAGGAGGGTGTGCGGCTCAGAGCAGGATCTGGTCCTGAGTTTTCTAGTTTACTAGTAAAAAACTATATGTGATGCCTCTGTATTGCTGTTAGAGGGCAGCAGATATCCTAAGTAAGGTCTCCGGACACTGACCTAGTTCTGCCAGGGCTTTGTGGTATCTGCAATGGCAGAGTAATATCAGCCAGCACTAATTTCACCTCTAGGTCTAGTCAGCGATGAATTTTCTAAGCTTTAAGTTTTCAGGTTAATATTTTCCATGCTCTGTCTTTCTTAGCTCAGGCTTTCTTGAGAATCTGAAGAGTTTTACAACCATCTTCAGGATGGCAGTTAACCTAAAGTCTATCATTCTGCTAATGCAAAAAATTTTCCTACCAAGCATTTCTTCAAATCACCTAATGTTGCTAACATTCAGGAGTGGAATTTTTAGAAAAGTTTAATCTAGACTCTAGAGCTTTTTTAATTTTTATAAACATAACAAATTCTATTATAAAATTCTGATATGACCAGTTTAACCTGTTGAATATCTGCTTTTTAAGCTTGCAGATATTTCATCAATACTGTGCTTTTGCTCTCTATCAGGATACCTGCCTGTCCTTCTCCTCCTTCAGCTCTCATCACGCATCTGTAATCTTGGGCATGGGAGAAAAGGAAACAAAAACCTCGCCTGGGATTCTGGAAGTTTTTAAAGTTTCAACTCTTTCAGTGATGGTAATTTAACAATTAGTTAAAGTGTTAAGCAAACCTGCATATCCTGACCTACGAGACCATCCTGTGGCAGCTGAATTAAGTTCTGCAGATTCAATTCCCCAGTATAGGAACTCTAATTTTTGTACATTTAACTACACTGCTTTCCAAAGGAAATTGTCCGTACACCTAGCTCTGATACCTATAAATACTACCTTAAAAAGACATTTAATTGGCTTCTCTGGATTTTATTGTTCACACAGCAGAAACTTCAGATCGGACCCTTCAAAATATTTTCTTTCTGGAAAAGTGGAGGACCTCCCTCTAAACGTGGCATGCAAAAAAAGGGTAACAGCTTATTACTTTACTGACTGCTTGCACTCAACAGCCCAAGAAATCTAATAAATTTATCCAGGAGTCACTGTTGTCATTCTGCATCAGTGTCATAGAGTTAAATGTGTGCAAGCTCAGTTTTCCTTCAAAAATTGTGCAGGCAACAGCATCAAGATCAAGCTGGGTTTGTTCATTATTACTTTACGTAAATAATCAAAGACCAGATATCTGGAAACGGCACAATTAAGATCATAGCCAAGACTTCCAAGCACGCTTCTCCCCATATCTCATGACTCATCCTCTGCCAGCCAGCTTTCACGTGTAAGAAGGATCCTACAGAAACCAACTCATCCCAAACATGTTCGTGCCATTTTCTCTGTCTGTCCTGTGCATCTGAGAGAACAAGTGTCTCCTGAAGAAAGCAGAACATCATTATATAGGCTGTATTGCAACGCACACACGTAAAGGAGAAGAATTGAAGCTGCACACACAGCCTTAATTCTGGCATTTCTGACTCCAGGTGCTTGACTTTTAAAGTGCTTGAGTTACATCTTCTATTAAAAAAAGGACATCACTTTACCTTGTTGACCCAGGATTGACCCAAGACCTCGCAGGTCCCGATTCCATTATTTAAATAAACGTCAGAGATTCTCACCCATTTGAAGAGAAGCAGGACCAAGCCTGTATTAAAATAACGGAGTGCCTGAGACACTTTGGAAGCTGCTTCTCAAAGCTGGTGGGGGAAGTCACAGCCCCCGTGGATTCTCCTCTGGCCGCAGCAGCGCTTTGATGGCAAGGGCAGCAGCATCTCCCCTGTGTCTCACAAAATGGAAGGTGTTATTAATACTGTAGCCAAAAGAATGCATATAAAAACATACATAGGTGTTTTATTCCATTCTGGCTACGACCAAACAGCTTACAGTCAGAATTTTAATAACTCTGAGTTGTATTAAAAATTCAAGGGATTTTATTGAGCAATATCTTCCTAGTGGTAAACAATCAACATAAAATAGCAGAAAAGTCAAACTGTAACTTCCTATTTTGATAAATTAATAGGATTTTCTTCTAGACAATGGAAATAAAAGCCCTTTTAGAAGTGCAGAGATTTATAAGTTTAGGTCCCATTAAAATTTCTAAAGGCATGTGCATAAATAAATCTAATCAAGTTCACTGCTGAAATAAAATCACTTGCTTCAGTGCAGTTTCTTCAGAAAGCCCAGTTTCAGCTAGGGAAGAACATTTCCCGTTGGAAGCCCTTTAAATATCACCCATTACTCATTGCTGGATTTATGTAAATAAATAAATTAATACCTCTTGTGGGATATAGGGCATCTCATTAAAGAAGAAGTTATATGAAAGCAATACTATTGGACTACTTTTCATTGTTTATGCTGAGAAGAAAGAAAATTCAGCAATGGGCTGATAGTAAACTTTGATTTATGCAGGCCACATTTTAATTTGGAGAAAGCAGATGCAAATTCTCTGAAAATCTGTGCCTGAATCAGAAGTGAACAGTAGCATTAGTTAAGCAAAATATACGAGTATGGCAAAGGAGTGAACCGTTTTACTACATAGTGGGTATTTGATAGATGTCATATGGACATTTGTAACTGCTGTCCATGGGAAGGAGTTGTAGCACCCCAGCCCATCTCGCTGTGCCCCGCTGGTTCTTCCTATTCAGGGTCACTCATGGGAAACAATTGAGGACAGTGTTTCTGCTCATCTACATGACCAAGCCAGTATAAAAGAACTAAGATAAGGAAATAAATGTCTGCATTATTCCACATTTAGCCCTATGAGTTCAGAATCTCACTTCATCAGGTTTTGGGGGTATTTTTGTTTGTTTTGTTAATGCAAACTTAGGATGCAAACTCTGCCTAGAATTTCTACTTCATCATTAAATCTTAAATAGAAATGTGCATGTTCAGGAGTCATTTCTTCCTTCTTTTCATGGTGAGTCTATTTTGAATATAGGTATTGTTTCATCCACAGACCAACCTGTGATTTTGCACTTCAGGGACTACTATTCCTTGGGAAGAATTATTCAGAAGAATATAAACAAATAATTAGTATACTGCACAAAAAAGAGACCTTCAGCAGTTACTTAGTTTCAGACTTCTTCTCTTGGAAATCCTGACTAAACATAGCAGCTGGACTGGTTCTCTTGGAAATCCTGACTAAACATTCCAGCTTGATTAAAGATACTGAATTTAAATGTTTCCTCATAAATGAAGAAAATGAAGAAAGTCAGAGGTTTGCACATGCGATGACCACTGGCACCTCCAATATGTAAATAACTAAGTAAATAAATCCATGTCACAAGAGATGTTAGTGAAGAAAAGCATAGGCTGCAGAGAGGACTGTGCCGTGATAAATTTTTCATCTGGACAATAACCAGGGTGCTTTTTTTACAGGCTCAGCCTAAATATAAATTAGGTTTAGAGCTGAGAGAAAGAGAGAGCCTGGAGAGCTGCAGTGGGGCTAGAAGGGGGCACCTGAAGGGATGTGTGGGCTGTGGAAAGACCTGGGTTGTAAGAACTGTTTTTTTCTGGGTAATGGCTGGTTGCCCATGTTGAAGGATAATCCTCAGATTATGGTTATTTTTAGGCTTAGGATTCAGGTTTGGGTTGAGTGAGAGCCTAGAGCTGCAGTTGGAGTGGGACTGCCAAGGGAAAGCATGGGCTGTGAAGAGAATGGGCTGTGAGAAGTTTTTCTAATGGTAAAGACGATACAGGGTGGACATCAGCTAGTCCGGGGAAAATTGTCTGCTCTCTTGTTGAATGAATGAGCTGAGTTCAGGCTCAGCAAAATATAATCTCGTGTTGTCTTCCTTCCCTTTCTGACATTCATTTCTGCAGATGGTTAATAAGAGCAGCCTATTTAAACAGAACATCTTATCGTTAAATATGCCAACATCCAGAAGATCCAGGCTCCTGTACCACTTTCATTCTAACTGATTAAGGAAATTATTCATTACTTTATTAAATACCTTACTTTCTCTTAAGCATTTCTGCCTGACCTGTGGTAATTTAAAAATTCATTCCTTTTTCTGGTTCTCAGATTTTTCAAGTCCTCTTCTTTCCTAATCCACTTTTTTTTTTTTCCTAGGGCACAGGTACTACACCAAGGTCAGTGACAGCAACAACTGAACTGTATTTTTGATGTGCATTTCATTTTATTAAAGAAATTCATGACTGCAGAAACAGCTATTAGGAGCAGGAGTAATTTGTTTCAGCTGAAAGCAGAAGAGAAAATGTCAATGTATTAAGTTGTTTGGTTTTTTTTTTTTTTAACTGAAAGAACAGGGTAGCCCTAGAAAAGAAAAGGTTTCTTTGTACAAATTTCTCAGTGTAGAGTCTGAAGCTGCCCGGGAATAATTCTCTATCTGCTTCACTGAGACCAGCCTGCAGGTGGGGAATTAACAATCATGCATTCTCAAATAAAAGCTTCAACCTGCAATCCGGTTACAAACACCCTTGGATTTTCATAGTGTATAGAGCTGCACCCAGATTTGAATATCATTGCTGGTACTTACCTCCTGTGTAAATAAAGAAAAGCCTTAAACCTGAATATGGTAGATAGCAACAACTTTAATGCTTTTTAGCCAGTGGACATCTCAACAGAAACCTTTGGAGATGTGTGCAGGTGCCTGTGGGCATTTGTAGAGTGCAACAGACCTTAAGGAAACAATATCATGCAAAACAAGAACAGCATAGGCTATTCAAATTCAGAACGATATGAACAGAGTGGGAATATTAATTAAAGAAAAATAAATACTAAATAAAGAAGATCTTGTGACAGATCCAGGAGCTTTCCCTGGTGGGCCCCTTTCTGCATGCAGACTAAGCTGCCACACGCCTGCTGCTGCAAGCTTTGGGGGGCTGCAGCAGATGCAGAGGGGATTCTTTCCCTGGCAAAGCTTTCTGTGATGTGTTTTTGGCTTCATTGTGCATCAGAGAAAGCAGAGAATGAAAGCCTGAAACATCTAACTGCTCTTGGGGTAGGTGGGAGCATGTTGGTTCAAGAGCGGGAGAGGGTCTTGGCCTGAGGGCAAGTCTGCTCTCTTCTGAGGTCTCCACCTACACCTCTAGCTACAAAATTTGCTCAAGTAATTTCTGAAAAATGGCTGCAGTGAGGATAAACGAGCAGTCCATCATTCCTTTTAGCAGATACTATTATTGTTTGGATACTCTGACCTAGCTGAATGTAGAAATACAATTTGAGCAGACAGCCAAAATACCCACTAATTATCTTTAATTTCCCCCAATGTGACCCTAGGAGCAGGCTGTAGATGGAAATAATTAGTTGTAGGAGACCTCTAAAACTTTACTGTTTCATTTTTTTAACTGCTTTGTCCTAGTTTAACACCTTTCACAGCTAAGGGAATGAACCTGTTTGCACTTTGTTGCTAACACTGGCCTGTCATGGAGAGCTTTCTACGGCTGCCTTTCTGCAGATGGGAGTAATGTGATTTAAATGTCAAGTCATTGTATCAGATTAAAATGAGAGATGCTGAGTTTTGCAGACCACCAGCAGAATAAAAGCCTACAGCATACAAATGTAAACCAGTAGATGAAGCACATTCCCTCAACCCAGGGAGCACAGGCTTCTGCAAGCAAAGGCTGAAAAACACTTTTCATCTGGAATTAGAAAAGGAACAGAGCCAGCAGCTCTTTCACCTCTGTACGAGGCTGTTCCAGGTATTACCCCATAATCCCCCAGAAATCAAGGACAATTTTACTTATGATCTATATAGGTGGCAGGCTGAGCTTTTATTTTTGCTTGGGGAAGATTAAAAGATTCAAGACAGGTGTAGTAAGATCACATAGCTGCACTTATTCCCCTTCCCAGGGAGACAGGAACTTTTCCCCCAACACCACTCTCAGCTCCTACAGGGGATATTTCCTTTCTGTATGTCTTTTGATGGCACTGACAAGCACCTGCTGAACAAAAGAGGGGAAAAAAGAAACCCAGTGCAAATAGACTGACTTAGGGAAACCGGAGATACCATGGCCAAGTAGGGAAGCAAACCTGCACTAGCACTCCAACCGAGTTCAGTGTCTTCCTTTGGGGTCCAGTCTATCTGTCTTTTGAACTGACTGCAATGGTCTTATGATTTGGATTTCTTTAATTGATCTAAACAGTGCAGCAATAGCCTGCATGTTCTTCGCACACTCATGTAGCCAATATCCCAGCTACCTGCAAGGACTGCAAAGCTATCAGTTTTCTAGAGCCCCCAATGCCTCCTGTGCCTTTTAACAGCCATCCTATTGCCAACAGGGACTCTAACACTGAGGGAATCTGCAAACAACTGTGCAACCCCCTTAGTGCCGGGGGCCTGGTTCACTGTTTCTCTTTCTGCCACATTGAAGAAAATCCCTGCTCAAACAGCTCCCAAATGCACCAGCATGACTGTTTTAAAAAAGTGTTTTATAGATACATCATGATGCAGACTCCCCAGCACAGTTACGCTAACTCTTTTACACTGTCCTGGTTCCAGATCAGGTCACTGTGCAGAGGGAGCCTGCGCAGCTGGCTCAGCGTAGCCCTGGGCTGGGAAACATGTCTCTACTTTAGTCTAAAAATTAAATTTCAGTCTACCTGTACTTGTTCTGAACCACAAAACACACCTCTCCCAAAAAGGATACAGCCCTTATCCTCCTTCCTTCTTACTACTTCTACAACTGCACTGCCGTCCACTCCTAAATAGGAGCAAGCCTTGAGTGTTGCTCATTTATTACCCAAACCACATCCCCATCGCTCCTAAAAGCACAGCCCACCTCTTCCAAAGAAGACACCCTTCTTGACTGTAACATTCTCCATTCCCAGTTTCAAGCCCCCATCTTTCTCTCATGTGGGTGTAATTTAGGTTTAATACCAAAACCCACCAGGCTTATTTGATTTCTTTTTGGTTTAGGTGAGATTTTCTTTGAACTTTGAGTCTCTATTATACAAAGTAAATTAGTAGGCAAGGCATTACAATAAAATACTCTCCTACATCATGAAAGGCAGGTTTTATTTCATTTTCACTACAAAGCTGACAATTGTGTTGCCTTTCCTCTTCTTTAATTAAGTCCAGAGTCTTTCTGAACTCTATTTAATTATAACAGTACTGTAAGAAGTGATCTTATTTGATAATTTACAGTCGCCTCTCTTGAAATAAACTTCAGTATCCTTTGAAATTCTCTCTTGAAATAAAGTTAAACAGTGCCACTTCTATCCAAATCTACTCGATGCAGAGGAAAGTTCATTGCCTGTTTAATAGATGTTATAGCTTAGAAACAGATTTTTCCACAAACCTTATGCTTTCTCTCAGATTTCTGGAAGTTCAGACTGACTGTGGTGCAGTAAGTTGCTGGGGAAACACTTCAGCTCCACCTGGCCTCCCTCCGCCCAGGCAGAGGGGGCTGAAGCAGCCAGCTGTATCTCAACTCTCTTTGCTTTTGGAAAACCAGGTGTGTTAGCCCTCCACACCAGTCCCATTGCACGGCACAGGCAACCTCAGCTTTGCCCTCTAAGCTGCACCTACCAGTCCCTTGCAAGAGTCCTGTTTCCATGAACTTGCGCTAAACGCCTCTTGTCCTCTCCACCTTGCACCTCAAAATAAATCCAGCAGTCCTTCTACAGTAACGCTCCGCTATCAACAAATTCCCGCGTGAAAACCCCCACAAAAACACTCCACCATCAACAAATTCCTACAAGAAAAATGCCACAACAGCATTGCCCCATCAACAAATTTCCACTTGAAAATTTCCAGAGGAATACTCCACCATCGGCAAGGTCCTGCATGAAAACATCTGTGTCAGCGCTAAGATTCCACTAGATACTGCCAAGAAACTGCGACGCACCTCGCCCCAATGGTGGGGAGCTGGTCATACTGGGAGGAAGCCAGTGTGGACCGCTGGACTGCCCCCAGCTGCCCCTTGGCACGGGGCTGGAGGGATCATTCCTGGCTGAAGCAGGAACGCTCCGTCCCCCTCTGTCCCCCCCATGACGGGGACAGGAGGCTGCAGAGCGCTGCGTGACACGCACCCTGGCTGCAGGGCCGTCACCCTCGCCGGGCTCCTCAAGGAGCCACCTGGCAGATCAGGGGCGTGGAAATCAGAAGAAAAGCACTTTAAAACAGATTTTTTTCCAGGCAAGAGAAATGAAACGGGCAGCAGCCTCCCCAGGCCAGTCCCCTCAGCCACGCTGGTGCTGCACCGGGTGAAGGCGGGAGCTGCCCTGTGGAGGAGACGTCCTGCAGGAGCGTGGGCATGCCGCCCACTACGGTTACTGAGGTTGGAAACGGTTTAAGGGCAGTGACAGAATAACGTCTTGAGTGTGCTGCCAGTGCGCATACTGATGTTATGCTCGCCCAGTGGATTAATAGAGGGGTTTGGATTCAATCTCAGCCGTTAATCCTTTCAATGTCGCAGGAATCAAACATATCAATTTTCTATTAAGGTTGGTTGTAAGGTTCTGTGGGCCTGCTCCTTGTCAAATTGTACGTAATTCCCTCTTTCTAAAGTATCCTGGGACAAGCGTTGCTCCCGGTAAGAGCCGAGAGGCATCACTGCCTTGCAGAAATGGTGTATTTCTAGTCTGAAAGGAAACATCCCCTTCCCTTAGCACACAGTTGCGGGCTTGGGTAGATAACGGATACAAAGCTGCATTACAGAAATTTGTTGTCAAAGCCAACGCCATGTCTTCATTTTAATTTAAAAAGGCAAATATAGCTGCTGAATAACAACTCACACAAAAATGTTTTTCAGTAATCCTCCATTAAAAACTAACAGTCTTCATTTGTCAAGTTCCCAGATAGGCAATGGTGAGAGAAAGTCTCTTTTTAAAAACATACTCAGAGCATTCTGAGGCATTTCTTTCAATGACTGACTACTGAACAGTGTATCTTTTTCTAACAATTTTGCAAATAAAACAATTATTTTTTCTTCACTTAGGTTATCTATGATTATTATTTATTAATTTATAGCTCTAGCATTGTTTTCTGAATATGAATTCATTTAGTTATCCTGTATAAGTTAGTAAGACCAGACTCTGCTTTCCTAGACCAAAGCAGATAATTTTTTTTGTCTATGCTAAATTTTAATAGTTCTTCCTTATTTTTTCATGTGTATCAAGGTAGTCTGTTGCTGTAGTTCATGTTACTTTATTTCTGACAGACTGCAATTACATTTGCCAAAACCCAAAACTAAACAACCCACCCATCATTAAGTCAATTTATTGATGTACATCATTTGACATATTACCAATGAGCTGCAGCTGGAAGGACAAATCTGCTATTTATTCTGCAATCCCTTCAGCTAGAGTTCAGACACCTGTTTGTAAAGCAATTTTTTGTAAAAGCATGGGGAAGTCTTCCTGGCACCCATCTGGTTAATATATATTCCCAGCTATATTTTAAGTTTCTGATAAAGTAATCTCATCCACTTGCTTTGTGACTTAAAATACCTTGTGGTGGCCACTGACTAAAAATTGTGTGTCCGCATGTGCCTTATTTCAGAGCTCTGTTTCACCTGATTCATTGTGAAAGGCAAAAAAGGAGTTACAGTAGCTACAGACTGAAGTTTTACAACAAAGTGCAGCCTTGTCTCGCTTAAATAGCAAGTAAACTGATAGCTAAACTAAATATCGAGGACATCTGAAATTCAATACCTATTAACTTTGTTTTGTCCAAAAAATATCTGTGTACACCTACCTTTGGTCAGCAATTGGTTTTATCCAAAAATACTTATTTTTTTAAAAGGAAGTAGCTGCACCAGACTGCAGGTGCCGACACTGCTGAGGTGCGCCCTGAGAATCCGTGTTCGCTCCCTGCTTGAAAGAGCCGTTACAAAACAAAACATTACTCTAGATATAAATTATCAACCCTCCAGGGGTCTTTTTAGGCATTGATGCGGTATCTACCAGTGCCGTGGCTGGAGCATGGGTAAGTCACGATGAGTTCATAAGCAGGTTCCCTGACTTCAGTATCTCCAGGCTCTGGTCCAGCATCCTCCGTGGCTCTGGTCCAGCATCCTCCGTGGCTCTGGAAGCAGTCTCAGAGGGGAGGAAGACTCTACCTGAAGTGCTGACTGTAAGGCCTCATTTGAATTCCCTTTGAAATCCCATTCCTGGTTTCTGGGCAAGGGCACACCGAAAAGCGCAAAAACTGGCTGCGAGGCTACAGCCAGCTATGAGGACATTCCCTGCTGTTAGACGTTACCGTGAGCAGGTGTTTTTTTATAAGAAGGACATCGTGTTCATCATTTTAATTCATGATCACAACATTCTGATTAACTAATAATTACAGAATTGAAGAATGTGCTACATCCTTTTGCCTTTCTTTTTATTTTTTATTTTTTTGCCATTTAAGGACTCATAAAAGCGGTTTGGATGAGGTTCAAAATTTAAAGCGAAGGCCTTAAAAAATACGTGGATACTTATACACATGTGCATTCCGCATTAGCAACATTTGCAGCATAGCTATGACCGCTACTAAGAAATGTAGCCAGATCCTCCGGAGATGTTATGTCTGTGGAGCTCCACCAGTGTGCATTAATTGTGGGTGGAGGCCAAAGAATCCAGTGACCTCTGAAATTAATCTGGTAACAATAATACAACTTCTGCTGCAACAAACCATGTTAAAGATAAACAAACCACCCCCCTGCCAGGTGCTGTTTAAAGTTGGAATGTTTTATCAGTCTCAGCAGAGGCCAAAGACTGAGTGAACTAAAACCTCATTCATAAATACAGGCTTTTAAAGTCCAGGCTGAGAAGTGCTGGGGTAGAAGAGACAGAGAAACTTCAGCTTTCAAGCAACGATAGGATAAGCTTCCAGAGTTTCCTCTGAATTGGATAAAAACTTCACATCTGTGAACCAAGCACCTCACAGTGGAATTTAATTCAGACACAGATATGGAGAAAATAAGGCAATTCAGCTGGGTGGTTTTGTTGTTTGAACAAAGTAAAGATGAAGAAGCATTAGTCCAGAATATTGAGAAATTCCCGTTAATTACTCTTTCCATTCTTTGGCCAATTTAACTTTGGGCTGAAGCTGTGAAGCTGTATGGGAGTATTTTATAAACCTAGCTGAGAGCATGATGTGGTTTTATATACACATTTATGCAGAACATCTTGCATAGCTCTCTACAAACAATAACTTAGATACTGGTAATGCATCAGCTATGTAAGCAAATGTGGCAGCAGCTCTATTTCAGTAATAGCTGGCACAAAGTCGATCCCATCTTATGGAGAGGGGAATGCTGGCCGGGCCATCAGGAGGAGGATTATTCCCCAGCCTATTTCTAAAGGAGTGATGGATTCCCAGCCTCCTCCCAGATGCTGGCAGCACCAGGGAAGGCAAGACCCGGATCACAGCCTTGTGAGGAAGCCTGCAACGCAGGCGCTGCAAAATTTCACACTGGGTATAGGCATTCTCTCCTTTTACCCCATCGTGCTTTGGGTATATGCCATGTCGCCTTGTCTAGTTCCTGCCTAACAGCATTTTATAAACGCTCCTTACTTTTGGCTTTTAAGTACTTTTCAAGTAATAATGGCAAATGTTGAAATGTTTATGTTCCCACCTGAACTTGAGGAGCACATCTTACCTTTAATGATACTGCTAGTCCTAAGCTCTTTCTTTTTGTCAGCAGATTTGTAGCCATACTCTGGCTTTATAATGAGAAATCTCTGATCAGCTCTCTTCAGGGGAGAAAAACACAGGAGTTTCGTGGTTTCACAGTAGAAAGACCAACTGGTTGAATTAATGATAATGCCACAAGATGGTGCTGGACATTTCATTGACACAGGCCCTTGAAACTTTTCAGTTTGTTGTGTAAGAATCACAGTTAGCTTTGTATTTTCTCTGACTAAACCTCTCCCTAGTTGAACCTCACTCTGAATCTGTGCTGGCTCACTGCATGGGGATACCCAAACATGCTGGCATTTCACCCAGACTGGATAACAGGGTTTCTGTTTTATACTTTTCTTAAAACATCACTGGTGTTGCTTTACAATTGTGCAACCCAAGATGATTTCAAGGCAGGTCAGCAAAGCTTTGATCCTACTGTGGAAAAGCCCTCCAGATTAATACTGTTTTCCAAGACCCTGTGTCAGTCACAGCATCCCAGGATGGCGACCTGACACCGTAATTCAATTTTCGTAGCAATTAAGATGCTTTTTTGTTTTGAAAGAGAAAAAAATCATACAAGCAGGAGCTATATAATTTCATTCAATTCAATAAAAGCTCTGGAAACAAGACATCTCAGAAAAGAGATTACCTGCCCGTTATGGGTTATAATGCATTCCTGAACAGAAAGATCTGATCATTACATTTTTTCCACTAATGTCTCTCTAAAATGAAATTTTTAGCATTGTGAGGTTTAATGAACCATTTCTGACATTTCCAGTCCATGATTGATAAAACTGTTAACATTTCCTAAACAAATGTTTAGGAAAAAAATAGAGAGAATATTAAAACTCTTAGGTCAGATTCTCAGTGAGATCAATGGACCTACAAAGATTTATAGTCACTGCAGATTAGGTCTTTAAGTATAAAAAGCATTTTATTCATGCTTTTATGAACTTGATGGAGTTTGGGATTGGATCCTGAAAAAAATGCCCTGTATTTTTTAATGGGAAGCATCCAAATCTGGAATCCGAATATCCTGAAGTCTAGAAGTGTTTATGTTCCCAGCTGAGCTTGAGGAGCACATTTTATCTTTAATTTGTGGTGCCTCTGTGCTCCACAGGATTTGCCGTCTCCTTTCCCACAGACAATACCTCCTACAGTCTCTTTTTCCAGCTGCTCTGCTGATTTTATAACCAGTCAACCCAGAACAACACAGCAGACACAGACTTCTAACATACAGCATCAGCCGTATCTCTCCACTTGTTTATTTTCCTTACTGGTAGAGATGAGTGGTTTCAGTGGCATCAAGAGTAATGTGCCCACCTCCCCTTTTAATTCCAGTTTGGAATACGGTAGTCATCTCTTGTCCTACTTCAGTGTTACACCTCTTCACTGTAATAGACTCTTTTCCCCAAACTGCATGCCATCCACTAAGGCATACAACAAAAGCAGAAACGGTGTGACTTTTGTTTCTGGTCAGCATCACTCCCAGGCCTGTGCTAGCGATGTTGTTAAAGTGGAAAGGTTAAAATCCACTTGTCAGTAATCACGGAAAATATTGACCAACTTTTCTATATGTAAAATTATAATGGCTCGTATTTATGAATCAAATTGTATGTGATGGTCTCACAGTATTTTATTAAGATAAGAATGGGTTATTTTCTCAGATTGAAGGACAGAGAAATTAAGACACAGCACAATTTGCACACACTACATTATATCAAATGAGAATTACTTAGCATTTAACGCTCCATTTTAAACAACGCAATCAACTGAAGAATCGGCAGCTCACAAAGTAGTAATTCTGGGTCTATTTTTAAATACAACCATCCAAATATTTTGCCATAGCTTCTCATTATTCATTTATTAGTACTTGGCCATTTTGCAGTAATTAATGTGACATTTTTGTTTTAAAAAAAAACTATTAATGTAAATGCAGTATCAATTAGACTTATTGCAACAACAGATACTGTAAGAATACAATTGTTCTTAAAACGGCATTATGGAAAATAGTATATTTTCCTAGGCATTCTTTTATGCATGTGTTGCAGGGTGTGAGCTTGGCTTTCTTCCCTTTGCCCTTCAGTGTGGCTGGCAGAAAGCATTATTTGGCTTCCTATAGTTATTCTGAATGATGTTGGAAACATGGTAGATGCTACATAAGTAAAACTAAAATTTTTAATCCAAAGAATTCTGTGTTTTCCTAAGCACATTCAAATTTGGAACATTACTTGGTTTGCAACAGATTCTTAATGGGAGCAAGAAGCTTGGTGTTTACATCACGTCTTCTGTACCAACTGTCTGGTTTCTGGAAAATGCGGTGGAATATTCATACTCCACACCCTATGTGAGTGATATAGTTATTGTAGCCTTCTGACAAGTGTAAATTACAGAATAAAATCTGCATTCAAAGTCATTCATAGTCCTCTCACACTGTCACTGCCAGTATACCTGCTTGGTTTAGGATTCCCTTGCTCCACAGGAGTCTAAGAAGGCCTTAATGAAAATGAAACTCACAGCCTAATGCTTTGATCATCTCACTAGTCTCTCCGTTTACATCACCCTTTCAACCACCTAGCCAAAGTCAATGGGAGGGAAAAAAATCTAGGATTTTGCATTGCAAAATGCTACCTAATTTATCATGACACTTGTTACAATGCTACTATGATACTTCCTAAATAGACCTGGCTATAAATAATGAAATAATGAACAGCTAACACTTTGAAACTTCCTGCCTCATCCTCAGGATGTTTAGAAATAGGGAGAAGCCACATTGTCTTGTGATTTCCATGGGAACGACCAAGCTAGCCACCATTGGGCCTGCCCTGGCCCGCGGCATCAGGCAAGGGAGGGCCAAGAGATGCAAAAGAGAGTCTGCATTGAGGGCTTGATTTTCTGTTGCCCTCAAACATGCGGGTTGCTTACACCTAAGCAAAAAAAGTAAAAAACCTGCACATTTTGTGCTTCCCTGACACATACAGGCAGGATATAGAGTCGCTTTCTGCCACCGTACTTGGTGCCTAGCTTGATCATTACTTGGCTGGGTGTCCTAGTGCAATTGTTTATGTACCTTCCTTGGGTAAAGCAATCTATGAGTTTGCTCATTATGTACCATTATGTATAATTCTGAGGGAGCACACTGTGCAAAAAGCATACTTCGTACAAAGTTTGGGTCTATAAGGCAACTTTCACAGAACTTTGGGGAGTTTGAGTTAGAAACTGTCACTAATTATCTGGAGCTTGTACAAATTCTGAAGTATGTGCATTAAAGGCATAATGGTAATGCTTTGTACCGATGGGGGTATTATCATTATTCCAGATAATGTGCACCGTCACAACACTGACTTACTTAAAACTTGGCTTAGCACAATGCAATACATGACTTGGAGCAGTCATTGAAAACTCTTTGTGAATACTGTGGCAAAGGCTAATGTAAATAAAGGAAGATCAAAGTAAACTTTGAAGTAGGAATGGAGCCTGACATAACCCAGCAAGACATACTGTACTTAGGCATAACCCAACAAACTGGAAATATTTCATTTTCAATTTCCTGTCCAAGATACCAGCCTTAAGACTTACTTTATTTTTATTATTATTATTATTATTATTATTATACTTTTTGGTTCTCACTGCCATTAAGTACACGCTGTGCTGGCAACTTCTTTTACAAGCTTTCCCTAAAGATATGGACTACATTTTCTTTTTGTAAACACTGTTCATAGCATTTTACTATACAGCAGACCAGTGCAGTTTACCAGCTCCACTAGCACATGACAAACGCTGTCAGTACCCCCACAAAACCACCATGCAGCAAACTGAGAACTCAATAAAGGCCCAAGAGAAGGTGTCGGGATATAAGTGCATCAGTACACTTAGCAGTCTTCTTTCACCCACCTCCATTTTCATCTTTGTGTACAACCTCTCATAAAAGCTACAGCGCTGGAAGCAGCTGCGCTGACTCATTTTCCAGAGCTGTCAAATATACTTAGGAAAGGCTTATCTCCTGGTTCCAGCCATATATGTCTACGCAGGCTCTTGAGGGAAGCAACACCCTTCCCTCATAACCACAGAGGTCTTCACAATTCCCGGTCTCCGATGTTGGAGGCTGCATGGAGCAATCCTTCTGCCTGCGGGTGGGGCCTTTCTCCTGCCTTTCATTCCACAGAAGAAGGTGAATGAGCACCAGCTGTAGAAAAATCTGCATCTACTGTAAGTGCATCCCACCCCTTACACACACAGTCTCACACCTGAAGGCATACTTTGGGCAAACTGTCTTCTCACTAACACGTGCAATGCAGCTAGCGACCACTGGGCTATAGCAATGAGCCAGAGAGAAGGCAGAATCACTCTTGGTGAGTTACGGCTACTGGAGACAAGCCTGTGCAAAAACCTCCAAATCCTGATCTGGATTTCTCCAGAGCCCTTGTGTAGTCACGTCCCACAGGGTAATGGGCATCTTGTATTGCTGCATGATAGGCAAAATTTAAGTGACTTTGATTTGTTACTTGGCAAGCCATTAATAATGACTTCTGATAGTTTTCTACTCTGCACAGAGAATACTGGCTCCACTCCTGCTCCTTTGGTGGTGTGAAAGTGGCAGAGATGTCCTGCTCTGTCCATTCCTGGAGTCCCTGAAGAATATGGTGCCAGGGGAGCAGCCCAGCTGCTTTGGACTGAGCAAGATGACGACCAGCAATCTGGCAGCCGCTTGCCTCCAGCCCTCCTGGCTGCCCTCCCAGCTGAGAGCAGAAGTCACAAGGTAGCAGAAAACTCCTTTACATTCCCACCACATCACTCAGCTGCAGCCAGCAAAACACCTGGAAATTGGGACCCCGTTTTGAGTAGTTCTTGAGTGTAACGTGAGGACAATAACCATAAGAAAAGCTCTGGGTCTAAGCAACCCCCAGGAGATCAGCTATAGCATAAACACTGACTTTTCCAAACAGACCTAGCCCCTCATAGAGATTAAAGTAAATCCCAGAGTATTTTGTTCTAGCTATAATCCTAAATAACAACAAATCTGGATCTGCTGTATAATATTAAATAACTCCTCCCTTATTTTTTGTCTTCCCTGTGTCAAAGAACATCATAAGCTTTGACAGTCAAGTTCTCAGAAATAAGGAAATACTCGAATGCCAGCTGTTTTGCTCGTATGGAGGAGTGGCCGTCACTTAACATGCTGTGTACCACTAGCTGGATTAATTGCATCACACGCTGTCTTCTAGAGAAAGAAACTATACTCAACCGAGCAATCTCAGGGCCTGCACTCAAAATGCTGATTGCTAGGTCAGTGCTTTCGTTATTACAGGTTCTTGGTGGAAACATAAACCACGAGACCAGAGAGCTCTCGTGGTTTGTACAGCTCAGCAGAACGCACAGACTATTCAGTTTGGATGTATTTTATTAACACTGAGCATTGACTTCACACACAGATAGCTTTTGACATTGTTGGCACTTAGGTAACAATTAGAGCTCCTGTTATCCAGTGTATCTGAAAAAAAAAAGTCTTTTTCAAAGGCATCTGCCCTTGCAACATGAGGTATTTCTGTATCATCTCTCTGCCTTAAGGGATGTGGTATGATTGGTATATGACTGCTCTTAGGAAACCAGGCTCTGGGGATGCAGCTGTGTTGCCAGAAAGTCTGCACACTATAGACATACCTTTAGCGCGTTGCCAGTAAGTTGTGGCTGTGACTATGTCCCTAAGGGTTCCCGAAAGGTTTTGGACTGTAGGTGTACCTCCGTGCTGCCAGAAAGCCTGTGGTTGTGGATGTCTTTTTGTCTCTAGGACCGAAGAGTTGTAGGCTGCTGATATATCAGTATGTGCTATAACAAAGCCTGTGCGCAGTAGGTGTGTTCTGCTAGAGGCCTTTGGGCAATTCCAGAGCTATTTGTCTCTACAGTATTTGGGACACACGCTGCTCTATTTGCCCTAGCATATTTTCATGGTAATAAACTTGTAGGTGTGATAACACATTTGTGCCAAATTTCTCACTCTGTTAGCATACGTACCATCCCTCTGAAGATCTCAAGACAATTTAAAATTGCTAATTAAGCTTCCTACACTGGAGACAAGTAAGGATTGTTATGCCCATTTTACAGATGCGTGCTGCGATATTCCCTGCAAGGCCGGTGTGGTGCCAGCTGGTGGTGTATGTACCCAGTCCGGGTCCCTAGTTAGCTCTTAACCAGGTGTAACTGCTCTGGAGAGCAGCTGAAACTAGCACTCTGCAGCAAGTAATGAATCTTGAAGCTGAGGGCAAGGGGAGCTTAGCCGGCATGTGTACAGCATACATAGAAAATACCACATGCGTTCATTTTCCTGCTTTCAGGAACTGCAACTTTTGATTCAAGGACAAGCCCCAAAAGGCTGTCCAGGCTCTTACTGCAGAGCCTGGGCAGTCTCAACAGACCTAAATACCAACTTCAATATGACTTTGTAGTACAATATAACAGTCTGTACTATGTGCGTTCCCAAAGGAATGAATTATACTGCAGGACAGAGTGTGCAAATACATAACAAGGTTCCTATCTGAATCTTTGTCTTTGTGCCTACTGTGTATTTCCCCCTGAACAGTTAATCGGCTCTAAGGGTGCAGTCTAGACAACGCTTTCTCTTTCTTTCTCATTTTAAAAATTAGGAAGTGTGAAAAGATGCTGAACCCAGACAGACATATAACAGACTAAAATTTTCAGAAGATTATGAGGACTCCACTTTTTATGTTCACTTATTACAGTTGCACTTTATTTTGTCCTCTGCATGGAAAGAAATACTGATCATCTTATTCAGCAGTAACATAAAGCTGACTGTATTTTCCTTTGAATACTCAAAAAATACAGATACTGATATGTGTTTAGCCAGGAAATGCATCTGATGATGTGCCCAGATGAAAAATCAGGCTCCAAATACCCATCTGGATTCAGAAATAAACTCAGCACCTCAGGCTCATCACTAATGGAAAGAATGACACGCACAAGCATGACTTCATGGTCATAAGGCCTTGAAAATGTACATCCAAAATGTTTGTAACAATATACACTTTATCAGTTTTGGAAGCTGCTAAAAATAAAGAGCCAAATGATGAAGCAGTGTAGAGTATCTGCAGGGAAAAGGTGCTTTGTGCCAGTAAGTCTGGGATATTACCTTTGACTCACAAGTCTGCATTATTTTTTGGCCATACACTCAAACTTGAATCACACAGATCCTGCAAAAATGTAAGAGAAGCAGAAGATGTCACTTGCTTTCTTAGGCTCAAAGCCCACACTTTAAAAAGTGTATTGAACATTACGTACAACATATGTTTTTCTACCTGTTTTTCTTCCCTTGTAATAAATATAGAAAAGCAGCCCTAGAATTGGGTGAATATTGCAATAAGTTTTTGCATAAATATTTCCCAGTTTGAATGTTTAAATGAATATGCTTCAGGCATAGCTGTTAAGTATGCAACTGCACTAAACTTGACAAGCTGGAGAAGCCGAGGAGGTGGGTTGTGAAGCAAAAGCGAGCAATGGGTTTTGTACTACTTGTGGCTGAGTGCGGGCTCTGCTTCATTTCCACCGCCAAAGGTCCAGATGAACTCTGCTATCCCACTGGCTTGCTTTGCTTTGAATGGATTTCTACCCATTTTGTATTTCCACTTTGTAAGGACTCCAGTAAATGAATTTACTGGCGATGCCACGTGATAACAATGGCATAGTAAGGAAATATCACAAAAGGATTTGTCAAAGGTTTGGTTTTTGAACCTGCTGCCCTCAGGATTTACATTGCAAAGGTATTTCCAAGAGCTAATTTCCTCCCATCAGAAAGCAGAGGGATACCTTGTGAGCTGTGTGTCAAGGCAGCTCGAGATGGGAGATGCAAACATCCCAGTGAGCCGTGGACACTCCTTATCTTGCATGGACACTTGTTCAGCCCAGTGCAGGGGACCCTCAGCTCCACCTTCAGTTACTTCAACAAACAAGGCTACTTCTACCTCCCTGACCCTACTGAGGAAAGCTGGCACCAGTCCCAAACCTATTCCAGCTCTCTCCCAAGGCTGCCATGGATGACCTGCCAGTTGGGCTGATGGCCAGGATAAGTGGTAAGTGCCAGGCTGCAAAGCTCTTTCCTCAGGCAACAGCCAGTCAACCCAAAGTAAAACAGGTGAGAAGCTTGGGGCTCAGCTGGAGGTGGTTTGGGTTTTTTTTTTGACTCACAGAATAGGCAAGATTCTCTACAAAGGGATAAGGACCTAGTATCAGGCAGGAGAGCCTGCAGCCTGTCCGATATACCAGGAGAACCCTATCCTAGGTCACCCATGGGACATGGTAAGGAATAATGTGGGGAGAGGGCGGGGGAGGAGATAGCTTGGAGGATCCCACGTGTCTCTCAGGCAGGGAACACCACCAGGTGATGGCTGCAGAAGCTTGGACTCGCTCTTCCTTCCCAGACCTGCTGCTCCATCTGCTCCGGCAGTTTCCAAGCACTGCCAGTGCCGTATCGGTTCTCGCAGCTGCGTCGGTGGTGCGTGAATCCCTCTCTTCAGAATATTTGTAATCAGCTATGATTTTGATGTGTTGCCAATATTTTTTCTTTCAGCAGTTCCTCCAGGAGTGAGTAAATAGTGAGTTTTCAATCATTTCTATTGTGGCAATACCTGAAGAGAAATTCACAGAAGAAAAACAAGGTACTTTTCTGTGCTGATCACTTTCTTTCCGCCAGATTTCAAAGCGTGAGACAAATAATAAAGGTGTCGGAGCTTCTCAGAAGAGGTGGCAGGAACCTTTCACCACGTGAAGTGTTAGCCCAGCAACAGGGATCATGGTGCATTGCCTACCTCTATGAAGCCGGCAGCTGAATTTGGCCCATGTGGATTAAACAGACTAGTAGAAGGTGGTAAAGGAAATCCAACCCTAGGTAAATAAAATGAAGATGCAAAGCCCTCAAAGTCAAACCCCCTATTGTGAGAAAAGCCATCTCTCACAATGGTGACCTTAGTCTTCCCCTCCTCCTGTCCCAGGAAGGTGTCTGTGGCAAGACCTGGGGAGCCGCTCTATTTCTGTGACACCCTCCTGCCTGTAGAAAAAGATCACAAGAGCTGACAGCACATCAGAATTTTATTAGCAATTTTCCATTGCATCATACCAGACAACCACCAACACGAAAACTAATGTTAGTTGAGCTAGTGCGACATGGGTTTTGTTCTAACTCAAAAGTATTTCTAAACCTATTCCATCAACACTTTTTGTCGTGTATGAGACATGTAATGATTAATGTAGAGAGACTTCATCAAGACGGGCCATTCCATACCCTCATCCACATATTATCAATTCCCACCTAGAGAAAACATGTCTGAGCAAGACTCAACTATATTTGCTCAGTGAGATGTTTTCTCAGGAGAATAATGAGATTATTCATCCAGAGATTAGGGAGCTTGATTTAACCTCTCCTTTGAAGGACAGACTCTTTAATGACACAGCACTCTCCTGGTGATACCACACAGCGGTTTTCCATGTTGGACTCAGACCTGAACCTCCTGACTCAGGTGTATGAGTTGTACTAACTGCTTTCCACTAAGAAAACAGAGCTGGAGGATGTGTAATAACTTCTAAGGACTGTGTAGGTTGGAGTACTGGGCTTTTAAAAAATAAAATTAATTGATTGTTATGATTTTTTTCTTAAACTGAATAATTGGGCATAATCACTGCTGCAGATGCATGAAAATACTTCTGACCAGGGAATAAGCTAGATTTGTGGAAATGCTTCAGTATTACAGTTGGTTTTTATTAGTTTGTTTGTTCTACTCTTTCAATTATACTGGTGTAGTTAAAGCATTTTCATCTGGACAAAGGTTTTAGTTTTTGATGGCTAGTTCACTGAAGCTGCTATTGCATGTTTGTAAATTCTAGTTTAGACATTTATAAACATTTGTTTCCTGGATACCATTCAGTTAACTCAGCCCAGACTCTAGCATGGAGATATTTTTACAGTGAGAAGGTAGCTATTTTCACCTTATGTGATGTTTATTTTGACAATTCTCCTTGTGCCCTTCCCCAGCTCCTCACTTGGGGGCACCTTCACAGACATTTGCTGCGCAGGTGTTTGAATGCCCAAACATAAAAAGCAGGGCAGTAAGCTTTCATTTCAAACCCCTTCTCAGGACAGCTAGAATTTTATAGAAGCAAGCACATATTTGTTAACTTTTTTCCCTCTTAATTTTCTATAATTTGTCATTTTGTTTGTTTGTTTCTTGAGGATTGTTATTAGAGAATGGCAAACGAATAAAATGCAGTGTGGTTTGAAGCAGATTGACTGCCAACTAGATAAAAAAAAAGGCTGTAATAAATCAGTGAGTCATCTGACATTCACAGGAAAAATGTGGGATGTACAGTAGGAAGGGAAAGTATAGAATGGAAAGGGTTGCTGCGGCATGCCCTGTTCTCCTGCCGTGCCTGTGTTACTGACGGCTGGAGATTGGATCTTAACCAGCACGGCCGTTCCCATGAAGGTAAGAAAGAAGCTCCTTCCTGAGTATTTCACAGTAGGAAAGGGAAGAGGAGAGTTCATAGCTTGCATGGAGGGTATCGCCAGAAAAAAAGGTCGAGAAAGAAAAAATAATACACATTACCTCTGGGTATTTTCATGCGTGGCATAGGTTGCCGGAGAGCTATCAGAAAGCAAAGCAAAAGTTATTAGTGACTGTGACAATGGGGAGACAGTAGGGCAGGAAGAAAAATGTATTCTCTCTTAATTACACTGTAGGCTTTTTCCCTTGGGTTTTCCGTCAGTTGGAGTATTAATGCTTCATAGTTAATTAGCTCTTCCCTCCTTCAAAGCAATTTTATGATATTAATTACTATAGCATTGTTAACCTATTAATCCTGCCAGTTGGCTTGAGGTATTGCACAAATGGTTAAAAACAAACAGCAACTGAAACAGAGCTATTATTTATCAAAGTTTTTTTAACATGAAATAGGCTGCTCAGCCCTGTAAACACAGAGACTCCAGAATCCCTGCCTGTAGATTTTACGCAGGCACGCTAAATGCCATAAAGAAATGCAGGTCCCAATGCTGAGATACTGTCTCAGGTAAAGCCCTAAGTCCTGATCCAAGAAGCCTTTTCAAGTCTTACTTAGCTCTCAAGATGTGAACTGTCCCATGGAAATTGAAAGAATTAAAAAATTTCCAAAGACCTAAGTGGTGCCTTGAAACCTCAGTGATGCTGAGCCCCACTGTCAAGATTCACTTCAAGGGGGGGTTTCACGTGGGTGTGGAGGTGCAGCATCAAGGCCACTTACACTGGCAGATGACAAGATGCTTTCAAATTTTTGAAGCCAACCTGCAGAGGTCATTATCAATGGCTTCAGGGAAGATGTGGGAGATGGTAAAGCAGCAGGAAGAGTTAGCTTTCAGACAAGCAGTAATTTAATGTTCTGCAGAGGGTCATCAGTAAAATACAGGGAGTACTGTTGTTGAGTCTCAACAGCACTTGTACTGAGCTATACTCATGGTACAACACAAAGGCACCTCTCATAAGCTGCTATTTTATTCTCCAGAATCTCTGGTTTCTTTAAAAGCAATAGAGAAAGGTAGAAAAAATGTGACTATGAATAAAGAAGCATAGAGGCTGGGCGGAGAGCAGAGCGGAGTCTGCACAGAGCTTGGGACTCTGCCACAGAGAGGTCAGAGGAGTTAACTCAGCAACGATAGATCAAATATCAACCTTTTAACTGCTATATTTGTGTGTGTAATGGCTGGATGCATGCACTGGGCACACCCTGCAATCACACCTCCGGCTGACGGTGAACAAAAGCTCCCCAGTAGCTTTTGACCGTGCGCGCCCAGTGGCAGAGCTCTCCTTTTGAAACAAAATCCAGGAGAGAGGGGTAGCTGTGGCCATTGCATCAGCACATTTTTGTCACACAAAAGAGGAGGCACAGGACTGCAGATCTACCCCGCTGACTGCAACTTGCTGTCTAGTAGAAATGGGGGGGGGCTCCCTCCTGTAAAGAAGGGACCAATCCTTCAACATCTACCAAAGTTCCTGGATATATTTGATATATGAGACAAAAGCAGAGTTCTCCCTTCTTAAGCCTTCCTTCCTCCCAGGTGAGGATAAACCATGGAAAACTGTGGGAGTTAGTTGGACGGGTCAGTTCCAGGTGGAATTTTATTTGGAAGAAAAGCACGATTCTGACAGAATACTGGCAGCATTATTTAGTGTATTAGTAGACAATAAATTGTAATGCATTGCAGCCCAGCTTTAACAGAGAAGCTTCACAGGCATATTATAAACAGGAACATTAGCAGTTTTATCATCTTGTTCCAGGTAATCATCTTGTTCCATATAATTATTAGCTTTCGCTTCTTGGATGAAGTAATCTTTGAAAATCTGTTCCTATTTAATTAGCCACATTCCCTACTGACTGCCACAGGCATCTCCTGTGCAGGTGTAGTCTTGAAGCTGTAAATTCATTTTCAGAAGCGATTCCAAGAAGGAGCTGCTCAGGCTGGAATCTGTAGCAGAAACCCTCTTCTGCAGCAGTCTTACCATGTAAGACAAGAAGACGATCTGCTCTGAGGCTGTATAACAAGCTCACTTTTGAGCAGGGAACCAACCAAGCAGTGAGACCTGGTCAAGGGTAGGTTTTCTTGTTATTCTTTTGTGCTCAGTGCTTGGAAAGCTTGGTCTTAGCTTCCACTGAAGTTACTTGGAGTTTAGGTGTACTTAGCATCATCCAAAAGTAAGTCCTAATTAACTGATCAAAAGTCAGGACTCGGAATGAATAATGGCCCGGGGATGGGCTTTGTATTCCCACTGACTGAGGCACAAGTCCTGCGATTGCACACGCACATTCATACCCTGCCCTCCATCCGTGATGATCAGCTCCACGTGATCCCAAGCTTTAATGCCAATGAAAAGGCTGTGCATTAAAGCTGACAGCAGCATATGGACACTCCCAGGATTTCAGTCTGTTTCCTGACTGGCTGGGGATTTTTTTTAGGCAAAGAATGATGGCACTTGTGATTGTCGTGGAAAGAAGAGACCAGGAAAATAAATAAAGGATAGGGGGGGGAAATTTGGGCTTATTATATTCCACAGTAAACCAGAAATCAGTCTCTGAGCACTTCTGTCACGCTATAAGGCAGGGCACAATCAAAACAGGGTGACTGTGCCGTAGCTTTTTGACTAACAACAGCAAAGAAAGAAAGTTTCCAGCCTTCTTTCATTTATAAACCACAACTAAGTCAACCTGCCTGGGACACAAAGATTACACGAGCTCACAACATCTCCATTAGAAAGCAAAAAAAGGCATATAATGAGTTCTACCAGCCATGGGGATCCAGCAGTCTCCAGAGTTCAATGAAATGAGGGACTGGGGGAAAAAAAGGAATAGAAATGCTCTAATGAGGCCAGACCCCTTGAGGACGTCCTGCTGGCGACAGTGGTTTCCCAGCACTGAACACCTTCTCCAGGAGTTTCCCATTTGTTGTCTCAGTACAACTGTGCCTACTCTGGAGCACTCAAATCTTGATTTTAGGAAGAGGAAAGCTCAGTATTTAACTGCCCCGACTGAGCTTTAGATGATGTCTGACTCAGAGAAAGTAATAACCATCTGCTAAGAAATATAAGTAATTTTAAAAAATGAAGGCTGGGACTTTCGAAAGAGCTGACGAGGTGTTTGCTTCAGACCACAGACTCCAGAGAATTAAAAAATCCCCATTTTAACTGTTCATTTTATCTGTTAAGTTTTAAAAATAGATCTCTGTAGTCTTGTCTCGGAGTTTCACATGGGGCTTTGGAAATCAGTTCCTGGCTTCTCTCTCCTGGTACTGCTTTTATAGGAGCATGTATTTCCTCTGACATTGGCCCAGCCTTTTCCCTCCACAGTGTTACACAATGTGCTTTGGGTAGTGGCAAATTCAGCTCTAATCCTTTCATCTCCAGAAGCAGCTGATTTTCTTTAGGTACTGTAAGAAGAGATTTTGGGGATCCTCTGGAGGAGGGAGACTGGTAGGTCCAATTCTGCTCTGTGTTCACAGTTAGAAGGAATAGCCTAAGGTAAAGGGAATCCTCCTTTGCTCCAGAAGGTTTATTCCCCTGGCCCCAGGCCATAGCAATAAAGAAGTCCTTTGAAATTATTCCCCAGTCCATGATAACCTTTGTAAATCCCACATCAGGAAGGGATTTGGCAGAGTTATAGCTGCTGGCGCTGCCATTATTCTTGCTTTGACCCTTATCCAAAGCCTGTCTGTGTTGCAGAAGACAGAGTGAGTTTTCCCTGAATCCCTGTGCACAGCATGGACAGGGAAAAGCTGTGAAGGGTCTCTGTCTCCTCTCTCCTCTCTCTCTTCCTTGCTGCTGCACTGGGCTCTGGTAAGGGTAAAAGCCAATCTTCGTGCGATAGTATCATAATTATTATTAGTCTTGGATGATATCCCAAAATGACATCAAGCTCGCTAGAACATATAATAAGTCATTAAGAGGATTAAACCGAACTTAAGCTCTTTCTCGCTGTCACTATCTATTGCCTACGTACTGGCATGTGAAACTGAGGAGAGGAGTCTCTCAGTCAGAGCCTGTTTTTCATTTCCACTGAAGAAATTTCACAGAGGCAAATCCATCAGTTTCAGGAGAGATCCTCTTGGTTTGAACGAGTATAAAAAGGATGAGAATCAGGCCCCTCATACTAATATATTAACCTTCTGCTTGGCTACCCACCATCGTTCCTTATCCCTGCCATAAAGACATTGATGGTGGTGTGATTTCTGGACATAGTTAAACAGGGGCCTATTCAAGGGATTTTGTCAGGGGAAAGCTGGTAGCGTACTGCTCGGTGCCTGCAGTTGGCATAACTGAAGGCTCATCAGAGCCCAATCTATTTTTTCTATAGATTGTCTTTGATGTACACCTGAGAATGTCTGAGCACTTCAAAAGCATGCAGGGGTTCAACCTCACGGTGCCCTCTGCGGTGGGACAGCATCCCATTTTACAGGGGATTACATATTCACACTGCCAAACTTTAAGCTTCTGGCTTGGCACATATGGAGTCAGTTAGGTCCCCAGCCACCTCAATTAGGTATTCTGAATTATCGCGAAGAGATTAAAAACCTGACTTTCAAGCGCGGCTTCCAATTTGGGGGTACGCCATTTCGGGTTGTTCTGGGAGCATCTTGATCTTGATTTGCACATGGTAAAAACTGCAGGTCCCACGGACTTCATATGGAGTTGAAGGCATTAAAGGCCAGGCCTCCAACTGGACAGACAAAACCAAACACCAAAAAAAATCAGAAGCCAGGTCTGAAAACAAGCCCTACAGCTCTCTGCCGAAGGACTCCTCAGATAACTTGTAGGGGATTGCTCCCCTACATTTTGAGCCCAAACGCCATACCTTAACCACAGTACTATCCTTCCTCTTAGTGAGAGAAGTTACAGAAAAGTCTAGAAGCTAGAGGTCAAGCCAAAGTGTTTCCTATGGGCTTTTTAAGCAATAATGCAAACTTCAGGAAAAGAATGTATGGTAGATATGGACGAGTACTTCTTTGTCTGGGAAGTTACTGGCTATTTAAAGAGGGGCAGAATCATTTATTGGGAGGAGGGGAATATGTTTGGCTTCTTCCTACAAATACATCACTTGTTTGTAATGACTAAGTTATGAATAAGCATGTTATTTCTTGATCTGTAATTATTGAATTTTTTCTGTAAATGTTCTTGTGGTTGCCCTGCCTGTCTCTGAGAAGTGCAGGGTTTTATTGATCATTATGGAGTTGTTAACTACATAGCATTGATTTGGTCTTTTACCTTTTCTCTCCTTTTTTTCTTTCTTTTTAATATTTTTGCTTGCTTTCCCAACAGATCTGCCTGCCTCCTTAACATTGTGTTCTGCCTTTCCTACAGTGAAATATATTTCTCAAATATTATAAGCCATAAAACATGCTGGGCCATGCAAGTAATGTTCCTCACATATATTCACTGCATATACTTGGTGCACCAAGCATCAAGCACTGCTGGAAACTTGCAGTCTAAAAGGGTCTTCTTGCAATGAAAGAATAGGCAGAAAGCTAAATTTTAAGGCCATGATCTGCCTTGTGTACTCAAAATGCAAGGAAAACAAGGTTGAGAGAATAAAGTACCACACAACTGCAGTAGTCAGTACTGCTGGATCCATGGAGGACTGAGCCATAACTGGCAATTCAGGTGGAATACCATAAAAAGTGAGAAAATAAAAGCTATGCAATGTGCTGGGATAAAATAAAGTTGAGAAAATTGATCTTTTCTTTTGTTCTATTCTTTCCAGTTTACTCTCAGACATTGCTGCAAAGAATGGAAGAATAAAAATAGACAAAATCATGGCATTTTCTTAAGACATTGAATTATTAATGGAAAGCAAAATAATAATGTTCATATTAAGCTGTATGAAGCTCCTCTGGACATAAAACCAAAACCAGTGGGAAATTCTGAAGTTGCCAGCCTGAACTACTTGACAGTGTAGAAACAAAAGCCCTTTGAAAAGACTTCTACAAATCCTCAGTAAGTCCCTATATCTTAGGTAATCCGGAGTTGACTAACTGAATGATAAAAATGTAAACTTTCATATTTGGGGTCAAAGATTAAAAAAGTCTCCAAATGAGCCTCAAGTTTTCTTGTGAATGTGGTCCAATTTCCTTAATCCCCGCTTCCTGACCAAGCAGAAAACTACATGGGTTATGAGTCTAGGGACAGAAGATTTCACAAGCCCCAAATCAGTAGGTTTCTTCTCTCTATTTTTAAGGTTACCTGCCTTGAAAGAAACAATTTTAAACTGAGTTGTCCTTTCTCTCTCCTTTTCCCTCTTTATGAAGTTGAAAGGCAGCCTGAGAAGATTTAACCTCTAAATGATACTGCCTTGCTTTCCTTTCACCTCACAGTGTCTGGATTGTCAATTCTAGGTCTTCACTAGTTTTGCATGAACATCCGCTGGCATCCTGTAAGGATGTGTGTCAATGCATCTCATGCACTGGTTAAAATCACCGGGAGGAGGTGATGTGAGGGGAAGGACACGCTCAGTGCTGGATAGCTTTGTAACAGAGGCTTCCTCCCTCCAACACATTAATGAATTTAAAATCCAAACAGTAAAGTGCTTTTTAGGAGAATATATGGACAGAAACACAGAGCCATCATTCCCTCACTCCTTGTAAGCTAGCACCACCAACTGAATGCTGATGTCATGCCATCAAATGATGCAAGAGTAAGTACAGTTGCCTTCTTTATTCTGGGACTACATCTAGGCCTGGATTAGGGCAGAAAGTTAGAGAGCACATTTTTGGGTATACACAAATCACAAAGAACTAAAAAAAAAAATATCTGTCTTCTAATGTTTATTTTTTACAACGTGGCATATACATATACATGACAGGTTGTTTTCAGCTCGTATTTTGTGAGCGGCACAGTAACCTGTCCCACGTGCTCACCTTCAGACATATTTGGACATTCTGAAGAAGGCTGTGCTGCTAGTGTCTGTCATCACTTGTTGGCGTAACTTTTTAATTAAAAGCTGACAAGACCAAGAAGACTGACGATTCAGTTGTCAGTGATTGATTTACAAGAAGTTTCTTGAAAGATCTCTTTATGAATGGAGGTTCTTTGTTATTCAACCAAAAGGAAAGCATGCAAGCCACGGACATGTTCTCAGAATCTGAGAAGGCATTAGTCATGGCAAAGTGAGAATATTCATTTGAAGCGCTCAGGAAATTTGGCACAATAGGTCCCATTTTAAAATCAGTTCATTTTCTCAGCCTTGGGGGTACAAAGTGAGATGCAGAGGAGAAATTTGACATCATCCAATTGTCTGACAAATCAGATGACTCGTAGAGGTGTTGTTCGAACAAAATGTTGGGATGGGCAGATGATTCATAACACTATCCAGGGAATGATCTATGTGGAGTCTCTGGAATGTGAAGTCAGTCAGTGGTATTTTTAAGAGACTGATATGTTGCTCACCTCTAGCAGTAATTGCTTATTATTTGTCTTAATTTCTTCTGTTAAAATTGTCTACACGATGCTGTTGGAAGAGACCAACAACACTTGAAAATGATATTTCTACAATATATATTTCTGTAATGACTTGTTCTACTTCCTAATTAACCCTCTTCCACCGTATTAATCATCTGGCAAAAGATAATTGCTACAATATTTTTCATTTCCATAACTCTGTATATTCATCAAATTACTTCATCAAATGATAATCAGAGTTCATTTTTGCAGAAGAGATCAAAAGGGCCCTTTTACAGATGCTAAAATGAAGTTAGGTGTTTCTGTGTATTGGTATGCTATCGCTTCCAGCTTGAGAATGCAAAACAGGCCACTGTTGTAGACAACGTTGGCTGACATGGTGATAGAAACCTCATTACCAGCCCACACCAATTTCCCTATAACTTACACAGTGTAGCTGCATGAGTGATTTTAAGGGAAAGTATAGTGTATACAGGTCATCTGTGATTTTAACAAAACAGCGAAGTTCTACCTTTCAGATTGGAATAGGAGATGCGTGCATTGATAACATAGCTTTAAGTCTCCAGAAAACACTCAGAATATGAATAACTGTACAGAAGGTTACAGAACCTGTATTTTCACACAGAGAGGCAGGGAGCAGGTTGCTATAAACATGCAAATATTCTGTGTGAAGAAATCAGAACTAGCTGCTCTTTTAACAGAAGTGCAGACTATAAAATTGCAGTGTGTGGCTAGTGACTGTCACAAGCAGCAATACGAAATGATAGATTGCAGTCCTGCAATGGTGCTAAGGAGCAAAGCTGAATTGTCTTGTGATGTCTTAGAGTTTGAAATCAATTTTCAGAGGTAAAATGAAAACTAGCAGAGCAGCAAGCAGATGCGTCATGCAAGTTTTATAAGAAAGTTACTGTCAGGAACGATTTACCAAAAGAAAGCAAAACTTAATGGTCTTGCAGAATTTCTATACTTAGAACCACATTCTCCATACCTCTGCTTCCTACAACCGTCGCTACAGCTTGTGGGCTCAGGTATAGCCCACAGTCACTGACACCTCACACCACACAGCTCTGTGGTATGTAAGCCTTGGCAAGCTGTGGTTAGGGCTGGGACTTGCCAAATTTCCCAGGCTAGACTTAGATTAGGAGCTAGAGAGTTTGGGGTCAGCACTTCACATGGGGTTAGTTTTAGGGTCTATAAAGACCCCAGGTTGGAGTATTATGTATGAATTTACTACTATTTGATATTTTAAAGAAATAGCACCGTAGCAACTACCAGCATTGTAGCAACTATGCCGTGGTATGCCTTTTCTGAGAGATAAGGTTTTACTGGCACTCGTACAGACCTTTGCGGCCTCTCTTAGATGAACCACCAGAATGCTGACACCTTTAGAGAACACTTTCAAGATAAATAGGCAATAATGAATACACCACGCTGGCCGCTCTCCCAAGGCAAAGCTAGAGACCTCCAGGTGAATTACCCAAGGACAACCTGGACCACCTTTTTGCAAGTATCAGGCAGAGGCTCTGAATGTTACGTGGTGGTTATCTATTCGCAAAGCACCCAAGGCTGCAGCACAGGCACTGAAGACAGCCAAACAAGCAGCATAAAACCCACTGCAAGCTCCTTTGATCTTGTGTATGCATTGGGATTCAGTGAGGAGATTTATGAGAGCAGCCAGAGCTGCACAAACCAGCAGGGTTGAAGATTGCACAAGAACCCAGCCCAGAGAGGAATACCAAAGCCACTGGACCACTGTCGTGACAAAGTCCTTTCTCTTGCACAAGACCCTTGCAAAGCTCTTTCTGATTCCTGAGGCTGTAATATCCTCCTGTACAAAGAGAACCCGGGGTACAACGGAATTGCTAACCTGCTGACTGATGTCCTCTATTTACATGAGCCTCCACAGCCCCCCCCAGCTAATTGTCCCCTTTCTTGCCATGTTCCAAAGCATCTCAGCTTTGCCGCATGAAGACCTACAGCAAGTGAAAGCAATTTCGATTAAACTTTACTGCCTTGTCTGGACTCCAGAGTGTGAACTGAAGATGGGGTAGCTTTAAGGGAGCAGTTTTGTTGCATTTAGCATGAAGACTGATATTAAGAAAGTACAATTTTAAACCCCTTCCTCTTTTTTTAAATCTGCTTTAGGCTTTTCGATGCCACTGCTTCCCCAAAGCGGTAAGTAGTGCACACGAATGAATGGCCAACGTGTAGTTCAAAAAGAAAAAGGAGCAAGGGAGGGATCTGTTCCAGCAACTACTGGACCTTACCCAACAGAAGGCCCTAAAGCATTTCCCGGAGAATCCTCAGAGGACTGAAATGGAGCTCATTGCCCTGGAAAGAGTCCTGACACAGCCATTGCAGGGGAGGAATGTCATGGATTAACTTCTTTTGTGATCGGCTCTAATGACTGTATCCTGGAGTACTGCGCTCTGGAGAAGATACACCATTTAGGGGTAATTGGAGGGCCCTCCCACCACATGCAATGTGCAATCCTACCCCCCCAAAGTTGGATGGGAACAAATACATTACCTACATTGGTCATTCTTAACCTGTGGTCTGTGGTTTGCAGACCTCTAGCACTCTTCCAGTGGAGGTCCTATTTGTATTCAATTAACTTTTACACCGCCTGCTTGCTTTATTACTTACCTACCTAATTACCAAAAGGTCAGTTCACCAGGGGCTTGTTATTCAAGAAACAATGTGCTACCTGTATTTTTACATTTATTTACTGTTATTATTTATCACAAAATAAACTTATTCTGATACCACTCAGTTGCAAAATTTCATTGCAGTACCACCTATAAATAGCATAATATTCTTCCATGCTGTTAACTCCAAGTATGACTAAATGCAAACACATATTCTTGGTTACATGACATTCCTTCCCTCCAACTATTTTCTGGTCTCTACATGGGAGCATAATGCCTCCCTGATCCTGTTTCCCTGACCACACGAGGCAGCTTGCCAACATACCCTCTTTGGCTTACATATGTCCAGAGGACCTCTTGACCTGCTGTTCTCCACAGTCCTTCAGCATCTTTAATCTTACACTCACAAATGTGCAAAAACCATCAGGCACTTAGCATGACAGACCCACGATGCTAAGAAACATTAGCGTTGCAACTGACTTCAGCTATTCCAGAGCATATTATTAGCACTCTGCAAACACATAGTTCAGAATTAGACCACTGTTTTCTCCTGTCCAACCAACAGATAAAAACTTTTAGGAAGCAGAGAAGCATAAGGCAAGGTGTTTTTCTATAATGATATGGAGCACTGAACTGACATGTCAAAATCCACTGAGAAATAACCATTCTCACTGATGATGTCTTTGCATGAAGGGTGTAAAAGGGACTTAGGTTTGTATAAATTACCTCTTCACCAAATAAGGAACCTGTGACTTGGGGTACGTGATTTAATTTTGTGCAGTCATCTTATTTTTTATGTTATTATTAGTAATCAAAGTATTAATGTGTCACCTGCTAAAGGCATCTGATAAAGCCCACTTGTCAGTAAGGACTTTTTCTAAACTGTTTGAAGTGCAGTGCAACTGATAAACTTCTTTGCATTGCTACATCTTATTAAGTGATACAGCAGCAACCTTCTCACAAAATCACAAATGCTCATTTAACGACCTCCACAGTTGATCAGTCATTGCAAAACTTGTAGAGGAGCTCTGTGTGTGTGCCTGTTGCTGATGCAGGTGTGAGTGGAGCTTTTAGCTCTCCTGTGCAATAGTTGGTCTCGTTGGAGGCCGCAGGATTACATCTGTACCCAGCTGCACCCACCACTGCACCCAAAGTGGTGCTGCCCTGAGCAAAGCTGTTGCAGATAAATGCTCTGCTGAAGTACTTGCTCAGTTTCTTTATAATCAATACCTAGAGAAGTACAGAAGAAGCAGGGACGTTAATTTCCAAGCCCCCAGCCCCTATACTTTGTGGTGGCCGTCCCACGGTGTACTGCCAGAGAAACCACCAGGTGCAGAACAAAGGGACATATTATCACACCAGGGGCTGTCTTGCCAGAACACCATGCCGTTCAGTCAAGCAAGGTCATAGCTATGTCAGCACAGTGGTGGTCAACAAGGAGGATACTATAAACCATCATGGCTTGGGTTCTTTAAATGGGTGGGTTTAAACGCCCATAGTTTAATGAGGTTTGAGCAAAGTAATGCAATGCAATATCTATATGTAAACTCATAGCTGTCACAGAAAATAATGCGATGTTAATTCTACAGACAGGACCTCTGCCTTACGCACTTCCAGAGCGGACGATAAGCCCACCCAGCAGCTTTCCTGTAAACCATCCTCCCATTAGAAAGAACTGTATAAATGCACAGGCGATATACATTAGGATGTAGCCTATGGAAAACGTTTCAGGAGCCTTTTGGCTGAGGTCCAGCCTCAAGACAGCTGAGCGTCTGTGGGAGCGCTGGGCTCCTCACTGCAAGCATTGTCTTTGGGCTGACAGCATCACAGCTGTGAGAAAGCACACCGAGGAGCCTTGGCAGAACACTCCACATTACTCAGTTGGTGCAAAATATTGGTGTAACATATGATGTTTTGGAGTAACTATCTGAGTTATCACTAAAACTCTATAGATGTGATGATATTCCTCCACTGCCTGAGGCTCACAGAACCATCTGTTTATCAGATATGAATGTGAGGGACTGGATCACACTCCAGAATTTTTTCTTGTTGTCCTAGTACAGGATGCCTTAAGAAAAAGAGAAATTGAAAAGGAAATTCCTGAATAAAGGCAAAAAGTTCATACCATATATGGCCAGGAGTATTTGAGGAAGATGTGATGATAAAAATAAATGAAGATTATAGCTACACAGAAGATTATTGCCAATTTGTTCTGACGAACACTTTTGGCACGTCTCATCTGATGGTGTCCAGTCCTCCTCAAGCACTAGAAAGAACTGATGTAGAGAAATTAAAAGAAATGGAATCTGTCTTGTGACTCCATTGGGATTTGGAATTTAAGTGCCAGAATGCTATCAGCATTTTACCACAAGCTTATCCGCTTCCTAGTGGTCTTTCTGTCTCTTGGATTTGAAGATCACACCCCTTGGACAGATCACAGGAACTCCAGAAAGAGGTAGGCAGGGAAACCTTTATAAATATATAGTAAGGGAAATGGATAGATCTGGTAGACTAAAAGCATGACAAGCATGGGCATGAATAAAGATGATATAATTACTGTATAGTCAGAATCATAGTTCTTTTTTTTTTTTTGTAGTTGACCTCTAAACTGCAAGGGGTCATATTCTTCCCCAATGAAACCAGTGGGATTTGTGCCATTGACTTCAAGGCAGCCAGGATCTTACCCTGTGTAATTAGCTATGAAACCAAGCCAAAATCCCAAGTCTTGCGTGAACTCTGACTGACTGGAAATCCAGTTTCAAACTTCAGAGCCCATGTTCAGCTCTGTATGTAACAGACGCAAAGCAGAGGCTGTCATCTTGAGAAATACATCCGTAGGGGAGCTAGTCCCACAGACAACTTTGGGGAAAAAGAAAACCACAAGCAAAAATTCTGCTTTTCATGTTGGTCTTGCTACTGCATCTAACTCTGTCCAAGTCAGCGTGCCTCTCGAGTTCCCTCCAATTCAAATCTCTTTTCCCCCTTCTTCTTGAAGGAAAGCATCTGAAGCACCAAAAGCTATTGCTAAAAATTTGCCTGTTAATGTCCCAAACTGATCAGGGGGAATTTTACTAACAAAAAGGAAAAGATTATTTATGACCATATTTAGAAGATAACCAGGTCTGTGGTCATTTTTATGGTATATGGGAGTTCCCCACGGAGAATTTTCCCATATCCAAGTCCCCATTTAATAAAAGAAAGAGATTCCTCTGTTGATGATTCTGTAACAGAGAAGAACTTGGGGTTTAAAGATCACATCTATAATATGATATGTGTGACTTTATTTGCAAGTGTAAAAGCTAATTGTACATAAAGAAAGAGTTGTATCACTTCATTGGCAGTATACAATAAATTATTGACACAAAGAGTGTGTGTCCAGTGGCTGCAAATTCCTTTCTAGAGGGAATCTGGAAGGACCTTAGTTTCTGGAGAAAATCCCCAAGTGCAATAATTAGTAGGCCGTTTTCACTGTCCTCTCTCTAGTTCCTCATTAATCTGTCCTCTCATGTCCACATTCATTGTATATTGATCTCAGTGGACTTCAAACTCAAATGAAGAGCTGAGAGTAGTGGAATAAGACTCTGCTATGGGGAACTGAGAAAAATATGCTGCAATCAGAAATTAATAATGGATTTGGGGGCTTGCCTTCCTTTATTTCCTTCTCCTGCATCTTGAACAAGGGAGATTTTACATCTCCCTTGAGCAGAAATTAGCAGCATGGAGAATGTCTGCCTCAGAGTAAACTGATGTGTGGAAAAATAAGTCAGAGCTGGCCCGGAGGGCGACTGATGTGACACAAGATGGCTGCCCGCCGCACAGAGTTGTCCATCTTTCTAAGTGACTAACTGCAGAACCAACAGTAGGTACAAGGAGCCATGTGAAAGTTGGGATGCGTCCTGGATGCACTCCTGACTCAGAATATAGAGAAATACAGACAGCCAGGGAGAAGACGACTTACAGAAGGCTCTTCATCTCATTTGCTGACCAAAGTTAGGAAACCTTGTTATAGTCAGGCCACAACAGCAACATCCTGAAAACATTTAGCAATAATATCTTTCCATTATATTCACTATCTTTTAAGACAATTATCCACACACTGTTGCCCATCAGTAGCATGAGATTATCAATATCCTTTCCCACCTGAGCAAGAGTAAAGACAGCAACCTTCACCTAAATGTCAGCCCTTTAGCGTCTTAGCAGTTGTATGTTTCTGTTTAGTCTTTCTCTGGACTTTATTAACATTGCAGTGGTACAAGCACTCTGCAAAATTTTTATCCCACATATTCTTGATAAAATATTTTGCAAGCATGGAAATGCAAGTGAGATTTTAATGGAAGCACAAAACTGTATCCTGGATACAGTATGGTCCATTTACCTGTATCAAGAAGAAACGTCACACCGCAATGTGTGTGTGTTACCATGAGATAACGCATGCCTTCTGGGAATTAGGAAACACTTTGCCTTGCTTGTGCCTTCAGCAGACCGGCAGGAATTATCTCATGGTAATAAGTAACCCAAAGTGTCTAATTCCTGCAACAAAATGGCAAGAAGAAAACAAACAATTACTTCATTGTTATGAAAGATCACGTTCCTTCCCACTGACAAAAATGTCAGCAATTGAAGATGCCTTGGGAACATATCTGAACTATCTATATGCCTGTACCTTGTATGTCTATGGGTGTGCAGTTTATTATGCATACAGGCATAAATATATAGTGATAGGTACCATTTTCAGATGTGCGTAGACATTTGAAAAAAAAAGTTTATGCCTATACCTAAAAAACTATGCACATATATTTAACTTTATAACTGTTTAACATGATGTTACGCTTTCATTGGAATTTGGAATTGCTTTGAACATGTGGCACTAGTGCACCTTTTTAAATGCTCTAGACGTTAATGCTGCAAGATGAAAACTGAGCTTTTACTATAGGAATTTAGGTACAGGTTCATAACTCAGTTTCCTAAACATCTAACAATATTTAATTTACAAATAATTAAATAGGCATATTTTAAAGGATTATATCAATGGAATTGTTTCTATAAATGGCAATTAGGGGTTTTTACAGACTTTTAGGGAAGAATCAGCTTTAATCCAGAGAAAAATACCTTTTGTCCCCAAAATTTCTTGTTTTATAGGTAGTAGGTATTGAACCTTCTCTTGATTAGAGCAAACTGCAGGATTATGACACATCATAAAGCACTTCCCTGCATATTTAAGGTTTGAGTTTACTGCAAACTTATATGCCTGAAATCTGGCACAGACAGGCAGGCACATGGCTGTCTTGTTATTTTTGTCATCTTTGGGCAAAATTCTACCACTCTCAGCCTTGGGGTCTTTAGGAATTCATGAGAAGAGAAGAGAAGAAGAGAAGAGAAGAGAAGAGAAGAGAAGAGAAGAGAAGAGAAGAGAAGAGAAGAGAAGAGAAGAGAAGAGAAGAGAGAGTAAGGGAGGATGTTAATATTTGACTTTAGGATTAGGAGGGGTTTATGTTAATTATTGATTTGTGTCCTTTAATGTATATGACATGTTCCTTGAGACTGACAAGATAGCTATAGAATACTAACGACCTTTCCCTAGACTAACGTTAAGCAAAATATTAACAACAAAAATTGCATTCCTTTAGTCTTATTATTGGTAAGAGATCAAAGAACAAATTTGTAGCTCCATAAACATGGGCCTCAAGACACATTCCTCATACCAAGGTGCAGGAATCAGCCCCATTCATCCATTTACAGGATCTAGCCTTCGGTGCTCATTATTATTTGATAAATGACTAACACAAACATATTGCAGCCAATGGCTCGCTCATGAACTATGCATTAGGACTATTGCTTAGAATACCAGCTGCCTATAGTTTGGCCTAATTTGTCAGATGGCACTGTTTCTAATCCCTGTCTGAACAACTCTCCAACCCATAGGAAGGTTTCAAGATGGTCAAATCATGCAGTTTATGAACAGGATGAACACTTACACAAGCATTTGCAGAACTTTCCCGCTACCTAGATATGCTTGCAAGTGAAATTCTGTTGATCAACATTGTCAGAGGAAGCAAAAGCACATTCTTACTGAACTCAAGACCCCAAAATATGAGGAAAAGAAAAGAGAAGCCTGGATTAACATGTAGAAAGAATGGCTCCACAAAAAGGAAGTCTTGGTAGCCAGGGTAACAGCCTGCATTTGAGAAGATTAATTTTGGGGGTCTCTCTCTACTGTAGACTTTCTGGATAGCCTCATTTATTCTTTCCATGCTACTGTTCCCGTTAGTATGAAGGACATAAGATTTCCCAAGAATCCCAAGATAGATGGGTAAAAGTGAATTTTGTAGTTACACTGAGCAGGTCTGAAGGGAGGAGGACTGGTAAGATCAGTGAAATGCAGATGGGGATAGGAAGAGAAAGAGTTTACTTACTTTCCCTCTCCAAAAAGCAACAGTTCTCTCCTTTCCCCTGAGAAGAAGCAGTCCCAACCTTCTCTCCTGTATCTCCCACGCTGCTGGGAATAGAGGAAAAGAAGGCTGAGTTCATGGAGTAGTCCTGCTGCAGGGAAATGAAGAGCAAAGGTGAAGAGGAGGATGGGATGGGTTGGAATGGGATGGGAAAGGCTTGAAGAGCTCCTGCTAGGTGATGGTGCCAGCAGCTGTGCCAGCAGGTCAGGATCAGCCACTCAGGCGAGGACAATCCATCCCAGCTGTGCCATCCCTGGCAGCCTGTCCCCCTCCCAGGGATGCCTGCTGCTGTGGGGCTGCTTTAAAGCTTCCCAATTGCATGGGATATGAGGAATATTATGAGAAAGATGCTCAGATGCCATGGTAAAAGAGGCTGTCTAAATACTAGAGATACGATTACATTCCTTTTCATCTTGTCAAGGAATACCCATGCTCATTGATAGCATTGTTTTGAATCTCTGTTAAGGGCCCCAATCAGTACATTTCTCTAGCCATTCACTAGTATTTTCCTTATTGCTGGTCACAATAAATTACTCCACAGTGAGCAAGTGATCATTAAATATTAGTCAATTTTATTGGACCATCTTCCCTAAACTGAACAATCATTTTCTTAGCTTCGTCCCTTGACATTCCATTCTCACCCTGCTATTTACTATGCCCATTTATTGCATAATTTGAATTTTAGACTGCTCTTTCATTCATCCTCCACATCTTGGCATGCCACGTACTGGTAATAAAAATAATCGAGATCCATATTCTGAGCTTGTTAACAGAATAAATTTGAACCTTCTGTGCTGGCTTCACCAGAGTTGTAGAGAGCTTGCAAGGACCATGATCCTGTCACTGAAGTTGCATATCTGCATGGCTTTTAGCGCAGATCATGTTGTAACATCTAGGCTGTTGTTTGTATGAAGTCTTAAATGCACTAGGCTCCTGGTCTCTCTCATAGTATTAAAACAAATTAGTGTTACAAAGAATAACTAGCACTTGTAACTAGTAACAGAATTACAATCAGAGTGGAACCTATCTCCGTGTACTATTTTGATATTATTACTATGCGTTAACATTTGCTTTGGCCCATAAGATGAGTCACATGGAGGACTGTCTACATTAACAATGATGGGGACCAGATTGTCTGCTGGTATATATTGGGATAGCCCCAGTGTGGTCAACAGCGAGGAGCTGTCTTACAGCCCCAGGGATTATGGCCTTGGCAGCTCTACCATGAGCCTCACTGGGAGTCGGATCCAGTCTCTAGTGTGTTTTCTCTAGGAGGTAAATAAAATGAATAGCTAACTAGGAATGAAAATTAGGGAAAGGAAAAATACTCGCACAAATGTGTGGTTCACTTTCAGTGATTCAAGTTTACTGTACATGCTACATCAAAACAAATCTTTGCAATTACATTTTTCTTGGGGGAAGGGAGGTGGTTTTTTTTCTGAACTCCTACACCCTGGTTAAAAGCTTAAAACAGGCTGAGTTGTGCAAGGCTGTGTTGAGACTGATTAGGCAGGAAAGCGCGCTGTGACACTCCCATCCGTGTGAAAGAAGAACGGACCAGCTCCTGAAGTCCGTCCTCGCCGGAGCTTGATCTTCCTCCCACTTGCTCATGTCAGCAGTCCTGACGCAGGAGCAGGAGACGCATCCAGTCCTTAGTCAGCAGCAACTGCTATGGAAATCAGAGGGAAGGGTGCGTGTTCAGCTGCTTTTTATCCATCAGGATCTGAACTACTGTGAGTTCTCTTTCTAGTAAAAGCTCAATAAAAACTGACCAGAAGGCCTTAAGATTTGATCCAGTGGATTTTCAATGTACTTCTGCAAGGCAAATATTGGCAATACAGAACCAGTGCCAAAAGTTAGGCTTGAGACAAGAACCTAACCTGAAAAATTTGTATATATATTTCAGTTCTGCAACTGAAGTAAACTTTGGCATTCTCAAAGACAGACTTGCAAGACGTACTAGAAAATGTTTTGGTGCTCCAGTGAGGTCTTCTGTCCCATATTTCATTGCAAACATATTAGATCTCTGTAAAAAAAGGAACTACTATCTTAAGTAAACCATTAGCTTACTAAACTTATTCTCAGATATTTTAGTTAGCTTTTTAGTGCTCCTAAAAGGTGCTGGACTTTACAGTATTTTAGCTATATGTCCTTAATTCATTTTTACATCACTGTCACCAACACTGCTTAGCTGAGTTTTGAATAGGTTATCCCAGAAGAAAGACTGGCATTTTCTTCCACCCCTGTAAGCACTGGCATCATCACAGAGCATTTTCACTGGCTCTGAACTAAGTTGATGAGTTGCAGAGGGGAAAAACTTTTCCTCTAGCAGCAGAAGCATACCAGGTGTCAGACAGGAATGACTGGCCATGGTTAACCCCTGACAGATTTGAACAGTGACCTAGATATCAGAAGCAGCATATCACCAAACAACATGAAATACAAACATAACCCATAACCTTTATTAAATATAGTGTTGCATTTCATCCCACTGCAGATACGTCATTATTGTGCTGTGCGGAAAGATAAAAATAGCATGCCTGATATTATGCATTTATATAATGCATAATGATGCTGAGCATACATATAGCACTGTTCATTCTCAAAACACTTTAAATCATTAAAACCTCAAAAAAGTTGTGAAGTAGATCGGTATGTTGCTTTGACTTTTTTTTTAATAATTATTTTTCCATTAAAACTTATGTGTAAGTAAGTGCATCACATCAAGGAACAATAGATCTATGGCCAAATTCTGATCAAATTACTTTGGTGAAACTACCAATTATCTTTGAAGCCAATGGAAAACTTCCAGCAATATAACCAAAATCAGAATCTGGATCCTATTCCTACATGCCGTAAAGCTGAGCTGTTATTGGATAGCTTGGTACATCTAAAAATAAACCTTTTTGGTTTATTTTTAGCTCATTCTGGAAATCGGGCTGACATTGTTTCTTACTTCTCTGGCTAACTTAAAAAGTAAAATCCAACAGCGTGCTTCTTTTCTTGTTTGCCGTATTCTCCCCTCTGTTACCAGGCTCCCTCCCTTCACAGGCTGGGAAAGCAAGATGATGGGCTTTTGCAAGACGATGGTACTGGTGGCAGACTACGGCCTCATACAGTCAGTTATCACATCTTAGGGGCAACCAGGTAACCCAGAGTAAGGTCCTCTTTCCTCTCCCTGCGCCTGACTTCGGGGTGTTGTTTTTGTGCAGTCATTTCGTCAATGCAAAGTGAGTGAACCCTGCTGCCTAACATCCTCATCTGGTCATTTTACATGCTTTTAGGACTCTTTAAAGGAGATATCCAGAATTCATCCTCTTTTAAATCCATCGCTGAAGCTATTGCAGCCAAGGTTATTGCCAGCTCTGGCTCAGCGGCTGTTACAGGAGGTCCAGATGGTCTTTCTTTGCTCCTGATAACCTTGGAGAAGGCAGGACAGATTTCAGCTTAGTCTTCAGTCCGCTGTAAGACGTGGTCAGTACGACTCACGGCAGTAAGTGGTTGTTTGCCATTTTGTTCTGCCTACAAATTCTGGGAGGGATAAAATTTACTTTCTCTTGTGGGAGTAATGCGTTCATTTGAACGGGCCATTGTGGTTTAACTGTTAAAAAGTCCAGGAATGCCTGTGTCAGTTCTTGCCTCCCAACATTTTATTCTATCCTGTCATTTTGTCAATTATCTTTAAGGTTATTCTGCCAGTCCAGTGCAGTCAGCAGAAAACAAAATAGGGAGACTGCTTTTGAGGGGGGTGGGGGTGGGGTGGGAGATAAAAAAAAAAAGTACCCAACATCCCAAGCCATTTTAAGCTTCTAAAGTAGTAGAATGACTCAGTAAAAAACGAAACCCAGTCCTCTCAACAAGGTATCTTAACCAAATAAGATATCATAAAGATATGAAATACAAGTTGTCCTAAATAAGTAAAAAAATATTCACTCACACAGACATACACACATGCTTAAATCTTGCAGTCAGGAGTTTAGCTCAAATCTTTCTTTCCTTCGTCACCTTAAAATGGGGAAGAGGAAAGACCACTGGAACTGACCCCGCACTCACTGAGGATTATGTAGGGTCTTTGCAACAGTTAGAGACTTCCCTGTTACGGAGTCATTTATTGGATTAACTCGTATCAAACCCTGAAATTATTCCTGGATCAAAAGCTCTTCTAGTTTGGATCAGAATAGGCAGTGCTGCTGCAGGACAGCTTTGCACCTTTCTGCATCAACAAGCTCTTGTTGCGCTACTGTAGAATACATCTTTGGAAAAACGAGATCCTGCCAGGGATAGCAGCTCCATTTAGCACAGAGTTTCTGTTTCCACAGAAACCACACCACTGAAATCTGCAGAGGGCAGATGTAGAGTGAGAACATCTGTGACCACTTAGGTTAATTGCCTTTCCCAACTCTTCCCCCACTTCTGGTCTCTGATGGCCCTCTGAAGATCAATGGCAGATCACCAGGCATCTTGTTGCAGGCTTTCTGCCATCCTGCCCCATCTCCTGGGGTTATCGAAAGCTGGTTTTAAATCTGTACCCAGAGGGTCCCAAAGGACTACTTATAGAGAGTCTGCTGTCTTCTTTGTCCCTGGCTTCCTCTCTGTTCCTGGACAGACCATTTAGTCCCTCTGCTCCTCAGACCTGCAGCTGAGCAACAGCTAGGGAAGCTTCCCAGCTTCACAGGTCTAATGCAGTGGTGGGTTATGTCTTGTGTGATAGCCCAGCTACAGCTGTGATAGGAATCATGTACATACCTGCTTTAAGTAGCTATTTTACTCTTTAACGTGCTTTCATAACAAATAAGTATTTTCAGATAAAAGGGATACCAAGATGTTGCATTACGTTACAGGTATTTCCAACATGCTACACTATGTTTTCATTATTACTACTCTCTGATACACAGGCTTTTCTAAGAATGTTATATTTAAAAAAAAAATGAATATCAAAACCGATATTGCCAGTGCTGGTGCAGGAAAATGATTCAAGCCTTACCTCCTCTGCCAATATACTTAATCTGAACTCAAGCTACAAAAAGGAAAGCGAGAAAATGAGACTTTTAAAAAGCAAGTTTGAAACCACTATTGAAAGCCACAACAGTCAAAAAAAAGACTGCAGCAAATGAAAACAAGGGCTGAAATTCCTGCAGTTGTCATTGCCCCAGGTTTCATTGTGGTTCTACCTCAGTGCTACAGCGGCTTGCTAGCTTCCTTTTTGAAACTCTTCAGATGTGGGAAGAAGTTGGCTGTGGCTGTAGAGACTGGGGGCGTCAAAAGAAAGATGAGATATCAAAGCTGAAGGAAACAATCGAAACTAGTTATTTTTAGCAATGATTATTAAGAGCCAGTACAGAGATCTTTAGCACTGTAGGACCAATTTATAACACCCTTCTGTTTTTTCAGGCCATCAGAGACATGCCCAGGGACAGGGCAAATGTCCTTACTAGCTTCTTTGGACCATTGGCAACCCACATGTTTTAGAGGTAGTCTTCCTTCTGTGAAATAGATTTGCCGATACCATTTTAGAGGCCTTGGGGATGTGCAAGAAAGTTCTGTAACTACAAAGTTGTACTATGATTTTACTATACTCCTCCTAGAGATCCAGGCTGATTGGTGACAAATGCTGCTTTTATTTACTGTTTTCATGTGAGGTTCTCACATGGACATTCTTATGGCAGTTCTTCATAATGGCATTGAAACTATAAAGATCTTACCCAGAAAATGTGAAGACACAAACTTAACTACATTTAGGGACAAATTTCAGTACAACTGACCTTGAGACAAATTCTGGCCTGTTAAATGTATTTAAACCTCTGTTTGCATATACATGATAAGAGTATTCACAAGAGGTATGTGTTCCCATTAAAATGAAAAAAAAAATGCTCATGTATTTGGAGGCTTAAAGTATTTGGGTCAAATTATACCTTATTTAACTTTTCACCAAAACTGTATTTCCTAATGATTCTTGTGGCAAAATCGGAGTCTTGACTGTAGCTAATAATATATTCACAAAGTCTACATATATTCAGGTACATATAATTTTGTCCTGTGTCCCTCATGAAAGTAAATAATCCTGTATCTGTAGTTTGTAATGACCTCAGGAGTCCTTAATGCTATTGCAGTCTTATTACATGCAGCTGGAGGTATATTACTCTCACATATTTGCCAGGTCTTTCATTTTGTTTTCCACAATACAGTAGAAGTCCTGGTGCAGTGACGGGCAGTAAAGACCAAGAGTTTGCTCTATTTTATTCACATCTCAGTGGTCACCTGATCCTGTGTTATTTCTGAACCTTTCACGCTTTCACTATTGAGAATTAAATTTGGGAAATGTGGGAAAACGTTTCATTCAAGTCAGTGTCTGAAATTGCTGCTACAGTTGTGGATGGGATTCAGTTACTGTTGAGGTGGTGGAACATCCACCCTTCCAGCGCTGAAGTTCAGGCCAGTCACTAATGAACCGCAGACCATCCGAGGTGGGTCTGGAGGGAGCGCTTGAACTGGGCTGCTGGCCTTGTGCCGGGCTGGAGGGACTGGGGTTTCTGTGCTCGCCTGGCTGCGCTGCTCCCATCCAGCACATCCCTGCAAACAAAAAGAAAAGTGGCCCTAAGCACCAGCCAGCTGGCTTTGTGGAGGAGGAGGCGGCACACGGGCTTGGCTTCTACAAGGCACAAAGCAACGAGTCCGTTCTGCCTGTGTGCCGGGAAGCTGCAGTTGACTCACTGCTGGAGCTCCCCTTGGGAGGGACAAGTGCCTACAAAGCTGACTGACACCTTAGTTTCCTCACTAAACAAAGTTGTCTAGTCATAAATAAACATGTCACTTCTGGCAAAAAAGCAGAGAATGAGCGCATTTCAGAATAACAATGGTGTAAGGGCTTAAGTCTCGGGCTCTGCATCCTCTCTCTTTGCCTGAACAACCAGCCAGGAACAAAACAACCGGGTGCTCGCCCAGGCTTGAGCAGGGGCCTGTGCAGGTTTCTCAGAGCTCGGGGTAAAAGATCACAACCGCTACCCAGAGCTTCCTCTTGACATGAGCCTGTCCTTTTCGCTTCTGACGTGAGGAGCCAAGGCTTCCTCCAGCCCCTCAAAACATGGATCCCAAGCAAAATGCTTCTGCTGGCTCCTGCCTTCCCAAAATGACAGCCTTCCCCTCGCTGCCTGCTGTTTGCACCCCTCTGCGGGCGCAGAGGCTGTGCTGCTGCCATCATCTGAGCCCTGCTTTGCTCTGTGACTCACGCTGGGCACCAGGGCGGACTTCATGCCACTTGAAGCAGCAATAACTTTCTGCATATTTTAGTGCAGGTCCCAGACAGTTTGCAGCATCCTTCTTCCAGGCCATTTTTGCCCTCAGCCCTTTGCCATCTCTGTGGTCACCTTCTCCTCCACACAGCTCCTCAGTTGTTGTCCCTGCATTTTCTCACTCGGGAGAGACAAGAGGCCTGTAGTAATAATGAAACAAAATTAAACTGAGCTATTAAATGAATGAGTGACCTTATTAATGTGAAAGAAAATGATAACAGTAACAACCATGGCCAAAACAACTGCAAAGCAGATCTTCAGATAACAAGAATTACTACATTATTACACTTTTAATTTCTGATGAACCAACATTTTCCTATGAATTACTGACCAAAACATATTCAAATTCTAGGGCAGGAAGTCTTTCTAAGCTTTCCCTTAGTCAGTGGTACCACTAAACACATTCAGAAGACGTTTGAGTTTACACTCCTTTCTTCTCTGACCACAAGCGTGTACACAAATCCATACCACGATGGGCTTGCATCAGTGGGAGTTTTGACCAAGTAAGGGTTGCAGAGTCAGGCCCCACGATGAGCCCTAGACACAGCCTTGCTCTAATTTGGGATAAAAGTGAATGCATTTTGATGAGCTAAGCAACCAAACTGGGTTAATATCCAGTTTGTCAACAAACTTGTTTTGGCATGCTGGCTAGACCATGGCTGTTTACCCTGAGTAAACCCAATCTTGGGTTATTTTGTTCCCAGAAAAATGAAGGACGCTGAAATTTCCCTTGCAGTTGGTAGTGCCAGCTATGTGAAGAGAGAGCTAGGAGCTCACAGAGGCCCTTGCAAGGATTTGGGAGGCTTTGGGCTGAGGACTAGCTGGGAACCTCTATCATTCCAGACAGACAAATCATGCTTGCTCAGAGCAACGTGATGCTGAATGTGCAAAGAGCGAGTCCAGTCACACTGCTTGTACAACGTGGGGATGTTCTCTGCCTGTGCCTGCATCAGCTACGGCGGAAGAACTGTTTTCCCAAACATCTGGAAAACTCCGCTGTAGGCTGACCAGTGCTGAGGAGCTGGGGGCACCTCTTGAATCACGCCAGCACTAACGCAGCCAGAACTAAATACACTCTATGTAGTGTGTTTACCTATGAACGTAGGCGCATCTATATATTACCTCTCTATATAGGTAATAAATAACAATCTATGCACTTTCGCAGGCACCTAAGGGCTTCCTGGAGATAGACATACGACCCATCAGGTGCCTTCCATTTTTCAGAAGGAAGGTCTTTCAGAACAAGGATTGTGTTTACAGCATTTACGAAGATGTTTACAGCCTCAGCTACAAAAATCTGTCAAAATACTGCAGTGGAAATTCAGGCACATTGTTTTTGGTTTTGGTGCAGGGGAGGTTATTTTTTATTTTTACAGATTTAGAATTTGGTGAAGGGTTTGGCTGGTTTTATAGCAAAAGCTGCTGTCATGTAAACACTAGTAACTTCTCAAAGACAAAAATGTGTGTATGGTTCTAATTTTAAGTACATGAGGTCATCGATTAAGCGTTCGAGGACCGCGTGCTGGTCGGACACGAGCGGGTGGATGCGTCGCACAGAGTCTCGTCGACCCGATCTCAGCTTCGAGCAGGTAAAGGAGGCTGGCTGGCCCAGGCGCACAAATAAACGGCTCGATGCGCAGATGCTGACACGGGGTTTCACCAGCCTCCAGCAAGTCTGTGACTCGTGGACTCGAAGCTGCGCAGGAGGTGGCCAGGGCTGCCCCACCGCCCTTTCTAAAGCCGACTCCTGGTCACGGGCGAGTCCCTGCGGCAACCCACTCGCCAAGCCGCAGTGGGCCCCAGCACCCCCGTGGGCCCCGTCCCGCGTCCCTCACGCAGGGGCCTGCGGGCTCCCCAGGCGACTGACTCCCCGAGCCCCGCTGGCCGCCTCCCGAGGCCCCCCCCCATCCCGGCAGGCTGAAGGATGCGGCCGGCCC